>NC_132851.1:29198484-29501515 GCF_048164855.1 Canis lupus baileyi | reverse complement strand
GGCATCAGAGGGCTAGAGGATCCAGCAGGATCACCTAATTCAGAACCGCATTTAAGCCCACGTGAAACTGAACCCATCTCCAGTGACCAATGATGGCACACCCATGATGTGTCAGGCCCCGTGCTGGCAGAGAGGCAGAGGCAGAGAGGGAGAGAGAGAGAATCTCAAACCCTCATAGTCACTTTCCACAGAGGCAAGACAGGGTAGTGAGAGAGCATGTGCTTTGGAGTCAGGTGGAGGTGAGCTGAGATCTTGGCTTAGTATATTCTCTCTGCCGATCTAGGGTCAGTTGCTCCTCTCGGAATCTCTGTAGAAGCAGGGAAATAACATCACATGAACTGTTTCGAATCAGGACAAATATATACAGCTTTTAGGACACTTTCAGGAGGAGACTCACAAAAAGTGTTAATTCTCATTTTTATTTGCTCTGCTAAGTTGCTACCATCCTAGCTTACAGGTGGGAATGTTGAAATCAAAGACATAAGAGGACTTGTCCAAAATCACAGAGATCAGAGGCAAGCATGGAAGTAATCCGACTCTCTTATAATTCTGCTCATGGTGCAATAGATATCCACTGAGCATTTAATGATCCCCCATACAAGAGGAGGGGCTGGGAATTTCTAGACAATCTAGGATCCCAAGGGTCTCACCTCTTAGTGACATCTATTTAAGAAATATTCATTTCTCCCATATTGTATCTTTGGCCCTATGGATGGAAATGCATTATAGTGGACACAACAAGCATGGCTCTGTCCTTAAGGAGCATACGGGTTTGAGGATGGACATCATACATGTATCAAAATTAAGTGTGATAAGCTCTCTGGTAGGAGAATCCCCTAGCCTGGGACTCAAGAGGTTAGTCTTGTTGAGATTGCCAGAATGGAACGGAGCTGGTCAGGGAGGGAGCAGGCGTGGCTGGGTGGCCTGGACGGGGAGAGGCTAGCCCTTTGGAGAACCAGAGTAAGTTCAGTGCAGGTGGAGTAGCAAGTGGGAGGGGGTTGAGGCTGGGGATGTAGGTCTGAGTCACGGAGAGCCTTACAAAACAGGTTAAGTCTGGATGTTTTAATGAGGCCAGTGCCAAATTTTTGAAATAGTTTAAGCAAAGGAATAGGATTTACATTTTAGAGAGATTACTTGGTTGCAATTTGGAAAAAGGATTTGGAATGAGACAGAAACAAATAACCCATGAAATAAGGCAATTGATGTGATGGAGGTAAGAACATGTTCAAAATATTGAACAGTTAGTCCAGTGGCCATCAACCAATAGAATAGAAGCCTAATGGAGAAGTCCTGAAGACCCCCCCACCATGCTGCCATCATGGCTGAGGGTCTCAGCAGAGGGCTGGGTTCCTGGGTGGCAGGGAGGGTCATTGGTGGTGAGACCAATGGCTCTTGGCCAGTGAGCATGGACTTACTTCAATATTTCAGCCATTGGTAAGGTTGTCCTGGTACATTCATCGCAAATGTCAGCCTGGGTGAGGTTGTAAAAGCCAAGTGTTTCTGGAGCCTGGAGGAAGATGCAGCAGGCTCCATAGGTTTCACCTGTGAGCCAGTAACCAGAGCAAGGAACTTCCTGTGCTCACGGTCTAAATACCTTGAGTCTTGGAACTCCTGGTGAGACAATTATGACTTTGGAGAATGATGTGTCACATGGCAGACTGGGGACCCTGCCACTTTCAAGGGGGATGTGGCCGTACTGTGAACCGATGGCAGCCGCAGCTGGAGAGCATGTCCAAAGCCACCTGCTGTGGCCAACCAGACTTTGCCTTGGATTCACCCTGACAACTCCTGCTCTGGAGATTCAGAACATTCTTTCCCTTGTCCTGACACTGTCCAGGTTATTGGTGAACAAGGCCACTCTACTAATTTGTCCGATTTTCTCTTGATTCTTCTGGTTGTGTTGTGTTTTGTTTTTCATTCTCTGCAAACACAAGACTTTCCCAGCTCCTATTAAATCTCTGTGTCTTATAGCTTCCTCTGCTTCATCTTCCAGCTTAGTGCATCCCTCTCATACCCTGCCAGTGCTCCCAGCTGTTCTCTGCGTGAAGCTGTGCTCTTGGTAGACCCTAGGATTGAGTGTGGTGGGTGCTGCTGTACAAACTAAGATCATCAGATCAGCAAGCAACTCATTCATTCATTCACTCATTCATTCAAGTTTTCCTGCCAGGAAGCTTGTGAGACTCATCTCTGTTCCCAGAGCTCTGACACCCTACCTGGGACCTACTACCCACTTAGGAATGGCTGATAAGTAGCTGGCAGTATGAGTCCCTTGAGTAGCGATGTCCTAGGGCTGCTGAGGATTCAAGGATGTGAGAACACAGTCCTGCCTTTAGTGAACATCAGCCTATGGATTAGTTCATTCATTGATTCATTCACCATCAAGCCTTTAGGGCTGACTGAGTGCCCCATCTTTGCCAGGCACGGTGAACAAGGAGTGGTTTCTGCACTCAAGCAGATCATGGGTAAAAAGAAGAGATGGTAAAGAAACAATTAGAGTGCAAGAGGTGTCTTTAGCCGAAAGATTGTGTCATCCATGAAAAATGAAGGCGGGAAATAAAACCAAAGTTTCTAAAATTCTCTTAGTGTTAGGTATTGACTTTGGCAAGAGGATGGAGAGTGGGTGGTCCTACTTGAATTATGAGGCTCTAAACCCTATGCAAGGGTTTTCCAAATGCAGCTCACTTCAAAGGTTTAAGTCTAATTGGGGCGGGGGTGGGGTGGGGTGGGGTGGGGTGGGGTGGGGAGGAATGCACTTAGATGCTAACTGTGAGCCAGAGCTGAGTTCATCTCTGAGCCCTACGCTCCATCAAGAGCATTCCTGAGAGCCTCAGGAGTCAAGGATGGCAAGGCCTGGCACAGGTTCACTACATCGGCTCTCCTCTGTCAAGATACACGACTTAGAACAAGAGAAGGTGATCCCTCAACCCAGCCATGGCTGGACAGATGGAAGTATGACATGTTCAAGCTCCATATGCAGTTGTAAGAGTCAAACCTCTGTGTTCCTTCTTGGTTTAAAAAATACTTGCTGCGCACCTGTGAGGCTCATGTTAGGAGCTCAATGCACAGAGGTGAGATGTAGTCCTAGCTAT
This sequence comes from Canis lupus baileyi, assembly GCF_048164855.1. NCBI lineage: Eukaryota > Metazoa > Chordata > Mammalia > Carnivora > Canidae > Canis > Canis lupus. The sequence continues at coordinate 29,498,426 of NC_132851.1, read as the reverse complement.
CAGGAGCTTCACAGGCAGATGGGGCTTCCTGTGTATGACGGGCAGTGTTCTAAACAAACATTTTACAGATGTGGAAACTGAGGCACAGAAATTAACTAACTTGCTGCAAGATAATAGAAACTATATATTGGTCTCTGTGCCCAGTTGATGCTGTACGGGGTGATTTCCTAAGTGATAAGAACACCAGGAGCATCTTTTGTTCTGAGGTGACCCTGAGTGAGCTCCCAAAAGCCCCTCATGAAGGTTGGTCACCAGAAAGGCCAAGCCATGATTACAAACTTGGAATTTTCAACCCCGTCCCCCATCCTCTGGAGAAAGGAGGAGGTCGGAAATAGAGTTAATAATTAATCATGCCTACATGAGGAAGCCCCCCGCAAGATCCCCAAATTATAAGGTTCAGGGAGCTTTTGGGTTTGGTGAACACATCTACACCAGGAGCGTGACACCAGGAGCATGTGCCCCACTCCACACCCCAACCCCTCTGTCCACAGGACAGAAGCTCCTGTGCTCAGGACCCTCCCAGACCTCCGGTATTTCTGGCTTCTCACCTGTATCCTTCATCATGTCCTTTAATAAACTGGAAAACATAAGCATTTCCCTGAGTTCTGTGCACTGACCTAGCTAATTAACTCATCCCAAGGACAGGTCTGGGGAACCTCAGATCCACAGCCAGTGGGTCAGAAGCACAGGTGATGACTTGGCACCTGAAGTGGACAGAAGGGGCCATCTGGTGGGACGGAGTCCCTTACCTGTGGGATCTACACCACCTCCAAGTGCATAGCATTAAAATTGGGTTGAATTGTAGGACACCTGGCTGGTGTCAGAAAGAATCACTGGTTGTGGGGGAAAACCTGTACATCGGTGGTGGCCAGAGGTACAAGGTGCTGGTGTCACAGAGGTAATATACAGAAGGAGAAGACTGGCTGCTTCCTTTCTTTCACCTGGTTGTACCTGGCCAGGAAAGCAGGCCCTGGATTTGAGAGGCACGTCTGCTGTAGCCCATCCCCAACAGGCTATCCACAACGGGTCTGTGCTGACGGGCCAAGAGCCACCCCAAAGAAAACTGCAAGTGGGGTGAACATGGAGGGAGAGGAGAGCTGGGGGAGGAGGAGAACTGGGCACAGCTTGGGCAGCCTTCATCCAAGGGCCCCGGGAAACCGGACACAAGGGGATGGAGGCCCCAGTGAGGGCAGAGGCTGCAAAGATGGAAATGGTGTCTGGGCCAAGCCAGAGGAGCCCAGAGAAGAGCAAGAGGCAGTGGGAAGCGGGTAGTGCGTGGAGCCTGCAGTCAGTACAGTCAGGAGGCACTGAAGCCCGACATGTGCCTGTGAGTCATGTGGGGACCCCCACACCCAGAGGCAGAGGAGGCCCCGGGATGAGGATAGAACCTGGGTTTGGGCCCTGAGGGCTCTGTCCATCCTTTCCCAGTCTTGCTTTCCTCCAGGGACGAGGAATAGATGATAATACCTCCCCTCCAAGCCTGCAGGGAGGATACAAAAAGAAATGAAATATGAAGGGCTTAGCACCGAGCCAGACACACAGTCAGCACCCTGCACCGTTAGCGCTCCTGCCCTATCCCCACCTCCGCTCCCTGTTATATGGGGCTTGTGGCCGCAGCCCCCAAGGGCCCTTGGTGCATGGAAAAGCACAAGGAGAAGGAAAAATAAGTGTTTGTATTTACACCACCAAGAGAGCCATCTCTGAAACTCTGTGGTTTTGTCATTGCGCTTTGCCAATGAGGCTTCATACAAAGTGCAAAGATTCTTTAAAAAAAAAAAATATATATATATATATATAATTTAAATTCAATTTGCCAGCATATAGTATAACACCCAGTGTTCATCCCACCACGTGCCCTCCTTAGTGCCCATCACCCAGTCACCCCATTGCCCCACCCATCTCCCCTTCTGCAACCCTTTGTTTTTTTCCCAGAGTTAGCAATCTCCCATGGTTTGTCTCCCTTTCTAATTTTTCCCCCACTCAGTTTCCCTCCTTTCCCTTAGAGTCCCTTTCACTATTTCTTATATTCCACATGTGAGTGAAACCATATAATAGTTGTGTTCCTCCAATTGACTTAATTCACTCAGCATAATACCCTCTAGTTCCATCCATGTTGATGTAAATGATAGGTATTCGTCCTTTCTGATGGCTACAGTTCCATTGTGGATATATATATATATACATACATACATACATATCACATCTTCTTTATCCATTCATTTGTTGAAGGACATCATGGCTCTTTCTACAGTTTGGCTATTGTGGACGTTGCTGCTATAAACATTGGGAGCAAGTGTTCTGTTGTTTCACTACATCTGTATCTTTGGGGTAAATACCCTGTAGGATAATTGCTAGGTTGTAGGGGAGCTCAGTTAGCACCAGTTCCCATTCCCCAATCCCTGAACCCCCAGGACTGTGCAATGAGTGCGAGACGTGACCCCGTGCATTCATCAGAACTGCTACCATAGGTTGCAACTCCAGAACTATGATACTCAGAACTCACATGAAGGGAATGGTACATCTGCCCATTCTCTCCTCTGGGAAGAGAAAGCTCTTTACTCCGGACTAGAAATAGATGCTTCTACAGAATGTAAGGCATCTCCAGGCTTTTTACCCCCAAATGTGAGCACATGGCTTTAGGAGGATTAAGTCTCTAAATCACTTTGGAACAATACACTATCTCTAACTTCCAAGGCATGTTAACAGTTCTTGGTTAAAAGTCAGCTCTTAACCAAGTTTGCCAGTGTGCTTGACTCAAAAATCCCAGACCATGCAGAAAATATGAAAACATTCGTGGAGAATGGTCTCCCAGCAGCCTTGATACAACCTGGCCAACCTCCTGGGGGGCTCTGGAGCATAAACGATGCACCAGAATGTTCTGCATTGGGTAAAAATGGCCAGGCATTTACACCCCTCCTTCAAACAGTCACTGGACGTGGGCCAGCCAGAAAGGATGTGCCATTGGCCAAGCCTGCTCTCTGCAGTGACACTAACCCTGAAAGAGCAAATGGACCTGGTAGCCAGCCCTTCCTTGGACTTAGAACTGAGTGGCAAATCTCCACGTCTGCCCCTGCAACACACTGTGAACGTTTCTCACATCAGTGACTCCTAATGGTTGCATGGCATTTCATTGTTTCGATACCCTAATTGTTGAAACTCCTTCCCCCAATACTGAGCTTAAGGTTGTAATGAACTTGCTGCTGTTCTAAATCGTGCTGCCATGAATACCCTGGTAGATGGCATCTTTGTGTTCTTCCCTGTTTTTTTTCCCCCCTTGGGACAGATTCCTAAAAGTGGAACTCTAGGGCGATGTGTTTGGACAGCTTTAAGGCTTTCAGTACATACTACCTAACAAACTGGCCCCCATTGAGGCTATAATGGTTCATATCCCCCTGCAGGGGCTGAACATGCCTTCTTCTCCTGCATCCTGTCGACACCGATTACCGTTACTCATTTATGTCCTCGTAGTCTCACTTTTGTTTCATTTGCATTTTTAAAATATGGTGGGTAAACATTTTTTACCATGCGGTTTGACCATTTTGATTTCTCGGCTTCTGAACTGCTTTGTGTACATTCGGGCTTCATTGTTTCTAATGGAGCATTTTTCTTTTCTGTATTGATTTGAAAGATCTCATAAGCACATCAACTCAGTCTCCCTATCATCTATGCTGCCATTATTTTTCCCAGTTTATTGTTTGCCTTTTTATCTTGTTTATAGTGTTTTGGGGCATGCATCTGTTTTATAGTTCATTAGAGCCAATTCCTCGGTCTTTGCCATCTTAGATCCTGTCCTTGTCATTATGTTTGCAAAACTTGATTTGCTTTATAATCTAGATGCAAGACCTTGATTTTTCCCTATTGCATTTGACCCAGTTAATTTCGGTTCACCATTGCAGTCTGCCAGGATCTTTTAGAATCCTGATTATGTCACCCAGCGTCTGAACGCTCCCTCCCAGCTTTGAGTACAATGCAAATTTGATCAACGCTCTTTCTGTGACTTCACCCAAGTCGCCCATCACCCCTTTTACATTTCTCTAATGATGTCCATTCAACTTGTCTGAAACGGAGCCAAATAGGAGCCTTCTCTATCACCGACACAGCAGCCAACTGGCACCGGACACTGCCGTGGGGGAGGAGACAGTCCCTGCCAACTGGACACATGGCCAGGCCCAAGATGCCTCTTTGGATCAGTGTTTTCACAGCACCTGTCACCCTTAGAACCATCACCTCATGGTCATAATCGTTTATTTAGATTTTCTCCTCCCTCTGGCATATCTGTCTTTTTCCTTTCTTAGCCAAGTGAACTCTTGTGGAATGACAAGGGACATAAATATGTAGAAAAAAATCATGTATTAGATGAAAATGATTTGGCATACCATGGCAGTGCGAACTGTCCAGGATCACATTCAAAAGTCAATTCATTTCCTTGGAATAATAAACAAGACATTAAAGATTATCTGGTCCCCAGCTTCCCACCCTCACCCTAAGATCCTTTCTGCACAATGAGGGTTAATTATGACCAGCATTTATAGAGACCATCTGGGAATCAGACAATTTTCTTACATAATTACTAATCCTTTAAAATACACACACACACATATGGCAAGACGAGTGTTACCTCCCTTTAAATACAAGGAAATAGAGGCTCAGAGAACTCAAGATATTAATCCAAGATCACACAGTCTGAACATGTTAGACTCTGGGTTTGAACTTGTATCTCATACCAAATTGCCTCTCTGGCTGATGCCAACAGTCCCACATTCTTTGAATGTCATCAGGGATGGGAACCGACTCCTGAAGATGATTCCAGGAGTGCCCTAGGGGAATAATTCCGGGTATTGACCTAAATTTCCCCCTCTATATCTTCTTCCCCTTGAAGGCACATAAAAGTGACCTTACCCTTCTCATCCAAGATAGGTCTTCTTAGGATCAATCATACCCTCTCTGTCTCCTCTTCTCAGATGTGTCAACAGTTCCTCATGTGACAGAATTGGAAGACCCTTCCCCTGATCTTGCTCTAATTTATCCCTACAGCCCATGTGATCCACAGCTGAATGCCATGCTCCAAATGGGTTCCAATGACAATAGGACTTTACCCCCTGTGACCTGCCCACCAGATTCTCTCCTTCTTTCCCAGAAAACCATGGGAAGAAGAGACTCCATTCCTCACTGCTCATCCCCTGCTCTTTTTCCCTCTATTCTCAGGAGAGGAGTTTTGAGGAATTTTGGAGTAGATGTTTGTCTCTTATAGTGACACTAGCCTGGACTCTGAAAATCCCTTTCCTCTGTATGACTTTCTCATACTTACTTTTGAATCAAGCTCCTGGCCATGCTTGACCAAATTTCTCCTCTCTTCCAGACACCCTAGAATTCCCTCCTGCATTCACTGAATGTTCTGCTGTGGACATGCAGACCTGGCCTTTTGATGCTCAGAAGGTGAGATGAGAGAAGCTCAGAGTTCCTGAGCAGGGCTCCTAAGATGGGGAGCTTCTAGCACAGAGCCTAGGGCTGCATGTCCACAGGGTCCTTTCGAGAGTGGCTAGGCAAGGGCCGACCTCTTCCTATCACAGCATCTTGAAAGGAGCTGGGAAGGCGACCTGGAAAGGTGACTCCCAAAACCAAGGAGGTAGGTGTAGGGTACACCTACCTATGTGTCCTATGGCCCTGTCTCATTTCCTACTTACTGAACTATGTCTTTGCAGCCCGAGCCCACATCTCATTTCCCTCCTTTCTACCCTGAGGCTAAGATTACCTTTCTCATGGGATTATTGTGAAAATTAAATGATGTAACGACTAGAAAGTGCTCAGAACAATAAGTGCCCTGCAAATGGCAGTTATTATTACTTTCCGCCTAACACTAGATTTAATTATTTCAATTAACAAAGCACCAGGCAGTGTATGAGAACAACACTCTTCCTTTTTCTTCCGTCTTGCTTTAGAGCTTTCTCATACATCATCTCGTCTGAGGCTCATTATAACTCTGGAGGAGGGAGTACAGCAGGCCCTTACTGACCTTCACATAATGAGGAGGTAACAAAGACTCAAATGAATGGAAGATTAGTGCCAGAACCTGTCCATGATGCTCTATCACCACTTTCTCTCCCATCATACTGTTTTGATTTTAATGAAGGTTGTTGGCAACAACAAGGATTGACTGAGTCTTAACTTCTGTCTCACAGCCCTTAGTTTCTTTTCATTCTTTTCATTGTTTTTGGCCTCCCAGGGGGGGACTCAGCAATGGGCCCTACTTTGAGGCTGAGGCTTATCCCAGTGCCTGAGTGGGTCATGAGAACAGGAGGACGTTACTTAATTCCGTATGCTGTTTCATAGTTTTGACTTCCTATGACAACTCTGCATTCAGTCCAGCTCTCAGCTCTGGATACTCACCTTGCAGTAAGAATTGTGAAGGATCTGGAATTTTACCCTACCTGAAGTCTGACAGGTTGATTTACTACAATTCATGGATGCTGGCCGAAAATGTGAAATTCCTGGTGGGATACAAAGGACAGCTTATTACTCACAGTGATAGCCAGAGCCAGAATATCATCCTTGGTGCTGATTCCCTGAACCCCAATTCCCACAGAGCAACGCAGTGAGGGCCAGGTGACCCCTGCACACCCAGTGGGTTGTATTACATAACAGGAATCCCAAGTTTAAGCAACTCTAGTCTTTTAAAGGAGCTATAAGCAAATCTGCCCAAATTTGCCCTGGAGAGAGACATTACTGGTCAACAAACAAATTTGCCCTCTGCCCCAGAAAGAGACACTATCTCTACATTCCAGAGCTATTTGTTATACCAATATCCTTGGAAAAGTAGTTGGCTACAAAAGCCCTCAGTACCTCTGCCCACAACATATGCAGAAACTTGAAAGACCCTTGGAAATCTGACTGCCATTACCTTGTCCCCCCACCTCTTGGTCTGCCCAGTTACTCTAGTCATGAGTTCTGGGCCACTCTCAATAGCCATATCCTTCCCGGGCTCATCAGGGTGATGTTATAAAGTCAAAAGCCAGGAGATTTTTGGAAGACAAATATGCCTTCTGCTGTTCCATGGACATAGGCAACGTGCCTGGCTGTTAGAGGAAAGATGAAGTGCGATCTAGGGTTTTGAAACAGTATGGATGGGAGTATGAAATCTGAGATGGATTAGAGGAGACATTGGCATGATTTGTACAATGACATCCTAACTCATTTGTCTAATGATGAAAGTTAATGAGTCCCTAATAGTGAATGTTAATTAACTGCAAGGTATGAGCAGTTAACCATTGTGGATTTTCCTGATGCTTGTGTTTTTCACTTGAAGTTTATGAATGCAGGTGGGCAAGGACAGATTCGGTTCAGATCCAGGAGAATTCATACCAGTTGAGTTGACCTCTTGCCCCCATGGCTCATTGAAACATCCCTCCATTCCTTTACCCATCTGATAAAGAATTATTATAGTGTTTCCTATGTGCTGGGCTTTTAAGCTGAAATACTGAACACTAAGATGCAAACTGTTCAAACTGTTGGCCTTACTGCACCAAAGTGGCCTGGCATGAAGTTCCTACTGCTCTGCCAAAGCTTTGCAAGCACATACACCCTGTTCTCCAGCAATTCCACATCTAGTGATTTATCCTGTGGAAAGAATCAGAGATTAACAAAATGGCTTTTCTGAGGATTAAATAAACTAATACAAACAAACTGCAAAGAACAGTGTCTGGCTCAGTATGTTTCACTTAAATGCTCAGTTCAGTTTCGCTTATAAATAAATAGAAGTTAGATTAACCTAAATATCCAACAATAAAGGGTGCTTTAAATTACAAAATGCACCTAAAATGAAGTGTAATATGGATATTAAAACCACACTCTACTGGGTTCTGCTTATGCTTAAAATGTAGAATGTCATGAAAGACTATTGCACTGGCTGTAACAGTAAGCACTGAGAAACTAAAAAAAAAAAAAAAAAAAAAAAATTTCACAGATATCTAAGAATAAATTAACCAATGTGACAACCCCTACACTGAAAACTACAAAACATTGCTGAGATTAACTAAAGACAAAAAAAGAGACAACAGTGATATATTGTATTAATGTACTGAAATATTTACTTTTGTTAAGATGTAAATTCTCTCCAAAGTGATCTATAGATTCAATTACCTTCCAACCAAAATCTCAAAAGGTAAGCAATAAGCTGATTCTAAAATATAGATGGAAATGGGAAGAACCTAGAAGAGCCAACATAATCTTAAGAAGAACAGAGTTGGAGGACCCACATTAACACATTGCAAGCTACACTATAAAGCTGCAGTAATTGAGACAATGGTTCATTACAAATAGACAAATAAATCCATGGAAATGAATCAAGTCCAGAAATAGGTCAACATATATATGATGACTGATTCTTTGACAAAGGTACCAGTACAAATTAAGAGAGAAAGGAAAGTCTTTTCAAAAAATGGCACTGAGATAACTAAATACATGTGTGCAATCAGTGAGCCTTGGTCCCTGTCTCACACCATAAACAAACATTAATTCAACATGAATCAAGACTTATATGTGAAAACTTAACTTAAAGCTCCTTCATGGAAACATGAGAAAAATATCTTCTTAAACTTGAGGTAAACAAAGACTCTTAGCAATAAAGGATATAACCATGAAAACTTGATAAGTAGGAATTTATCAAAATTAAAACTCTATTCATCTAAAGACATTGGTAAGAAACTGATAAGGCCAGCCAAAGACCAGAAGAAAATATTCACAATATTCTACTGATGAAGAGCTTGTACCCAGAATATATGAAGAATTGTTACAAATTATGATAGTAGACAGATGTCTCAGTTTTTAAAATGGGCAAAAGCCTTGAACAGGCACTTCATGCAAGAAGATAGTTTAGTAGCCAGTAAGCACCTGAAAAAATGCTTAATTTCATTGTTGCTAAAGAAATGGAAATTGTGAACCATAGCCAAAGGATGCCCCCCCAACACAAGAAATTAAAAAGACTAACAAGAGCATGTTAGCAAGCATGTGGGTGAATGTGGAAATCCTCATACTGATAGGAGTATTAATTGATAGAACCACTTAGAAAAAAATGTTGGCAGTTTCTAATGAACTTAAATATACACCTACCCTATGACACGGCAACCCAAGAGTATACACAAGTGCATTTGTCCACAAAAAGATTTGTACAGGACTGGTTCATAGCCCATGTTACAGACTGAATATTTGTGTCCCCCCAAAATTCATATGTTGAAACCTTACCCCTTCATGTGATAGTATTAGGAGATGGGGCTTTGGGGAGTAATTAGAGTTAGATGAGGTCATGAGAGTGGGGCCCTCATGATGGAATTAGTGCCTTTATAAGAGTCAGGAGAGAGCTTGCTTCCTCTCTCTGTTCTCTACAGTGTGAGGCTCCAAGAAGTTGGCAGTATACAATGAGGAAGGGGGCCTCATCAGAATTCGATCATGCTGACACCCTGACCTCAGGCTTGCAGCCTCCAGAACTGTGAGAAACAAATTTCTGCTATTTATAAACCACCCAGTCTATGATATTTCTGTCATAGAAGTCTGAATACTATGTCAGCCCATAATAGCCAAAAACTGGAAATATTCATCAGTAAAAGAAACAGCAATCAATTTGTGGACTAGCCATATATTTATTTATTCATGAGAGACACAGAGAGAGAGAAGCAGAGACATAGGCAGAAGGAGAGGCAGACTCTCTGTGGGGAGGCTGATATGAGACTAGATCCCAGGACCCCGGGATCACAACCTGAGCCAAAGGCAGACACTCAACCGTTGAACCACCCAGGTGTCCTAGAATGTTCTATGTCTTTATATGAGTTGTGCACATATGAATATATATGTGTGTGTGTGTTGCAAGTCATTGAGCTATAAGCTAAAGACGAGTGCATTTTACTATATGTAAATCATATTTAAATGAAGTGCTAAAAAAGTGCAGGTATGGTATGGGAAGATGCATGTGACATATTAAATAAAAAAGAAAGCGCCTATATAATAATGCACAGTATGATTTCAATTTGTAAAACACCCAGTGAAAACCTAATATGTCTATATGTGTATGTAGCGGGATGAGGATTTCTTTTTTCCTCATCTAGATCTTTTTCTTTGCTTTCTCATCATCTGAGGCTTCTTGGGTAATTCAGTGAGGAGACAGGATATTTTATTAACATAGGAAAATCTCAATGTGATGTTCTAAGAGGGATTTGCGATGCCAGAGAGAACCATTGGCTCCTCTGCCAGATGTGCTACCCTAAAGATATGAAAGATCAAAAAGCCCCCTCACACAAGGAGAAAGAGAGAGAGAAGAAAAAGTGGAGAGAGAAAAAAAGAGAAGAGAGACAAAGATGAAGGGAGGAGGAGAGGACTGCGGCAAAAGGGGGGTTCCTGGCCCCTGGTTCCCTTCCAAGCCAGACTGCAAAGATTACAAAATGACACCTGGCAAAGACTGATGAATGCCTCATCTTCTGGGCTCCACATTTGTTTCTGATGGGTTACTACTTAAACTATTTTTCTTGCTGGTAATGAGCTATCCCTGCAGACCTTTCCAGAAATTTTGTGAATAACTGGAGAATAACTAAAGCATGGGGAAATGTCTGGAAATTCGTGGACTAACTTATTGTTAGAAACAGGACAACTGGGGTGCCTAGGTGGCTTAGTAAGTTCAGCATCAGACTCTTGATCTCAGCTCAGGTACTGATCTCAGGGTTGTGAGTTCAAGCCCAACATTGGGCTCAGCCCACTTAAAAAAATACACACACACACACACACACACACACACACACAGGACAACAGAACTTCCACTTATAAAACAGATAAGTCACAGGGATGGAAAGTACAGCATAGGGAATATAGCCAATAATATCGTAATAACTCTGGGAAGTGACGGATGGTGACTATTACTTATTGTGACGAGCATTGTGTAGTGTATAAAATTGTCAAATCTTGATGTTGTACATCTGAAATTAACACAACATTGTAGGTCAACTATATTTTTATTAAAATAAACAAACAAATAGTAAGACAATAGGCCCAAGATGCCGTCGCTTTTGCTAAGCCTCACATCACCAAACCGAGACCTAACTTAATTACAGTTTTGGCTTCCCAGAAGTGAAATCTGAAACCAGTGCTATTAGGTGAGCAGCCTAATAAATCTCCGCCCTCTCCTAAATTCAGGAAAATAACCTTGCAATGACCAACCCACTTTTCTACCTAGTATAAGTTTCTCCTTCTGGCTCCCGTCTGCCAATAAAAGTCTTTCGTTTTGTACGGCTCCTCAGAGCTCCTTCCTATTTGCTAGAGTGGATGTTACCCAATGCAGCTATCATTGAATAAAGCCAATAACATCTTTACAATTTACTCAAAAAAATTTTAACACTATCAGTAGTTGCCCCATATTCTGACACGCACCATGCAAGCCAGGGCCATGTGTACCCTTCAGGGAAGCAGGAGTAGCCCAGGGTCTGACCTGAGTAACTCTAGGTTGTTCCTCACTCTTCACTGACTGCCCTTTTAACAATAGCCCAAGAAGATTATTAAGATGGCTTCTCGTACTGTAATGTGAGTACCAATGACCTGCGGATCTTGTTAAAATGCAGATTCAGATTAAGTAGAACTGGGATGAGGCCTGAGACTCTGCATTTCTAATAAGCTTGCAAGTGACAGCAATGCTGCTGGTCCATGGACCATAGTTGGAGCAGCGAGGTTAGGCCAGACCAGAGGTTCTCCACTCTGCTTCATATTAGAATCACCCGGACACTTTTAAAAACTGATGTCAAAGACTCCCTTGATTTGAGGATCTAATTAAAGGGCATATACGTATATCTGACCTAGGCTATATATCCATAATATATAATGAATTCCTACAACTCTATAATTAGAAGACAAACACACTAATTTTTTTTTAAATGGGCAAAAGACTAGTTAGGAAAAGTGCACTTGCTGGTTCAGATCTGAAGTGGTCATCTGTAATCTGAATCTATAATCCAAGGCCCAGAAAGATCCAGCTGCAGAAAGACTAGGGAAAGGATATTCCCAGCAGAGGGAAGGGCTAGGCCAAGAGCCAAAGACGGGAATGAGTTTGGTGTGTTAGCAGAGAGGGAGCAGATGGTATGAGACCATCTGGGTTTGTAACCCAGGGTGCAAGGGATCTGAACACAATCTGATGTGTTTTTGTAAACCATCATTTTCTCTAAGCTGTGCAAGAACAGAAAGGGGAGGAGTGGAGAAGGGCGATGGTTTGAAAAGCTATAGCAGAACACATGAGAGGGTCTGTAGCTTGGGTTCAGTGGAGCAGAGGGAAGATGAATGTCGCAGAGGTTGGTGGGATACTCACGAGGAGGTGTCCAGTTACATAGTCTGGGTTGGACACAGAGTAGACCATTGGACACAGTCAGTCTCATTCACTCATTCTTGCAACAAATATTGATAAATATTGCTCTGCTCCAAGCACAGAGGTAGAAAACTGCCTGCTGGTGACATGGCAGTTAGCCAAGCAGTTGTGGTTCTTGCTCTGATTGAGTTTCCATCGGGAAGCAGATAATTAAGCAGAGTCTAGAGAGTTTGATGATAAACAACTTATACAAAAAATGATTGAAGGGGCACCTGGATGGCTCAGCGGTTGAGTGTCTGCCTTCAGCTCAAGTTGTGATCCCAGAATCCTGGGATTGAGTCCTGTATTGAACTCCCCACAGGAAGCCTGCTTCTCCCTCTGCCTATGTCTCTGCCTCTCTCCCTGTGTCTCTCATGAATAAATAAATAATATCTTTTTTAAAAAATGATCAAGGGAAGCCTGGGTGGCTTAGCAGTTTAGCGCCGCCTTCAGCCCAGGGCATGATCCTGGAGACCCGGGATCGAGTCCCACATCGGGCTCCCTGCATCGAGCCTGCTTCTCCCTCTGCCTGTGTCTCTGCCTCTTTCTCTCTCTCCCCCACCCCCTTTGTGTCTCTAATAAATAAACAAAAAAAAAATGTAAAGAAATGATCAAATGGGGGATCCCTGGGTGGCACAGCGGTTTGGCACCTGCCTTTGGCCCAGGGCGCGATCCTGGAGACCCAGGATCGAATCCCACGTCGGGCTCCCGGTGCGTGGAGCCTGCTTCTCCCTCTGCCTGTGTCTCTGCCTCTCTCTCTCTCTCTCTCTATCATAAATAAATAAAAATTTTTAAAAAAAAGAAATGATCAAATGTCCTTTGTGGTAAATGTCCCCACATTCAGAAGTCCACAGCCTAAAGGCATGAATAAGGGATCTGTTCTACTCTGGGATACCAGGGAAGGCCTTTGTTGCCCAGAGTATGCTTTGAACTGAGCTAGATAGAAATTAAGCAGGTGAGAAAGATGAGACGGGGCCCCAATGGTACCAAGTCCCTGAAATGGAATTCAGCATCCCTTGTTTTAGCACCAAAGCTAAGGGCAGAAAATGAAGGGGAGAACCCACTTGAGAACAGATGACATTCTCCAGGGAAGCACATCACCTGAGAAGAGCAAAAATAAATATTTTGATATTGTATAATGAAAAAACAATTGGGATATCTGTGTAACTCAGTGAAACAATGTTCTCCAAATAACCAATGCATGTTGCTCAAAACCATGCCCGAGGAAAAGATCCATTCAAAGCACAAGCTAGACCAGTAGATTTCAATGGAACAGAATACAAAAAAAGATTTTAACTGCAAGGTAGCTGAGTCCTGTGTGTTCTTTGAGCACTGTTGAGGGTAGGGCTTTAAATTGTTCAATCTAGGCAATGCTTAACTAACTGTCCCAAATTTTATACTATGGTTAGGGCCAAGATGGCAGTTTTGGAGGGGCTAAATTTGGATCCACCAGGCTTCTTCACAAACTCAGGAGTCACGTTCTCTGATGTAGCCCCAAGTTGAATACAGACTGTTTAATTATGTATGAGTGATATACCTTTCCCCAGAGGTCATTTCTTGGGCCAAAGCAACTCTACAGTGAGATCCCACTTAAAATCGCTGGGGTGGGGACTGTGCCAGAGATCACCTGGTACTCACCAGAATGGCTGTACTAGTTGTTAATGGCTAGCATCTGTTCCAGTTGGTAAAGGACTGGAGTCATGTAGGTTTTATTTATTCCATCAACAAATATTGACTGAGTTCCTACTATGTGCCAGGCAGGGGCAGATTCACTATGAAGTTAATCGAGAATAATCTTTGGGGCCTCTCACTTGTGGGGGCCCCTCCAAGAAGTCACACAGTCATTGGTGTTTATGAAGTACACCAAATTTTATGTTTTATCCATAATTGGTTAAGACTGCTGTCTCTCCAGTCTAGCCCTCTCTCATTCGAACTTTCCCTCATGTTGATTGATGTGGGAGTAGTTGCGTCATTTGGGGGAACTCAGCTTAAGTTAAGATGTGGATTCATTCAGTGTGAGCTTAGTGGGATGTATTTATGTGGTTGCAGTCGCTTCCAGGCATGATTACATTATTGTTAGTTGTGCCATAAAGGAATGACTTTCAGAAATACTCTTACTGCCCACTATGCCGACCCACCTAGAATCATGAGACAAACAATGTCCAGAGCCAGAAACTGTTCATTGAGAGATACATCCATCTTTAAGACTGGCTTGTCTTTCCATGATCCCATAATTGTGATATCAGGCACCAAGATACAGTGCCTGACATCAAAAACATGGGCTATTGAATGGAAAAAAAAACAGGTGCAAAAAGACTTTGTGGAAAATCCTTCCTAAGTTTATACTCAAATACAAAAGAAATTTGATCCACATCTTCCAAACTTTGACATTGCTAGTAGTGAATTCTGAAGCCAGAAGGAACTTTCCTGAAATATCATCAATAATAAAGCAGATTTCAGTCAACCATACTGGAAAAAAGACTGAATTGTCTTTATGTTCTCCATACAAAAAAATATTACAAATTTCCCTGCTCCTAGGTGTTACTCAAAAAAAAAAAAAATGCTGAAATCTCTCACTCTGGCAGCAAATTTGTGTCTTTTTCCTTGTAGTCTCATCAAATTTAACTTTATATGTATTTGAAACAATGTTAGTAAGAATACACAAATTTGGAACTGTTATATCTTCCTGGAAAGTTAAACCTATTTTTAGTACAAAAAGTTTTTTTTACATCTTGCAATTCTTGGCCTTGAAGCTGTTCAGTCTGATATAAACACGATACCACCTTTCTTTTCAGTTTTCATTCTTTTGTTATAATTGCTCTCTAGATAGCCTTATGTTTTACATATGACTCTTTTGACGATCATATGCTTGAGATTTTTTTTAAATCCATTCTGATAATCTATGGTTTTTGAACGAACATTTATTCTATTGACATTTAATGTAATGGCCAATATATCCAGGCTTTAACTTACCATCTTAGTACTTAGTTCATTCACCTGTTATATTCCTTTTTTTCTTTCTTGCCTTTATTAAGGTTACTAAAAACGTTTTATTATCTCATATCCTTAATATTCCATAGATATTAGCATGGAGGTTATATTCACTTCTATAGGTATTTCAGAAGTTATTCTAGTGATTCCAATATGTATCTCTGATTTATCCAAGTGAAATATTATGCACTTTCTGAGCAGTTAGAAGTCCTGGCATTTAGAACACTTTGACATTATTGCTATTGTGTATTTTAAATATGTGTTATATATAATTTTAATTGTACATAAAGGGGTAATTTTCCTTTTGTCTGAAGAACACTTTTTCACATGTCTTTTAGTAGGAGTGCTACACTCTCAGTTTTTCTGAAAATGTCTTTGTTTTGCCTTCAGTATTATGAGATATTTTCAATGGTTATAGTAGTCTTGGTTGGCAGATTGACATTTTTTCAGCACTTACCAGCTCTCTTTCCCTTGTCTCTAGCTTTATTGCTTCTGTTGATAAGCCAGCCATAAACCTTATATTTGTTCCTTTGAAGGTTACAGGGTCTTTTTTGTTCAGCTGCCTTTAAGATTTCATCTTTTATTTGATTTTGAGCAATCTGGTTGTAAGGTATCTGAGTGTATTTTCCTTTATATCTATCCTGTTTAGGTTTGTAGAGCTTCTTGGTTCCATGGTCTGATGTCTTTCATAAATTTGAAATATCCATCATTGTTCTTCAAGTATTATACCCCCTCTTTGTTTGAACTTAGGCTCCAATATTGCATCAGTTAGTTCTCGTACCATTTCATTGATGTCTCTTACTTCCAATTTTTCATCCCTGCTTCCTCTCATTTCATTCTGAATATTTTCTTCCAAGCAATCTTCTAGGTTATTATTTCTCTCTTTAAATATCAAATGTACTGCTTAACTCCTTCCACAGATGTACTGCTTAACTCCTTCCACAGAGTTCTTAATTTTATTTGTTGAGTTTTCCAGTTTTAGAATTTTCATTTGGCTTCCATATAGTTTTCCATGTTGTGTTGGTATTCTTAACTATGTCTCTTAGCCTCTTGAGTATGATAAGGGTGGCAATTTAAAAGTCAACTGTGAATCTGTTTTTTCTCTTGCTTTTGTTGGTTTTCACTCATGTGCTCTTGTCTCCTTGTATGTTTATTTCATTTGTATTGTGTTCCAGCCATAGTTCTTAGAAAAATATTTATTAAATGAATGTGAGGCCTATGATGAGTCTATCATCCTCCAGAGAGAACCTACGTTTGCTATTTCTAGGAACCTTGAGATGCTAGTCCTCCTGGATCACCTAAATCCAATTTGGGAAGTTGAAACATTTCAAAGTTGAGTCACTAATCTCTGAGAGGGCCTAATGGATGAACCAGAGTCATCCTTACTCCATTCAGTGTCCCACTCAAAGTTAAGGATATTCACTGGTATCCCCTCCTCATTTTCCTTGAGAGAAAAAGAGCTATAGCCCTGAAACGTTTTAATCTTTGTCTCCAAAACTGACACACTTCCCTAGAGGAAAAAGTAGCCCCAGACACTGAGATTATCATTGCCCTGTGCTGCTGTCCTTTTCTGGGTAGTGGCATGGTGGCTTTTTTTGCTATCTTGTCATCAATATGGTGCCTTTAAGAAGATCTTTTAAAATATTCTGTCCAGATTTTCTAGCTGTATTAAGTAGAATCATTGATTATCTTTTATTAGGTCAAACTTATTCTTTCTAAAAAGTGTGTTTTCTGTCATTTAAAGAATTTTTCAGTGGGTGGCCAAATCGATCCAGTTGCTTCAATTCTCTTCTTGATTTTTGTGATTTATAATTACCTCTGTATCAACACTTAGGACTAGACCTAGCACACAATGTGTACCAATGAATGCATGCTGCATGACTAGCAGTGCCTAACACAAAAATGTTAAGCCCTTTTCTTATTTTTGTACATGTCATTTTATATCCTGATTGCTTGTTTATTCATCATAATCTTCTCAGCATTAAGCATGTCCTTGCCATATGAAAGATGGCATTTAGCAAACTAGCCAATCTCCAAGTGAATGTCCATGTTCCCTTCAGGTTTCCTGAATTGGTAAATTTATGAGGATGCAAGGTAGGTGTTCAACAACTAAATTAGAGAGTTTTGTTTTGTTTTTCCTCTTCCCTCTCTTTTGTGACAATGTCTCAGTAAGAAAGGCTAGGGGTCACCTGTAGGCATTCCCAGATTTGAGTTTATGGAAGCTGTAATTATAGTTTTTAGAAGGGAAAATCTCTCACCAAAAACACTGAGCTGATTAAAGCAGCAACTAGAAAACATTCCTTATACAAGAAATTTCCTTTCTCTAGCTGGGGAGTTAAGTGGGCTTATACGATCTTTGGTAGGCAGAGCTAAAGAGTGAGAGAGGAGAGCCTCCAATCCTGCTCTACTTGCTCTAGGTTTACTGACTGAAACAGTATAACCTATTGCATTTATGCCAGTTCTACTTATCCAAGCATTTAATCACCAAGTACCTCTTGATCTTGTTGAACTATTTCCTATGTATGTACTTATCTCCCCAAGTAGATAGTAAGCTCCTAGGCAGAGGTGTCAAGACTTGCACTGCGTTTGAGTCCCTTCTAATACCTAGCACTATGGTGGCATCTATCAATCAATATGTCTTTCCAACTAATATTCATCTACTGATCCAGTAGCTGTCTACATCAATGACTCTAATCTTCTATTTTTTTTTGTTATTTATTTCAATGTCATATACTATTTGTCAAACATTGGTGACAGAATGATGAATAATATTTGAGGAGCTCTTAGTTGAGGGGTAGCAAGTTCTAAATTTTCTTGTGTGTGTACTTCCATTAGGAAAAAGAATACATTTGAGCATGTATTTTTAATACATGAGTATTTATTTATATATTATATACAAATATATGTTATAAATCAATAGTATTTACTCCTTATTAAAGATACAAAGCCCTCAAAAAAAAAAAGATACAAAGCCCTCAATCTGACCAAAATAAAATGATCAATAATAATAATATATTTTAAATTAGAGTGATGTGATTGAGTATGCCTTCTTATTTTCAAAATGCTGGTTTTATTTTGTATCAGGTATCTAAGGGCTGATTTTAAGGTCGATTTTCATATTTTGTTTTAATGATCCTCATAACTAACCATGGTATCTCCTTAAGATTCACCCTTCCAATCAAAGGACTACAATGTTGCCTGCATATATGATACTCATTTCATTTCTGCATCCAATTTTGCAAGGAATTTTGATACATTTGACTAGTAAAAGTTCATCTCCCCTGATATCAATCAGCAGTTCTTGCAAACTAACCAGAAGATGTTCTGTGTTTTTCTATTTGCTGGGGGTAGGTCCACTGAACCTCTTTATTTAAAAGACTTTAAAACAGATTAGAAATTACTGGTTCCAAGCTTAGGCATACAGATAAAGAGTTCTTTAAAAAAAATAGGTGTCACACTTTATATCCAGTGACAAAAAATCGTGTACTGGTGACAATGTCTCTAAACACCCATTTTCAAAATGCCTCCACCACCCCCTACCCCTGCAAAGGCATCAGTTCTTTTGAAAAGGTATTTATTTTCTCAATTACTATTAAATTTTCACCTTTGTAGTCAAAGGATAAATTGAACATGTTTTATTTTTGGTTTTCAGGACTGGGTGAGTAGCATGCCACTGACATGCACTTTATCATAGAAACATGAGTAAACACAGCACATTTGCTTTTCATAAAGGAAAAATGCACAATTCTTCTTTACTTTGTTTGCTCATGGTTTGCCATGAGATGACCAGTGAACACTGGGGTCACCATCACATTATGAAATATTGGAAATATTCTCATTTTAATTGAATATATTCCACAAAGTCATTTACCTGGGCACATATTAATACAAAATGTCCCAGGATGCTGGAAGTTAACAAATGACCACTCTACTTCTGCAACTTTCATTCTCCAGATATAAAAGTATAAATAGCATTTCTGATTTCTTCTTTGTTTCCCAGGGAATTATTTTGTACATTGCCTGGGGCACATACTTGGCAAAACTTTAGTCTAGTGGGTCGAAGCAACTTGTGTTCATATAACAATCTACAAAGCATTATGACATTTGATCCCTAGAACAAGCCATGGAAAAAGCAGAAGCATCATGACTTCTATTATAAAGATGAGGATAACTCCGAAGCCTCATGAATAAACTACCCACTTTCATTTAAAGTTGGAAATGGGGCAGCCCCGGTGGTGCAGCGGTTTAGCGCCGCCTGCAGCCCGGGGTGTGATCCTGGAGACCCGGGATCAAGTCCCACATCAGGCTTGTTGCGTGGAGCCTGCTTCTCCCTCTGCCTGTGTCTCTGCCTCTCTCTCTCTCTCTCTGTGTCTCTATGAATAAAAAAAAAAAAAAAAGAATACAAAAAAATAAATAAATAAATAAAGTTGGAAATGAAGCCTGTGGCTTTTGCCTCCAAATCCCATACTTTCCACTAAAATATTTTGCCTCCAGTACACACTTCTTCAAATGTATGCAGGAGTGAGTATAAGCCAGAGAGACAAAAACAGTCACAATATTCAACTTTGAAGTAGGAAAGGGAAAAAAATGCAATCAATAATCTTTCTTCAAAAACACAACTCAATCAAGCTGCTTGAAATGCAGGTAATATATACCCAGTTGTACTAACCTACTATTTTGGAGAATTTTTAAAGTACTCAACAACATTATTATTTTCCTCCTAAAGAATAATTTGGAAGAAGGAAAAAGGCTTTATAAAGTGTTCGTTATGGTGCTATGTATCATTGAGAAAATGGTGTGCATTGAAACCTTCAACAGAAGGGAAATGATGAAGAAAATACATTTATTTGATTCAGTCATTACAATTATAAGAAATGACTATTAAATAGAGCCAGGAAAAGTAACTATGCTTTCATATTTTTATTGATGCCAGTGGTTCTTAAACATGAATGTATATTAGAATTACCTGTGAAATGTTTAAACATACTCTTTCCCAGGCCCATCCTGGACCTACTGAATCTAAATCTCTAGTCAGTCCTGTGGTTGGAAACTGTATTTCTAAAGCTGCATTGGTGTTCGTGATGAACAATCCAGATGGAGTAACATTGATCACTACTAGGATCACACAATCTAAAAACTAGCTGTGATGAAAGATAAGATTGAAAGAAGATATGAAAAAATAAAATCAGTTTCATTCACTGGACTAACCAAAAGATAATCATTTATTTTTACTTATCTACTATATTTTGTATAATAATAAATATGGTTTATTAACATGAGTACATGGAATGAAATCCCTTTCCTTATCCATATTGTAAAGAAATCTGTCTTCTCCCCTTAACTCTCAACTTTTACGTATTTGATTTTCACCACAAACCTGAAAAAAAATCAATAATCTACAGCCTCTATTTAAAGAGTTTTGTTCAGGCAATTTGGCCATTAGGAATATTACATTCCTTTGCCCTACATAGAAGCAAAAAAGGGCCATGGGATGTTGTTTTGCTAAAAGTCTTAGTATCGAGTTCTGTTGCTGGTATAACTGGGGGGCGTGGGTGGAAAGGGAGATAACAACCACATGATTGTGAGTCTAACTGCTGGAGATCATAGGGCACAACCATTTGCTGGCCTCAGAGGGAGATGAGTATTAATAAAGTAGTGCTTTTAATGGATGGAAGAGTCTTGGGATTATCACAAAGAAAACAACCTAGGGGCACCTGCATTGTTCAGTGGTTGAGCATCTGTCTTCAGCTCAGGTCATGATCCCAGAGTCCTGAGATTGAGTCCCACATCGGGATCCCTGCAAGGAGGCTGCTTCTCCCTATGCCTATGTTTCTGCCCCTCTCTGTGTGTCTCCCATGAATAAATAAATAAAATCTTTAAAATTTTTTAAACTAAAAAATAAAAGAAGACAACTTATCAACAACCCACCATATAGAAGTCAATCATCCTAAACTCTTGCAATTGTTCATGAAAAACCAATATCATGTACCAAAGATATACTGTGACATTTGCTTTTAGATACAGTTTTGAACTGTACGACCTAGCAATACTGTTCCTGATGGTAAGGCTGATACCTTAGGCCATTTTTATATTAATGTTAACATTCCCATTCACTGCCTTCCGTTATGCTGTGTACATTGCAGATACTCCCAAATACCTCTTTATTTTCTGCATAACTATCTCTTTATTTATGCATAATGTTGAGTATTTATTTTATTTCCAGTGTAATTAATGTACTGTGTTTGTTATATGAGTTTCAGGTGTGCAATATAGTGATTCAACAACTCTATGTATTACTCAGCACTCATGATGTTAAGTGTACTCTTAATTCCCTTCACCTATTTCACCCATCCCCCAACCCTAAAATACCTCTTTATCTTGATATAGTTTGATGACCAATCTCTGGCTAAAAGTGGAAGGAACTAGTGGATTGAACCGTAGCGAACCTCTCCATTAGTTCCCATTGCCAAGTCCCTGGAAATTCTCTAGTTCCTATCATTCCCAAGACCTATTTTCTCTGATTTTTTTCTTTAATTTTGTAAGCTACCCCATATATTTGTGAGCTAAATGTTGCATTTAGCTTCCATCAACCCTCCTGGTTGGGGAGGTTGAAAAGCTAAAACTATGTATGCTGGACTCCCTTGCAGCTAGGGGTAGCAGTGGTTGGCTCTTGATCTTAGCTTAGCTTCAGAGGTGACCTCAAAGGCAATAACTTCCCTTGGGTTGGTGTATATTGTTCTGTAGTTTTTCCTAAAATTTCAGCCAAGAATCTTCTCAGCCCTTCCAACAATTTTTTTTAGCACATAATTCTCTGTATCAAGTCCCTTTGTGATTGAAATACCTGTAGAAGTGTCTTTTCCTGTACCAAAATATAGTTCATAAACTTCCAACTAATCCCATTTTTGCTTATACTTGTCAAAGTCAGTTTCTGTTGCTTCCAATCAAAGAACTCTCTTTACAGGCATCTAGGGTGACATTGGCAGAAGCTGAGCCACTATAATGGAAAGAATTTAATGCCTGTTTAGGAGCCAAAAGGTCAAAGGTTGCCCATTTAGTAGCATATGACCATAGACATATCACTCACATTTCTGAGCCTCAGTTTTTTCATCTATAAAGTGAGGATAACACTCACTACATGGGATGATTATAAGGACTAAATTTGGTAAAGTAAAAATATGTCCCATATCTATTAAGCATCCAACAACTGTTGCTTGTGTCTACTTTGGCTTAGTAAACATAATTAGCAATAACCTGGAAATTTTAAGGTGTTTTTTTTTTTACAAATTTATTTTTTATTGGTGTTCAATTTGCCAACATATAGAATAACACTCAGTGCTCATCCCATCAAGTGCCCCTCTCAGTGCCCGTCACCCAATCACCCCCACCCGCTACCCACCTCCCTTTCTACCACCCCTAGTTAGTTTCCCAGAGTTAGGAGTCTCTCATGTTCTGTCTCCCTTTCTGATATTTCCCACTCATTTTTTCTCTTTTCCCCTTTATTCCCTTTCACTATTTTTTATATTCCCCAAATGAATGAGACCATATAATGTTTGTTCTTCTCCGATTGACTTATTTCACTCAGCATAATAGCCTCCAGGTCCATCCACGTTGAAGCAAATGGTGGGTATTTGTCGTTTCTAATGGCTGAGTAATATTCCATTGTATACATAGAACACATCTTCTTTATCCATTCATCTTTCAATGGACACCGAGGCTCCTTCCACAGTTTGGCTACTGTGGACATTGCTGCTATAAACATTGGGGTGCAGGTGTCCCGGCGTTTCACTGTATCTGTATCTTTGGGGCAAATCCCCAGCAGTGCAATTGCTGGGTCATAGGGCAGCTCTATTTTTAGCTCTTTAGGAAACTCCACAGTTTTCCAGAGTGGCTGCACCAGTTCACATTCCCACCAACAGTGCAAGAGCGTTCCCGTTCTCCACATCCTCTCCAATATTTGTTGTTTCCTGCCTTGTTAATTTTCCCCATTCTCACTGGTGTGAGGTGGTATCTCATTGTGGTTTTGATTTGTATTTCCCTGGTGGCCAGTGATGCGGAGCATTTCCTCATGTGCTTGTTGGCCATGTCTATGTCTTCCTCTGTGAGATCTCTGTTCATGTCTTTTGCCCATTTCATAATTGGATTGTTTGTTTCTTTGCTGTTGAGTTTAATATGTTCTTTATAGATCTTAGATACTAGCCCTTTATCTGATACATCATTTGCAAATATCTTCTCCCATCTGTAGGTTGTCTTTTAGTTTTGTTGACTGTATCCTTTGCTGTGCAAAAGCTTCTTATCTTGATGAAGTCCCAATAGTTCATTTTTGCTTTTGTTTCTCTTGCCTTCATGGATATATCTTGCAAGAAGTTACTGTGGCCGAGTTCAAAAAGGGTGTTGCCTGTGTTCTTCTCTAGGATTTTGATGGAATCTTGTCTCACATTTAGATCTTTCATCCATTTTGAGTTTATCTTTGTGTATGGTGCAAGAGAGTGGTCTAGTTTCATTCTTCTGCATGTGGATGTCCAATTTTCCCAGCACCATTTATTGAAGAGACTGTCTTTTTTCCAGTGGATAGTCTTTCCTCCTTTGTCGAATATTTGTTGACCATAAAGTTGAGGGTGCACTTCTGGATTCTCTATTCTGTTCCATTGATCTATGTGTCTGTTTTTGTGCCAGTACCACACTGTCTTGATGACCACAGCTTTGTAGTACAACCTGAAATCTGGCATTGTGATGCCCCCAGCTATGGTTTTCTTTTTTAATATTCCCCTGGTTATTCTTTTTTTTTTTTTAGAAAGAAAATTTGTCATGATAAAAACCAGTTTTAAGGTTATCAATGGTCTATTGTTCTATTTTTTTTTAATTGCCTGCATATCCATTTTTTAACTTCCTGGTGGTGGCAAAATGAAAAGCTGGACAGCACCTGGACCTTTGATGATGCTCTCACACCACTAAATTAACTAACCCTAGAGCTCTGTTGTTTAACTTACACTTTGCTAGGTTTCCTATAACTTGAAGCTGGATGCTAACAGAATAACTCTTAGGTTAGGCTCTCTGGGAAAGAGGCTTTAAGATGGTAGTTGATTAAGAAGTACTCTCAGGATTAACACTCATGAGAAGGCGGTGACAGCAGGCAGGGCAGGAGAAGGAGTTGAAGTGCGATATTATTCCAAAAGTGTTCTCAGTCAACCCCATGGGGAACTCTTGAGTTAGGATGGACCATTAGAGCTACCCTAAATGCAGGTAGCGGGTTGTGACTTTATGTTCCCAGTTTATGACTCTTGCTTTGACCAGTCACTGGGTATGAGTTGCTCCCAGAAAAGGCTGCATGGCCTTGAGCCCAGTAGCTCTATTCAGCTGAGCGCAGCTTTGAGGAGGAACTCAGGTATTTGCCAACAACATTGGCAGCCACCGGAGGAATAAATGTATATTGGTCCTAAAGGGAGATGGGGTGGTACCCCAGAGCACCCACCATATACAATTCAACTTCCAATTCAAGTTACTATGTAAACAGATGGACTCTGACAACACTGGAACATGATAGTTAGATCTGCTTATTATAACCCAAAACCATAAATGTGTTGAATCCGGAAATGGCATTGTCAGTATGGTTCTTAGAATCTTTGAGCTGGAAGGCACCTCAGAGATTTTGGAGATCATCCTTCTCATTTTTACAGATGAGGGAACTGAGGCTCACAGGGCAATAAATTCATTTCCCAATGTCACAGAGCCATTCTGTGGCTCTGGTAGTACCAGATTCAGAAGTTTACTTTTGACTTATTATTCATTGCATGACTTCAGCCCTGCATTTATTTGGCAGATATCTCTGGCTAGCAGGATATTATGCATAAGTTGTATAATCTATATTTATGATGCTTTAAGTAATTTTTAAAAGTACCCTCAAGAGTCCCTTAGTTGTCAAGATTTTTGCATATACATTTCCATTAGCATAATTGATTAAGCTATAAGTGTCTCTATAAAATTAAACACAGTCTTTTGTTATCCAAGTCTATTTAAGCCCCTGACAACAGATAGATCAGAAATTTATGTAACTCAACATTTATCCAATTCCAAGGAAGATAACTAGTTATAATAAAGGCTTCATCTGGGTAATCAGTTTGTGTTCCTTGGTACATTATAATTTCAGTTTTGTAGCCTCTGTGCATGCATTATGTCATTTAATCTTCTTAGAAACTGTGACATGAGCAGGGAGTAAATTATTAGCTCCAATTTAGAGATGAAGCTACATATGAAGAGAAATGAAATGACTCACTGAAAGACATGCATCCAGTAAATGCCGGAGATAGGGCAAAATATGGGTCATCTGTCTCATAACCCAGTGTAGCAAATGCACCTTAAGGCAACCCCCAATGGATCATGCGCTTATACAATCCCCTCCCTCTCTAATTTGGGGAGAAACTGTGATTTGCTTAGAATATAGCAAAGGTGATGGGATGTCACTGCTCTGATTATGGCAAAGATGACTGGATGTCACTCTTGTGGTTACATTTTGTTATATAAGACTTTTAACTAGAGAGAGGCATGCCTCCTGGTCTTGAAGAAACAAACCACCATGTTATAAATGGCTTATCTGGAAGTCCATATGGCAGGGAACTGCAGGAAGCCTCTGGGACTTGAGGGTGGCCCTGGCCAACACCCACCAAAATGCTGGGGCCCTCATCAGAATTCTGCCAACAACCTGAATGAGTTTGGAATCAAATCCTTCCCCATCTGAGCCCTTAGATGAGAACACAACCCAGTTGCCAGCCACATTGCAGCCTTGTTAGATCCTGAGCAGACAGTCTCTGGGTTCCTATTTATACACAAATCATGCCCAGACTCTTGACTCCCAGAAGCTGAGATAATAAATGTGTCTTATTTGAAGCTGCTAAGTTTGTGGTTTTGCTATATAACAATAGAAAATGATCACAACTAAAGATAGACATATAGGTCAAAAGAATAGAATAAAGAACCCAGAAAAAAAAAAAAAAACCTATACAGATGTGGTCAATTAATTTATGACAAAGGAGCCAAGAATATACAGTGGGGAAAATGTCTTCAATAAATGGTGTTGATAAAACTACACAGCAACCTGCAAAAGAATGAAGCTGAATCACTATCTTATGCCCTATGGATAATTTAACTTAAATTGATTATAGCCTTGAACATAAGACCTAAAACCATAAAACTCCTAGAAGAAAACACAGGTAGTTAAGCTCCTTGATATCAGTCTCAGTAATGATTTTTTTACTCTGACACCAAAAGCAAAGGCAACAAAAGCAAAAATAAACAAGTGAGACTACATCAAACTAATGCTTGATGCAAAGCAACTAATGTACACCAAAGGAAATACTGAGGTTTTTGTTTGTTGAGTTTTTACCTTCAGAGTTTGTGACACAAAGGTCCCTTGATTATGAGCTCCCTACTCTGTGCACCTATAATTCACACATGAATGAAGACTGTTGTGAATTCCATATTTGTGTGGGCTCCAAGGTCTTCCAGCTCACACCAGCAATCCTGAGAAGTCATTGATCCTGGATCTGGAGACAGTTCTTCAAAGCTTGATTATGAAATTCACCATTAGCTGCAAATGCCACAGGATAATCCCCTTTTACTTTAGTTTAAAGCTGCCTAATGTGGGTGCAAATTTTCAGTTATCAAGTTTAAACATCAGTCATTTGTTGAGGAGGGAGGCTCACATTCTTTTGGCTATGGTTTGGGTCAGTTGTGGCTTGTTGTCCATTGGTCTCTGAGCTTGTAGCAGAGAGCCAATTCTCAGGAGTATAAAAATTTCACAGGACACAATCCATCCACTTGTGAGGGAGTTCTGTATCCAGAATTCCTTCATGTACACAGTCTCCCGGCTGGAGTTCCTGGGTTGGCATGGAGTCCTGTGTCCTGGCAGCTCACACTCAGGATGAGAAGGAATTGGAATAGAAAATGTGTCTTGGATGAAGATGGTGATATGTCCTCCAGGGATTGGAGCCATCACAGGCTGTCCCCTGACGGTGTCATCTGGTCTGCAGCCCCACAGTCCTTTGAACTGCAGCCCTCATATTCATCATGACAATTGGAAGGGCCTCGGGCCACTTAAGGCATGCTTTTTTTGTTGCAGTTGGCTTTATCCACTAACAGAGATGTGGAATGGAGCAGGCTGCCTAGATTCTTATTTGCAGCCCTATTTATGAAGGTTGATATCACTTCTTCCATAACTTCAAGAGGAGACATCAGTTGGCCCACATCCTTGATGGGGGGAGGTCATTACCAAATTCTTTTACTGACAAAAGTCTGAAGCTCCCATTATTGTTGGCAAGCTCCCAGCATATAAATGTCTTTCTCCCTCTGGCCATAGATTCTAGAAATCTGTGATTGCTTTGGTCTGAATATATGTGTGCCCAAAATTCATGTTGGAATCCTAATGCCCAATGTGATGGAATTAGGAAAAGGGTCATTTGGGAGGTGTTTAGGTCATCATGAGGATGGACCCGACATGTGAGATTAATGCCTTTATTAAAGAGCCCAGGAGGGCTCTCTTGCCCCTTCCCACCATGTGAGGACACAATGAGAAGTTTGGGACTCAGAAGACAGCCCTCATCCAACCATGCTGGTGCCCTGACCTTGGACTTACAACCTCTAGAACTGTGAGACATACATTTCTGTTGTTTAAAAGCTACCCAGTCTGTGGTTCTTTGTCATAACACCTCGATGGGACTAAGACAATGATAGCCTAAGAAATGTAATTTTAAAGCTTTAAGATCTGGTGAGTTTTTGCATCCTGCTACATCCTTAGGACCATTCAAGTCCCAGAAGAGACTTGATATTGTATGCAATTGTGTTTTTAAATTTTATGTGGCTTTGTCTAACTTGCAGTCACAATGCATAGAATCCTTTTTCCACAATGCATATTCCCCTTATGTCAAAAAATGCTTTCGAATGCATGATTTACATGCCCAGACACATCACAATCAAACCTCCAAAACAAAGAAAAGTCTTGAAAACAGCCAAAGAAAAATGACACATTGCTTACATAACTATTTTTCTCCTCCTAAGTTCTTTGAAATATGTATGATAGCAAAAAGCAAAAATTATAGCATTGTCTGGTGAGATTTTTAGTGTGTGTACATGGAATACATATGACAAGCACAAAATACAGGAGAGAAGGGTATAGGGCCTACAAGATGGGTAGATGCCTATATTGCACTAAAAATGGTAGACTATCTAAGTAGACCATGAAACATTAAGTATTTATATTATGATCTTTTGAATAGCCACTGAGAAAAAACATACAAGAGATATTATTGTCTTGATCTGTTCAGGCTGCCATAACAAAATATCAGAGACTGGGTGGCATAAACAACCAGAATTTATTTCTCGCAGTTCTGGAGACTGGAAGTTAGAGATGAGAGTGCCAGCAGGGTGGATGTCTGGGGAGAGTTCTCTCTGTGGGTTGTACACAGTAGCCTTCTTGCTTTGTCCTCAGGTGGCCTCTCCTCAGGGTATGCAGGTGGAGACAGAGAGAGGAAGCCAGCTCTCTGGTGTCTCCCATCCTAAGGGCATGAATGGTGCAGGGGGCTGCACCCACATGACCTAATCCAACCCTAACGACCTCCTGAAAGCCCACCTCCAGATACCACCACACTGGGGCTTAGGCCTCCAACATATGAATCTGGAGCGACACGAGTCTGTATGTTGCACATGATTTATCTCCAAAGATAAATTGAAATGGAAGACTGAAAACCTTTCAAATAATTCAAAAGGAGGCAGGAAGTAGAAAACATAAAAAAAGCAAAGGGGCACCTGAGTGCTTCAGTGGTTGAGCGTCTGCCTTCTGGTCAGGGCATGACCCCAGGTCCTGGGACTGAGTCTTGCATCAGACTTCCCACAGGGAGCCTGTTTCTCCCTCTGCTTATGTCTCTGCCTCTCTCTGTGTGTCTCTTGTGAATAAATAAATAAAATCTTTTTTGAAAAAAGAACAAAAACAAAGAGAACAAATGATAATACGACAGAACCAAAGCCAAACACTAAGAATTACATTAAATGAAGCTATGACCCCCATTTTGGTGATGAGGAAGCTCCAGCTCTGAGAAGCACCAGCAATAACTTAACCAGGGGTACACAGATATAAGGTGTAGAGGCCAAGGTCCAGCTCAGCAACACCCAGGACCCCAAACCCACCCTCTTCTACCACTCTCAGCTTTAAAAATCCCTCTAGGTAGCCATGAATCACAGGCCTGAGGCACATGGAAGATGCTAGAAGACAAAAGTCAGGAGCCAAGTTGGCAACAGCCTTGCTGCTCCACATAGCCAAATTCCCTGGGCTTCTGCAACCCAGCTCACTTCCCTGTTCTTAACTAGGGAGAGCAACAGCAACACCCACACTCCTAAAGGCCAAGCTTTGGAAAGAGGAGGAGGGAAGGGCCAGCCCAAGACACACACTGCAGATAAAGCAGCCTCCAGAAGTCTCAGGTCAGAATGGAAATGCCATCAGACTAGCAGTTGAGCCTCCTGGCAGTGCTAGTGCTTGTTACCAAAATGTGTCTATGAGGTCTCCGTACAGTTTCATAGATGTGGTCTTTTCCAAGTACCAAGCTCTCTTTTCAACACTGTCCCCCCACCTCCTGTGATTCCAAATGCTGCCCTGGACTGTCTTTTCATTCCTTCAGGGTAGCAGGAGGAAAGGTCCCAAGGGCCTCTCCAAAATGCTGTGCTGAGCTTGGCCCAAAGAAGAGAGTTGCCAGGAGAAGGTCCCGACCTTTGGAGGACTCCCTCTCAACACTCTCCTTAGCATAGTCCAACCAGAATTGGTCATCATATGTCTGCTGCCAGAAAACCAGGGGAAAAACCTTCCCAGCAATGGCTTCCTCTCGCCTACATCCCCAGAGAGCAGCTTCCTGCCAATCCATCTCAGAACCACTATAAGAAAACCACAAGCATTCCCTTATTATAATAGCAATAACAATACAACTTCCATCTGTCAAGTATCTAATTGCCAGTCAGGTAGCTTTTATTATCCTTATTGTTCTGCTAATAATGGCTAGCATTTTCAAAGTGCTTATTTTGGGCCAGGCCTTATACCAAGAGCTTTTAATGCATTCTCTCCTCTCATCAAACCTGTGAGTGGATATAATTATTCCCATTTCTAGCTGAAGAATGGAGGCCCAAAGGGGACCATTGGTTCAACCAAGAAGGGGAACAGCCAGGATGGAAAACTAGTTCTGTCTCACTCCAAAGATCAATCTTCTACTCCCAGGGGCATCATTCTCAAAGTATAAATTTAAAAGAGCAATAATATATTTTAAAAAGAGCAATAATATGTCATAATGTTTAGTATCAGTAAATAACATTGTTACCAGAATCCTTCCATAAAGTCAGGTCCTAAGGAGGACCAAACCACTATGAAGACATGCTACCTTCTAGTAATGTTGTTACCCTAGTTTGAATTACAAGACCTACTGCTGTGCTGGCCACAACTTCCATTTAGTAGGTGAGCATCTATCATATTAGGCATTGGTGGGTAGCACAATGAGTAGAACGAGCCCCACACTTTTGCCCCAGCTTGAAATCTGGTGGGAGAAATAGATGGATGATAAACTGGAGTCCAGAATGATAATTCATAAGATAAAGGAAGCACACGGAGATACACGTGACACAGCCCTGGAGGGTGTGGGAGGAAGGACTTCCCAGAATGAGCAACGCCTAAGTCAGGAGCTAAGTTTGGCTGAAAAAGCCAGACAAATGTCTGAGAAGTGTATTCTTAGCAAAGAAGAAAGCACATAGGAAGGCCCAGAGGCAAGCAAGAATGTAGTGCCTTCAAGAAACAGAAAGAAGTTCCTGGAGCACGGGGTTTGGCAAGTAGAGCAGTGAGAGATGAGAAGAAGCAGGGCCAGATCGTGGAGGGCCTGAGGAAGGATTTTAGACTCCATCCCAGGAGCAAGGCGGAGCCATCGAAAGCACTTGGTCAGAAACACGGAAAGATCAGATTTTCATCTTAGACAGACCTCCCTGAGTGCAGTTTGGAGAAGATTGGAAGGGATGGGGACCAGGGCAGACAGAGCAGCTGGGGGGCTGTGGCCATCATTCAGCTATGAGACTGTGTTGGTCTGATAGAGCAATGGTGCTGTGGACTGAGAAAATGAATGAAATTGGATCAAGAGCTCTGAAGAAAAAGGGCTAGATAGACTGAGGGACCCAGAAGATTTGGGAGAGAGGAGGCAAGAACCAAAGCTAAAAGACCAACTTCTGGCAAGGAAATGGAGTAGGTGCTTGTCAGCACTGCTCACTCTACTCATGGAAACAGAGGAAAGAGAAAAACTGAGCCGGGAAGCAGATAGATGGACCCCACTCCTGCTGGATTCAGGCATTGGAGGGGCATCTGGCTGGCTCAGTCGGTGGACTGTGTGACTCTTGATCTCAAGGTTATGAGTTCAAACCCCCTGATGGGTCTAGAGATTACTTAAAAATAAAATCTTTTTTTAAAAAAATCATTCATTGGCTATCTGGTGACCAAAAGGTCTTTGAATACAGAACAGGACTCAGAAGAACAGTCTTCCCCCTGCCCCCACATCAAGGAACCAATAGTGTAAGAAACAAACTTAATGACCAGAATTTGCTACTCATGTGCCCTTAGCAGAGGCAGCACAGGGCACTGAGAAGAGCAGGAGCCTTGCAGCCATGCTGACTTGGGATGATATTCCAGCTCTGCCAACACCCGGTCGTGCAGCTGTGGTTTCGTCACACCACCTCCCAGAGTCCAGAGCCACCGATCACCATGTGTCAAGTGTGGTTAACCATAACCGACCTCAAAGGATTGCAAAAATTTAAGAAGATTATGCACATAAATTACCTAGCACATAGTAGGAGTTCAGTAACGAGGGAACTATGATTAACAAGAAACTATTTCAGGGGCATCTGGGTGGCGTAGTCAGTTGAGCAGCCTTGACTCTCGGTTTCGGATCAGGTCATGATCTCAAGGTCCTAGGATGGAGCCCTGAGTGGAGAGTCAGCTTCAGGATTCTCTCCCTCCCTCTGCTTCTCCCCCTGCTCATGCTCTCTCATTCTTCCTCTCAAATAAATGAATAAATCTCTTAAGAAGAAGAAGCTATTTCACTCTCTCTGCACATTTTCCCTGTAATTTATAGTACGTGAATGTTTACAGATTTTCCTCTGGGGGGGGGGGATGCTGTAAAGGGTGGCATTTCCCTTGCTGGTCTACAGCTTGATTGCTTCATGGAATCGGCCCCCAAGAAGGAGGTTGGCTCTCCTGGAGGTTCTTGGTGAGGCTGGGTCTTTCCGGAGGACAGAGCCAAGATGGAGATATGAGTGGAAGATGAGTCAGAGACCTGAGGTCTGAGCCAAGGAGAGCGGGGGCCATCCAGGACATGGTACATGAAGTGAGAACAGAACAGGGGACTGATGGAGGCTAGACCTAGAGCTGTCAGCAAGTCTGAGGAGAGATGCCAGTGAGTATAGGTCTGGGAGCTCCTGGGGAGGAACTGGGGACAAGAGTGAGGAAAAGCAGAGAGACAAGAGGTTGGGGCTCAGGAGGTGTGCATGAAATAGGAGAAATGATAGTGACACAGGACGAGCTGAAATACGGTTCGAGGAATCAAGTCATGGCTTCAGGAGGGATGAGCCCAAAACCTGCTCCAAAGAACTTTCTTAGGTCAAGTGACAGGCGCCTTTCTGCTCTTTAGCTCTTTGTGTCTTTGCAACCACTCTATTAGTGAGATGTAATTCACATACCACTCAATTCATCCAGGTAAAGTGGACAATTCAATGTTTTTTAGTATATTCAGAGCTGTGCGGCCATCATCACATTCAATATAAGAGTTTTGGTGGCGGGGGGGGGCACCTGGGTGGCTCAGTCAGCTAAGCACCTGACCCTTGATTTTGGCTCAGACCATGATCTCAGGGTTCTGGGATGGAGCCCCAGGTCAGGCTCCAGGTTCAGTGGGGAGTCTGCTTGAGATTTTCTCTCCCTCTCCCTCTGCCCTTCCTCTACTTGTGTGTTCTCTCTCTTTTTCTTAAGTAAATAAATAAATTCAGTTTCCCCAAAAGGAAACTCAATACTCTTAGCATCATCTCCCAGCCCCCATCTTCCCCAGACCTAGGCAACTATTCATCTATTTTCTGTCTCTGTGGATGCTTTGCCCATTCTGGACATTTCCCATAAAAGGAATCATACTACACATGGTCTTTTGTGACTGGCTTCTTTCAGCTAGCATATTTTCAATGTTCACCTATGTATTAACTTGCACCCAATGTATCATTCCTTTTGATACTAAATGATACTCCCTTGTATAGAGAGATATATAGCATATTAACCATTCGCCAGATGGGTAGCATCATCTCCTGCCTAAACTGCTGTCCTGCCTTCTGATTGGTCTCCCTGCATCCAGCCTGGTACTACATGGAACATGACTTCACACTTAAAATCCACTAAGGATTCCCCATTGCCTTGGGTATCAATGCAAATGCTCTACATAGCAAGGAAGACCCTGATCACCTCCCTAACTCCATATCCAGCTTGGTCCCCATGCTTCTGAACTTCTAATGGTTCCTCAAAGGCCCCGTGTTCTCATATCCCTCAAAAACTTTGCAGGAGCTTTTCCCTCTGGAAGCTCCTTGAGGAAAAGCATCTTTGTTTTCCTCATTAATGCACCCAAGCCCCTAGAAGAGTGACTGGCATATAATAGTTGTTGAATAAACATGTGTCCTGCAAATGTTTCCTCTCAAGTAAATGAGCAGCCTCTAAGATGGCCTCCATTAATAGCCACCTCCTGAAATTCAGGTGTTCCTGTACCCCTCCGTGTGAGTGTGATTTAGTGACTGCATATAGTGACTCACTTCTAAGTAACTAAATATGACAGAAATTATATGACGTCACTTCCAATATTAGGCTATAAAAAGACTGTGGCTTCCATTAACAACCCTCTCACTCTCTTTCACTCTCTCTGATCACTTGCATTAGAACAACGAAGCCACCATATTGTGAACAGTCCCATGAAGAAGACCATAGGACATGGTGACATACTGAGGCCCTCAGTCCAACAACCTGTGAGGGACGGAAGCCGGCCAGCCACCTCACGAAGCCAACACTTCGACCTAGTTGTCTTGAACCAAGACCTTAGGCCTGGCTGACAGCTTGACAGCAAAGATCAAATCCAGGGCATTTCCATGGAAACATGGTCTAAAGAGAAGGCTAAGCATGTGAGAAATTCTTGAGATGACTACAGCCCCAATCTCCTGAGACACCTTGATCCAGGAGGCACTCAGCATGCAGATCCCAGATTCTCACCCCATGGACTCTGTGAGGAATGAAGTGTTATCTTAAGAGGCAAAGGGGCTACATTTGGGAGCAATTTGTTACGCAGCAATGGGCCACTAATACAATGAGCTTCTGGACAGGAACAAATCAAGTTTTCTGACAAAGAAAGCTAAAAAGTATCTTTAGGAAGTCTGAGCCAATGCAAGTAAGCCTTCCTCCCACCAGTGTGTTAGAATACATGACTCTCTTCAGGTAGTGTTTCCAGAGGAGAAAAAATAGTCAATAAGATGGCTCTTTGTTCCAGATGGATTCCTATGGTCTTTCTTCCTGAGGGATTAAGCGGTGACTTTCCCTGGCCAGGTGGCCCCTTATTTCCTGCCCTTGTTCCTCTCATGTCTTATTCCGGATGAGATGGGAAGGATTCTCGGTCCCTCTCATGCCCAGACAGTGGATTTGATGTCTTTCCTCCCTCCCCTTTTTTCTTCTCTGACTCCCCATCCCACCTCCACCAAACCAACTATCATACCCAGTGAACCAGCTTGAGCCAAGTTCTTTAAATGGGGGTTTGCCAGCTGCAAAGTCAAAGAAAAGCTCCTCTGACCAGCCTTTTCTTCATGCTGGGGACTTGATCAAGGGCACTCTGATTATGTGCCCATCTCCCCGCAGAAGGGTAGAGGGAGAATAAGGGAAGGATGGAGAGTGTGTAAGGGTTCTTGCCTTAGAAAATCCTTGACCCCGCAGAACTTTTTCTAGAACATCTCCCTCAACCACCTAAACTAACAAATGACCCCCTCTTTTTACTAACCTGGATCCGTTTGGACTTCTGGCACTCACACCCCCACAGCTCCGAGTGACACCCCAAGTCCATGCTCTCCCTCCACCTTCCCCTGCAGCCCTGGCCAGCCATGCTGGAAAGCAGCCCCCTGCACCTCCGAGAAACAGGCAGTCTAAGCTGTCCGACAAAAGACAAAAGTAACTGAGGTGCAATAGAATGTTCCCCAAATCCCTGGGCTGTCAGATGCAGCTGAGGACAGTCAGGACGTGGTGCTGAGTGACTGCAGATCCACCAGCCTCCAAATGTGCCTGGGCGTTCCTCCAAGAGGCTGCTTTGTCCTCTTCCCCTCTCAGCCTGGGCCCCCAGAGGTAACAGCATTCACTCTCTGCAGCTTGGGCAACCGTCACATGAGCACACCATCCCCAAAAGAATGGCAGCTAGGCCAGCCTCTGGGCTGTTCCCCAGGCCTGGGAGAAACCAAACTCCTTCATCCTGACCTCATGCCATTCTGTGTTCCTGCTGGCAGCAGAGGGTCCCAGCAGGGGCTGAGTGTGGAGAACAGATGAGTAGAGGCAGGGAAAGGCAGGGAGTTAAGAGGTGCGGTTCATGGGGGCGGGGTGCATAAGGTGGAAGGAACCAGATGGCTTTTCTTCCCATTTCTCCCCAACCCCAGATTTCTGGAGTAGATTTTAACATCACATTGGATTCAGGTCCTGGTTCCATGACTTCACCTGCCTGAGTCTGGGTTTCCTTACAAGTAAAATGAAGAGGAGGTTTCTCCCTTGCTGGGTTGTTATAAGACTAGATATGAAATTGTATATAAAGTGCTTGACATGGTAGCAGGTGCATAGCAACCTACTACACATAATGGCTCTCAATGGCCATTGCTGTCTGCTCTTTGTGAGCGGATGTCGGCGGAGATAACTACCATAATTATCTATATTAGGGTGGTATTTTATAATTTCCAACCTATGTCACGTCTATTTTCTTCTTTAGCTTTCCATCAGCCCCCCGCTCTCCGAAGGAGATTTTATTGCTGGTACTATCCCTCTACACGAGGAAGGAAACTGAGAAGAGAGAGAAGCGGAGACAGGGAGGGACAACGAAGGAAATCTCTGGTTCGTTCCCACCCACCAGAAGTGGGTCCAGAAGAGTAAACCACACCCTCAAAGAAGTCAGGCTGTGTGTGCCAACATCCTCTTTCAGATCCTAGAATAAATAAGTAAGTAAACAAACAAAGCAAAACAAAACACACAGAGAGAGAAGCGGAACCAGACACTGGAGTCAAAGCTCTAGGCTCACATACTCACATGCCACTCATGCTCCTGACATCCATGATTTTCTCTGAGGATCAAATGAGAACCAGAGGTGAAATAGCATTCTAATCATAGCACAGTACCTATTTTTGTTATTCCTCAAAACGGCATCTTGAAACCTTTCCTTCTTGCAAACTCTCCAACCACAGATTTCTCTATTCTTATGCTTCCCATAGAATTTCATCTCCCTACCAAGGTGCTAAGTACACTGCAATGTTACTACCTATGTATATGTTAGCTTTATTACCTTTTGCCATCTGAGCTCTCCCCAGGAGGCCATAGGCTTCAGGAGACCAGGTCTGTGCCTCCTCACCAATGTCCAGGCTAGCCCGGGAACCAGCATACAGTGGGTACTCAATACGTGCTCACTATGTAAGGAAATAAATGTGCCTCTGTGGAGAGCAAGATGGAGTCACTCATGTCAAGCAGTGACATACGCAGCCAAAGGGTGGTGGTCTGGGAACAGGTATCATCAAAACCAGCACAGACGGGGAGCCCTCAGGACTGGTCATCGGTAAGGCCCTGCGAACCTGGAAGAACGAGGAGCTGGTAATCACTAGAACCAGAAGTCTGGAAGGACTAAAGACAGATTAAACCCCTTTTAGAAGGGAAGACTTCTGCAGCCTACTGTCAGATTCTCCAGATGCTGACTCCCCCGTGTCTTACTGCATAAGAAAGGCAAGTGCAGTGCAAGCTTCTGCCCACTGGATCTCTGAGCATAAAAGAGACCCTCCAGTGCTTGGTCTTAATAAGCAGTGAGCGCTGAGGGCTGAACCAGGCCGGGCCAAGTCTGCATACCAATGGCAAGTTCATGGACTGACTCTGTGTTTGGTTGGTTAACTTCCTGACCTTGTTGCTTCATGTCTGATGTGTGACTTGTCTTTGTTTTGTGTGATGTGCATGAAGCCAAGTTAAAAGCGTGGTGAAATGTCATTGAGTTTGGAATCCCGAGCCTGGTTAGAATTGTGTGAACCTTGCTTTATGAGTGAAAAAAGCTGACATTGTGGAAAGACCCAACTCGGTACACACCCTCATAGCATGCTTGCAACAGCCTCCGATTTCTCTAACCTGATATCAATCCAGAGAGGGGAGAGGAACTTTAAGAGAAAGCCAAAAAGAAATAGTCTCTCTCTTGGCTCCTTCATCTCTTCTCCACTTCATTGGGTGATGCAAGTTTAGAACAAGAATTATGCAGAACTAACTTGGAAACTAGTGTTTAAAAGGGTGCCCTGAACTTTAAGAGACAAAAAGAAAATATGCCCCAGCAGTCTAGGGCTAGGAGAAGCTGGTGAAGTTTCAGTTCGTGCAAACAAGCAGGAGCAAGAGATTGGAGAGCTACCATGAGATCCAATCCACAAGGCCAGAGGGCAGAGTTCTAGTGCTGAAATTGGCCACAGGGCCATACCCTGCTATAGACTTGTCATCACAAAGCCAGTGTAGCGTGATCGCCAGGTGCTTAGCTAGCCAGCCAGAGGTCAGAGTAATTTCAAGCAAGATGAAAATAAATCTGGAGGGTAGATTCTAGCCAGAAACTCTGGCCAAGTGTTTTATCTAGCCAAAGCAACTATCCTACAGGGTGATTTAAAAGCACACTCAAAGGCAAAACTGACTTTTTAATAAATAGTGCTGGAACAAATGGGTGGGTAACCATTTGGAAAAAAATAAAATTAGATCCATACCTCACACCATACACAAAAATAAACTCCAAATGATCAGAGATCTAAATGGAAAGGAAAAAGAGAAAAAGAAAGAGAAGAAAAGAAAAGAGAAAGAAACCACACAAGAACTAGAAAAAAAAAGATGGATAAATTCTGCTAAAACCTGGGAGTAGGAATATATTTTCTAATTACGACTCAAAATCCAGATGCAATAAAAGACTGATCAATTTGACCACAGAAATTTTGTTTTGACTTTTGCATGAGAGAAACACCATAAAGCCAAAATGCAATCAACAAAGTTGGGGGACAATAGTTGCAAGCTTTATCACAGGCAAAGAATTAACTTCCCTAATATACACTCTTGAAAATGGGGAGAGGGAAAGACCA
This sequence comes from Canis lupus baileyi, assembly GCF_048164855.1. Classification (NCBI taxonomy): domain Eukaryota; kingdom Metazoa; phylum Chordata; class Mammalia; order Carnivora; family Canidae; genus Canis; species Canis lupus. The sequence continues at coordinate 29,459,668 of NC_132851.1, read as the reverse complement.
AAAGCCCAACAGAAATAAAGGGCAAACCTGAATAGTTAACTCACAAAGAAACACAAAAATGGCCCATCAACATTTGTAAAGATGTGCAACCTCTCTCATGATTGAGAAAATGCAAATTAAAACTGTAATGAGGTTATCCCTGGGTGGCGCAGGGTTTAGCGCCTGCCTTTGGCCCGGGGGCGCGATCCTGGAGACCCGGGATCGAATCCCACATCGGGCTCCCGGTGCATGGAGCCTGCTTCTCCCTCTGCCTATGTCTCTGCCTCTCTCTCTCTGTGTGTGTGACTATCATAAATAAATTAAAAAATAAAAAATAAAAAAAATAAAACTGTAATGAGATATTCCTGCTGCTCCTGTTGGAATGGCAACATTTAAAAGAATAATGACACATACATTTGGTGAGGCTTCTGAGGAAGTCATCCAGGAGATGTCTCCACCAGTTGGCCCATGAGCGGGACCCGGGCAATCAGGGGGCTCCTCACCCTCTCCCCCGTCTTTGGGATGTGGGTTCCACTTGCCTTTCTCTTGGCCAAAGGCTGCTCCAAAGACGTACTCAGCCTTGAGATGGTGATGTGATGTTGAAAACACCTGCATAGTGCATAAATGACTGAACACAGTTAGGGCCTCTTTATAAACTTTTAAGATTTGGTGGGTAGGACACCTGAGTGACTCGGTGGCTAAGTGTCTGCCTCTGGCTCAGGGCGTGACCCCTGGGTCCTGGGATCGAGTCCCACATCAGGCTCCCTGCAGAGAGCCTACTTTCCCCTCTGCCTATGTCTCTCTCTTTGTGCCTCTCATGAATAAACAAAAAACAAAAAACAAAACAAAACAAAAAAAGATTTGGCAGGTGGATGCAGGGACCCATTCTTCTTGTCACAGCCCAGCACAAGTGGGCTATGTGTGTTCCCTTTGCTCATTAAAGCCGCCACCCACCCACCAGGCAGGGTCTGTCTCTTTGTTCCATCTCTCCCTGCCCTGGTATTGGAGGTTACAAACTAACAAGCCTGCAGGGGAACACGGATTCGCACACACTACAGGTAGGAAGGCAAACCCTCGCAGCCGCCTAGAGGGGATCTGGGCAACATCTGAGGAAGGTGCAAATGCATTCACCCTTTGACTCAGTATCTCAGGTCTAGGGCTGTGCCCTGAAGATAGGCCTCCAACACTATGGAAATCTACGTGCACAAGCTGTTCATTGCAGCCACATCCACAACAGCTGGATGTTGGAAACAACCTAACATGACCCCCCAGGAGCCCAGTTGAAACTACAGCACTTGCACACCATGGAGTGCTATGCGGCTGTAATAGAACAGTAAAATAAGAAGGGAGTGATTTCCAGAAAATACAGCTAAGTGAGAGAAGGAAAGTATAAAAGATGGCCAGCAGCATTTCATGCAAGAAAGAAGGGGAGAAAAAAAAGAAGGGGAGATTTAAAAAGGAATACACATATCTGCGAACTTGAGCAAAATGTATCCCTGGAAAGATAAATCAGCAACTGCAGACATTAGTGACATGCAGGGGTGGGTGGAAAGGACATGAAAAGGAGGAAAGAGATGGTACTGACCCTTCTTGGGATGCCCCCTCTTCTGTAATTAAAATATATATATATTTATTCATTTTTAGAGAGAGTGCAAAAGCATAAGCAGGAGGAAGAGTAGAGGGAGTGCATCTTTTTTTTTAATATTTTATTTATTTGAGAGAGAGTGTGTGTGTACAAGATAGGGGAGGGAAGGAGAGAAGCAGACTCCTCACTGCGAGCCCCATGCAGGGTTTGATCCCAGGAGATTCTGGGACCTGAGATCATGACCTGAGCCAAAGGCAGATGCTTAAGGGACTGAGCCTTCCAGGCACCCCGAGAGAGGGAATTTTAAACAGACTCCCTGCCAAGTGAGAAGCCTATCATGGGGCTCGATCCCAGGACCCTGAGATAATGAGGGGAGCCAGAATCAAGAGTCGGCTGCTTAACAGACTGAGCCACTCAGGTGCCCCCTTTTATGTAGTTTTGACTTTTAGAATTGTATTGTGTTTTGCATCCTCAAGGAAAGACATCAGCAAGTCAGAGGATAAAAAGTAAAATAGGATACAAACAGAAATAAAGGAACCTAACTATGTTTCAAATGAATAACATAACTGATTTTTAAAAAGGCAAAAAACAAACAAACAAACCAACCTGGGGTAATTCCTGGACACAGTAGTTTGACTAAATGTCCTCAGGCTAAAGACAAAAAGAACTGTCAACACCTACTGAACTTCCAGTAGAGGGTTGGTTTTTACCAGTGGAATGGGCTGGCCATTCTCCAATGATATAGCGTGTATTTTAGGATTAAATAAGTGAGACTCGGCTTGCTCATGGTCCGAAAAAGAGAGTTTCAAATATGGGATGGGAAGACTAGAACGGACCCACTGGTGGAATTGGAGGCAGAAGTATGAACCTGTAGTTTTAATAAAGTGGAAGAGAAACAGAGACAGACAAATATATGCATATATATGTGTGTGTATATACATATATGTATACATACAGAGTGGTATATATATATATCACAATGTATATTTTTAAATATTTTATATTTTAAATATATATTTAAAATATATAATATTGAAAATAAAATATAAAAATTTAATAAATTTAATTTATAAATTTAATAAATTTAATTTATAAATTTAATTTATAAATTTAATAAATTTAATTTATAAATTTAATAAATTTAATTTTTAAAAATAAAAATACTAAATATTTTAAAATATATTTTATACATTCTATAGAAAAGCAAGGGACTGTATCATTGGGGAATTGCTAGATTAAACCTAGCAAGTAAGTTTCCTTCCTGCAGGGTTCTACAAGGTCTCTAATTTCCCAGTGGGAACTCTGGATGGCCAGCAGGTCAGTAGAATACTCCATGGTTTCCAAATCTAGCCAACCACAGAACCCTCTCACGGGTGAGGCACAGGACTAGCGTCCATTCTAGAAATTGGAAGCTGAGCAGAGCAGGGTTGCAGGCACCACGCCTTCCCAGCTGGGAGATGTGGGCAAGCTCCCTGCGTCTGCCAAAAATGGGGAAACGTGATGAATTCCCTGAGGTGTGGCCAATGTTGGATGAGATCACTCTCAGGCACCTTACTAGTTGTTCTTTTTCTTTTTTAAAGATTTTATTTATTTATTTATTTATTTATTTATTTATTTATTTATTTATTTATTTATTCATGAGAGACACAGAGAGAGAGAGAGGCAGAGACAGAGGCAGAGGGAGAAGCAGGCTCCATGCAGGGAGCCCGATGCAGGATTCAATCCCAGGACCCCAGGATCTCGCTCTGAGCCAATGGCAGATGCTCAACCACGAGCCACCCAGGCGTCCCACCATCCTGGTTTTTCACTTTCCTCTGTCTCTTCTGTCCCCGACCCCCCTTCTCTTTGCCCCCTTCCTTTCCTCTGTCTCTCCCATCGCGTCGCCTCGGGGAGCCTGTTCCTGCAGCAGCCAGCTTCCCAGCAGAGCCCCGTTAGCGCCGTGCAGAGAGTACAAATGAGCGGGCCTGCCCACCCGAAAGCAATTAGCTTTGTGGAACTGTGGCCTTTTCTTTCCTCCTTTTGAAACCAGCTCTGCCTGAGCTCAGCACCTGGGTGACAAGTTGGATTTGATTTAAGGAGCCAAAGAAAAGGGGGGAAAAAAAGAAATGGAAGGCAATTAGCATGGCTTGCAGAAAATTATAAGCTCCTCATTCTGATCTTCAGGAGGCGAGAATCAAGGCAAGGGGAGGGCAGGAGGGCCCTTCGCCCCTACATAGAAGCTGTTTTCCTCAAAGCAAAGAGCTTCTTTCTCTTGGCTTAGCTTTGTCTTGGCTGGCAAGATCTGGGTCATGGGTTGCAGACTGAGCAAGCAGCCCCAATTGCTTGGGAAACCTCCAACCAATTTTAAGTGAATTTAAAGTGAGCCAAACCCAGAGGAGCCTGTGTGTTCTGACAGTTGGAGGCATGGGTAGGGAAGGGAGGGTGGACAGGAGTTCACTGCGATTTCTCACCATTTTATATCCTCCAGTGGGTAATTACTCAGCCTCGACTGCCGGTTCAGCCTCAAAGCTCAGCAATTCCCCACACGGGGATGAGAAATAACTGGCCGGTTCCCCGGCAGCGGGACAAATGGAGGGGGGCCGGGCAGAGTGGTTTAAGTGACCAAGGCCAAGCCCTACCACTCCATCCCTGGTAATCACAGCCTTGATCCACAGCTTTCCCTCCTGCTGTTGCTCACAATGGTACTAAGAGTGGCCATCTGTGGGGCCATGTATCAGACACCATGCTAAGCATATAGTGTATATATTTATTATATTATTCCACTTAATCCTCATAAAGACCCTGCAAAAGAGACATTCATTTCCTTAGCATTAGGTATTTACCTATTGAACATATCCTATGTGCCAGAAGCTGTGCTATACATCCCGGCAATATCATGAGGGATTTATAAGTAGTGAATGGAACTAATATCCCATTCTACAGATAAGGAAACTGAGGCTCAGAGAGCTTAAGTTTTTTAATTAAACTTAATTAACGTATACTGTATTATTAGTTTCAGAATTAGAAATTCAGTGATTCATCAGTTGCATATAACACCCAGTGCTCATCACATCAAGTGCCACCTTAATGCCTGTCACCCAGTTACCCCATCCCCCTGCTCATCTCCCGTCCAGCAACCCTCAGTTTGTTTCCTAAAGTTAAGAGTCTCTTGGGACGCCTGGGTGGCTCAGTGGTTAAGCAACTGCCTTGGGCCCAGGGTGTGATCCTGGGGTCCCGGGATCAAGTCCCACATCGGGCTCCCTGCATGGAGCCTGCTTCTCTCTCTGCCTGTTGTCTCTGCCTCTCTCTCTGTGTGTCTCTCATGAATAAATAAATAAAATATTAAAAAAAAAAGAATCTCTTATGGTTTGTCTCCCTTTCTGATTTTGTCTTATTTTATTTTTCCTTCCCTTCCCCTATGTTTATCTGTTTTGTTTCTTAAATTCTACATACGAGTGAAATCAGATTGTATTTGTCTTTCTCTGACTTATTTCACTCAGTATAATACCCTCTAGTTCCATCCATGACATTGCAAATGGCAAGATTTCATCCTTTCTGATGGTTGAGGAATATCCCATTGCAAATATAGACCACATCTTCTTTATACATTCATCTGCCTTTGGACATCTGGGCTCTTTCCATAGTTTGCAGATGCTGCTATAAACATTAGGGTGCAGGTACTCTTTCAAATCACTATGTTTGTATCCTTTGGATAAACACCCAGTAGTGCAATTGCTGAGTCATAGGGTAGCTCTATTTTCAACTTTTTGAGGAACCTCCACACTGTTTTCCAGAGTGGCTGCACCAGTTTGCATTCCCACTAACCATGTAAGAGGCTTCTCCTTTCTCCTCATCATCGCCAGCATCTATTGAGCTTAAGTTTTGATCAGGTTACTTCTGTATCCTTCAGCCAGTTGCCAAAGTCACCCCCACAGACCCCTCACCTAAGGCTGCTTTTTAAAAACTGGACATGGGGATCCCTGGGTGGCGTGACAGCTTAGTGCCTGCCTTCGGCCCAGAGTGTGATCCTGGAGTCCCTGGATTGAGTCCCACATCAGGCTCCCTGTGTGGAGTCTGCTTCTCCCTCTGCCTGTGTCTCTGCCTCTCTCTCTCTGTGTCTCTCATGAATAAATAAATAAAATCTTTTTTAAAAATAAATAAAAAATAAAAATAAAAACTGGATATGTTCAATAGGAAGTGGGAAAGCCCTCAATAGGAGCCTCGACAGCAAGTTCTTTTCTTTCAACAAGAAACTGAGCTTTTCTATCATGAGGGCAGAGTGTCTTGTTAAACAAGCCATGATTTGTTCATTACTTAATAATAAATGAAGTGGTCAGCCAGAGTTTACAGAGCAAACGTAACCGGTCCACCTCAGCGACGAAGGGGGATGTCCAGTGGATACAAGAACTGACAAACTAAAGCACAAAAGCATTCAGAAAATGTTCTCCTTGGATCAGGATCACATCCGAACCCCATCCATTCAGAATCACGAAGTGTTAGAACCGGAAAGGAAACTCATCTGCTCCTGAAGGGTGCCCTGTGGATGCCTCCCCAGAATCCACCCCCTTCTTCTGGTTACGAAAACAAATCGATTTTCACAAAGAGAGCCATATCGCTAACTCTTAGCCCATTTACTGAGAAGCTGGTACTGCTCCAGTTCCCACCAGGAAGCCCATTCCTTGGTCTCCATCACCAATTCAGAGGTGGGCATAGTGTCCATCAACCAGTGTTACACACTGAGAGGCAGGAAGAGGTTTGCTGAGTTTCTGGAAAAGTAGCATCCTCGATTTTCTGAGGAAATGTCTCAGGCTGAGCTCTGCAAAAGGCAAAGCAGGCAGCCTGAAAAAAAAAAAAATTCCACTGAGTCTCAAATACATCACTGAGCCCCTGAGTCAAATCAACCTGGAAGCCAACACACACTTTGGATTTTCCAATAAATCCCTTTTATGATTTAAGTCTATTTTATTGGGTTACATGCTCCAAAGAACAGTAGCCAATAGGAGGCCAAACTTGTCCTCCTAGAAGTAAAGGATACTGAGGCCCAGAGAAGCTCAATGGCCGGTTCAAGGACACACATCCAGGGGAGGGGTCAAACTCTTTCTGGAAGTCTCCAGAAGGAGAAATTGGATTCTAGTTTGGAATTTTTCTGAAAATGAACTTGTAATACTGATTTCCTATGGGAAAGAATATTCCCAAGTTAGAACTTCAATACAGTGGGAGGCTGGAGGATAGAAGTGTTCAATCAGAAAGACACAAAAAACTTGATGACAGAGCTGCAGAGGGAATTGCAGGGTGTCCTGGAGATGGTTGATCCAAACTTCCTTGACTGCATGGGCCTGAACAGATTTGAGAAGCCACCATGCCAGGACCTAAGAGTCCTTTCAACATGGAGACTGTTTGCAGAACTAAGATAAGCACCCCAAACCTCTGACTCCAGGTCCAGGGCTCTGCCTACCACCCCGCTGCTCCTAAAAAACTCTGATTCAGTGATGGGAGGCAGCCTAGTAGGATGGCTGAGACAACTGGCCTGGAGAAATAGGATGGCCCTTAAACATGGGGAGATGCTCAATCTCAGGCATAAGGAGAGAAATGCACACCCATTTAAAAAAACAGAACAAAACAAAAACCCGCAAGTCATCAAGCTGTTCCATTGATGAGAAGGAGCAGAGAAAAAACGCTCTCCACCCTGCTGGTGGCACGTATATCAGTATGAGCATTGTGGAAAATGGTTTGACAATATCAATCAGAATTGCAAATGCACATAGACTGTAATCAGCAATCCCACTTCTGGGAATTTATCCTACAGCTACACTTGCATCATGTGAAGTGACGCGTATACAAATATAACCATTGCAAGCAATGTCTAGACTAGCAAAAGATAGAAAGGTTCTAAACATCCTTCATTAGGGGACTAAATACTGTGGCTCATCTACACAATAGCTACCACACAGCCACAAGGGGAAGAAATGAGGATATTCTGGATTGTTCTGGAAAGAACTTATGTTCTTATCCTTAACTTTCTGGAAATTCCCAGAAAGAGGAAAATGCATAATAGCATGTAAAATATATTAACTTTTAGTCAAAAGGAAGAAAATATCATATATTTATCTATCTTACATTTGTGTAAACCTAGAAGGAAACTTATTAGTTCCTTCCACACTTAAGAGTGTGATGGTAACTGCTTGGAGGTGGGGGAACTAGGTGGCTGGAAGATGGGATGGGATGAAACATTTCACTATTTTTTTCTTTATATTGTTTGAAAATATATACAAAAAGGAAAGTGAGTTTGGCGTCTCATAGACCTAGGTCAAAATTCTGGCTACATAGACTGTTATATGTAAATTAAATAATGTTTCTTCCATATTGTTTCTCTTAGTAATACATAGTAGTGTTCATTTTAAAAAGTCACATAGAGGGGGCACTTGGGTGGCTCAGTGGTTGAGCATCTATCTTTGGCTCAGGTTGTGATCCCGGGGACCTGGGATCGAGTCCCACATTGAGGTCCCCGCAGGGAGCCTGTTCCTTCCTCTGCCTATGTCTCTGCCTCTCTCTGTGTCTTTCATGAATAAATAGATAAAAGCTTTAATTAATAAACAAATAGTTACATAGAGGGGCGGCACTAGGGTGGCTTAGTCTGTTAAGCACTTGACTTCAGCTCAGATCATGATCTCATGGTCATAGAATTGAGCCTGCATCAGGCTCCGCACCCAGTGGGGGTCTGCTTCTCCCTCTGCCTCTCCCCCCAGTTGCGCTGTCTCTCAAATAGATAAATAAAATCTTCTAAAAAAATAAATGAAAATTTAAAAATAAAAGGTCACATATAAGCCATAAGGGAGTTATCCAGGTTCTTGGAGTTTTTTAACGGGATGGAGAAAACACAGGTGAACATTGGGCAGACTTAATTCCTCCAACACCAGTTTCCCTAAAGGAGCATGATGGTATCTGTGGGGCGGGGCTATGGGTTGCGGCAGGGTGTGGTTTAAATGAGATAATGCTGAAAGCATTTAGCACATGGTCTGGTGCATAACAGTGCACCACACATAGCTACAGATTTCTTTCTTGTTATGAGAACTTTCAAGATATGCTCTAAGTAGACATCTTTTAAGCCAACAAAACCACAGAACAAAGGCATTTTCAAACTTGGTCATTATAGCCGCTTCCATGTGACAGGTATACAGGGTGGAACAAGCCACCACACAGGAAGAAGAAAAGGAGCCAAGGTGAGAAACAACACTGACGAGATTCTCCTCCCGCACTCTTGGCTCACAGAGGCTTGATTAATGACCAGTGGTAGGGGCGCCTGGGTGGCTCAGTCGATTGACCATCTGCCTTCGGCTAGGGTCATGGTCTCCAGCTCCTGGAATCAAGCCCCACATCAAGCTCCCTGCTCAGCAGGGAGTCTGCTTCTCCCTCTCCCTCTACCCAACCCCCAGCTCATTCTCTCTCTCTCTCAAATAAATAAATAAAATCTTTAAAAATTGAACATTAGATTAGAAAATCTGACTTTGATGAAATGTTCAAAATATTGCTGAAGAACAAAGCTCTAGGAAGCAAAATTCTCCCAGCGAACCCACAGGAGCCCTGTCTACCATTTATTTGACCATATGTCAAATCAGGCTATTTACTAAATGAATGATTATAGAATACTAATTAAAAGGAAATGTTTTTTTTTTTAAGATTTATTTATTTATTTGTGATAGACATAGAGAGAAAGAGAGGCAGAGACTCAGGAGGAGGGAGAAGCAGGTTCCATGCCGGGAGCCCAACGTGGGACTTGATCTCGGGACTCCAGGATTGTGCCCTGGGCCAAAGGCAGGCGCTAAACCACTGAGCCACCCAGGGATCCCCTTTTTTTTAAATTTCACAGTTACTGTACTTTTATTATTTCCTACAGATTCATTCTAAAAAATAAAATGGTTAGAGTAACAGACATGGTTTCTGCTGGCTCGTCATCTCCTCAGGGAACCAGTCTCCAAACTGCAGTCCTTGGATCTGGGGGGGACATCTGAGACCCTGTCCAATCTGACAGTTTCTATTCCCTGGCCAAAGGGATCATTCAGAGCTGGCATAGGACCTACAGGTGGATAATTAGTGGCAATCCTGGGACTCTGACCAAAGCTATCAGAAAATGAACCACCTCTTTCAAATGAGTTGACCTCACCAGTAGACTGGAAATTTGGGATGGCTAGTGGCCACCCCTGCCACCTCGTGGGGAAAGCTGAGGTGGATGGTCCTGGGAGCACTCTGCTGGTCTGCTGACAGCCCAAAGCATTTGCTGCCAGGGAGGGCTTCTGCGATGCCAGCAGACACTAGCAGGAGGCTGCCCATCAAATCCATGGGACAGCCCAGAAATGCCAGTGAGTTAACACCTCCAGGTGCCACCTCAACCAAAGGAAGAAGAAGCCAAGGATAAATGCCGATAGTTCTGGAGGAAATTGTCAGGCAGACAATTCTGAGATGTTTTCCTAATGTTTCTTGGAAGGTCTGGGTCAGAATCAAGTTCCTGGTGCCCAAGGCAGTGATTTTGATTCCATTCCTGTATTAGGGTTCTCCAGAGAACCCGAGATACAGTGAGGGAGATTTATTTTAAGGAATTGGCTCACATGATCGTGATACCTGGCAAGTCCAAAATCTGTAGAGACCGAAAGGCTAGAGATTCAGGTTAGGAGATGAGGCTGCAGTCTTGAGTCTGAAACCCACAGGCGAGAAACTCAGTCAGGTTTTCAGTGTTGCAACCTGGAGGTACAGTTTCCTCTTCTTTAGGAAACCTCAGACTTCGTCCCTGAGGCCTTCAACTGATTGGATGAGGCCCACCCACATTATGGAGGTTAATATGCTTTTTTTCATAGTCTACCGATGTGAAAATTAATCACATATAAAGAATACCTTAATGCCACACCTAGACTAGTGTTTGACCAAGCAAATTGGCACCATAGCCCAGCCAGGTTGACACCTGAAGTTGACCATCACAAGACTCTTAGACTGGCTTTTCCTCCTTTATTCTTCCCACTCTCTCACTCCTGTTCCCTGAAATGACTTCCCAAATAAACAGCCCTGCCCTCAAGTTCTTATCTCAGGTTCTGCTTTCAGGGGAGCCTAGCACACGTCACGTAGAACACGGTTCTACTGGTCATCTTCCCTGGCTCCAACTCTTGATAAATTTCACTATTTAACCATTTCACACTTCTTTCCAATGGCTTTCAAAAACACTTTGAGGTGATCCCTGGGTGGCTCAGCAGTTTAGCGCCTGCCTTTGGCCCAGGGCGTGATCCTGGAGTCCTGGGATCGAGTCCCACGTCAGGCTCCCTGCATGGAGCCTGCTTCTCCCTCTGCCTGTGTCTCTGCCTCTCTCTCTCTCTCTGTGTGTGTGTGTGTGTGTGTGTGTGTGTCTCCCATGAATAAATGCATAAAATCTTTTTTTAAAAAAGCACTTTATTATACACATGCAGCATAACTATGAATAATACAAAGCAGCATTATATACGTGAGGGTGACCGTCTACACATACTGTGGCTGTTTGGGAAAGAAGGTGATTCCTATAGGTTGTCATCGTCAGAAAAGTTTTTAAGTAGGAGGAAAATAATTTTTGAAGATTTATTTATTTATTTCAGAGAGAGAGTGAGAGCACACGTGTGAGTAAAGGGAGGGACGGAAGGAGAAGGAGAGAGAGAATCTTAAGCTGATTCCCCACTGAGCACGGAGCCAAGCATGAGCTCGATCCCACGACCCTGGATTCATGACTTGAGCCAAAACCAAGAGTCGGATGCTCAACCAACCAAGTCACCCAGCTGCCCTAAGGAGGAAAAATTTTTATCTGACACTTGCAAGATATGAACAAGATGGAGAAGGGAGGGAAGGTACCTTCCAAAAGATGACGGGCAATATACCAATAGCTGCCATTTAGTGAGCACATAATATATGCAAACCATTCTTCTGACCCTTGTTTGTGGATTACTTCATTTAATCCTCACTAATAACCTTGTGAAATGTGTATATTATTTATACTTTGCAGACAAGGAAACAGAAAGAGAGAAGTTTAAGGATCTTGCCCAAGGTCCCACAGAGCTGGGATTCAGACCCAACATCCAACACCAGGTCCCACACTGGAAACCACTATACTGTACCCTCCTCACTAGGCTAAAATGTGTGTCTTTGGAACTAGGATGAGGAGCTAGGTTTTAGTTTTGTTTTAATTGTGGCAACATATGCACAACATGAAATTTACCATCTTCATCATTCTTCAGGGTAAAGTTCAGTAGTGTTGTATATTCACATCCTTTTCTCTCCAGAATCCCCAGAAATTTTTCACCTTGCAGAACTGAAACTCTATACCCTTTCAACAACAGCCCCTCATTTCCCCATCCCCCAAGAAGCCCCTGACAACCCCATCCTACTTTCTGTTTCTATGAGTGATTACTCTAGACATCTCAGAGAAGTGATACCATTCAGTATTTATCCTTTTGTGTCTGCTTTTCGCACATAACATATTGTCTTGAAGTTTCATCATTGTTGGAGTATGAGTCAGAATCTCCTTCCTTTTTAAGGCTGAATAATATTCTGTTGTACATTTAGACCACATTTTGTTTATCCATTTATTAGCCGATGAGCATATGGGTTGCTTCCACCTTTTGGTTATTGTGAATAATACTGCTATGCATATAGATATCCAAATATCTGTTCAAGACCCTCCTATAATTCTTTTTGGATATATGCCCAGAAGTGGAATTGCTGAATCATATGATAAAATTCTGATTTTTTTTGAGGAACCACCATACTGTTCTCCATAGCAGCTATACCATTTTACATTCCCACCCGCAGTGCACAAGGCTTCCCATTTCTCCACATCCACAGAGGAGTTAGGTTTGGATCCTTCTGAATTTGATGTGAAGGCAGGACATCCAAGTGGAACTATCCAAGAGACAGCCAGAGATACTGACCACCACTCAGGTGATAGGACAGTACAGCTGATACTCGGGTTTTATCCAACGGAAAGGGAGAGAAGCCATGAAAGATAAATGAGTTCACTAAGACGGTGGAGGGAGGCGAGCAGGAGGTGAGGACTACGCCTTGGGGAATGGCTCACTTGGGTGGCACATTAATTCACAAGTGGCAGCTGCTAATTGTTTTTAAAGGTTCATTCTCTAAGTTAAACATTTCCCTGCAATTCCCAGATTTGTTCAGCAAACTCTTTCGCATAAAATAAATACCACCTTATCTCTGATGGAGTTAGCCAAAATCAAAATTTGAGACTTCAATGATAGTTAACATCTGTAGAGCTTTTTATTTTTCATATATGTAATCCTTAGGACAACCGTGTGGGGTAGACATTAGTATTTGAACTAGCATCCTTGAGGCAGGAGGCAGAGTGTTGAGTGTCTCTTCCAGTGGAGGGACCAGCTCTCCTGGCCTTATTGCAAACTCCCACCCAGGTGGGGGAATTAAAAGGGAATGATCAGATATGGGGCACTGAGAATGGCTTGTTTGCTAGTTGGCAGGGACACTGTGCATTTGAAGTGTATGCATAAAGATCAGTGGTTGGGGGAACCTGGGTGGCTCAGTTGGTTAAGCATCCAACTCTTGATCTCAGCTCAGGTCTTGATCTCAGGGTCATGAGGTCAAGCTCCATGTTGGGCTCCACACTGGGCATGGAGCCTGCTAAAAAAATTTAAAAATTTAAAAATCAGTGGTTGTCAGGGATTTGGGTAGAGGGAGGGATGACCAGGCGGAGATTAGGGAATTTTTAGGGCAGAGAAATTATTCTGTATGATACTGTGATGGTAGATATAAGTCATTGCACATTTGCCAAAACCTACAGAGTGAACATAAAGAGTGAGCCCTAATGTAAACTTTGCACTCTAGTTAGTAACAACTCACTTAGTCTTGTAAGTGGTGGACTTGGGACCCAAACTAAGATCTTCTGATACCAGAATCTATATTTTTTCTATGATCTCACTCCATTTCTTGAGAGAAGCAAGGTCTTCTTTGATATTTAAATTTTGCTCTAACTTCAGAAGATTCTAGTTCTCTAACCATTATAGGAGTTGATTACAATGCACACGTGTGGGCACACACTTACATGATAACACTTGAGCGTCCCTCAGCCAGATCATATGGCCTTCCAGCTCCTCAAGTGACACGTTTAGTGTGTGGAAAGACTAACCCTACACGGAATCATACCAAGAAACACAGCAGGGAAACTAAAGCTAGGGTGAGGACTAGGACATTGAACCACACAGGGATACCCAGGGCTTCATGTCCATAAAGAGGATGATCTTGGGGGGCCTGGGTAGCTCAGCCAGTTAGACATCTGCTTCAGCTCAGGTCAAGATCCCAGGGTCCTGAGATCCAGCCCCGCATCAGGCTCCCTGCTCATCAGGAAGCCTGCTTCTCCCTTTCCTGACTGCTACTCCCCCTGCTTGTGTGTGTGCTCTCGCTCTCTCTCTCTCTCTCTCTCTCTCTCTCTGTCAAATAAATAGATAAAATGTTTAAAGGAGAGAGAAAGAATGATCTTTTTGTTTGTGGAGGAAGGATAAAATGGATTCGGTCATTCAATAAACATTTACTGAGACCTTGGGACATGGATGAGTAAGACCTAGTTCTTGCCTTCAGGGGTGGAGGGGTGGGGAAGGTGAGTTAACATATGATTGTGTGGAATCATATGTTAACTTCAGGGGTAATACTCAAAATATCTTATAACTGGAAGAGCATGGAAGCCCCAGCCAATACGAATGGATGCTCAACCATCCAGAGCATGCTGCAGCCATAAATAAGCCATAAGTATTAGTCAGCTCAGGCTGTCCTAACAAAATACCATAGACTGGGTGGTTTAAACAACAGACATTTATTTTCCCACAGTTCTGGAGGCTAGAAAGTCCAAGATTAAGATTTGGTTCTGACGAATGCATTATTCCTGGCTTGTAGATGGATGCCTTCACACTATGTCCTCACATGGTGGGAGGAAGGAAAATTCTGTTGTTTCTTACTCTCCTTATAAGGGCGCCAGACTTATCATATTAGGGGCCTAGCCTTTGACCTCATTTCATCTTAACTATTCCTAAAGACCCTGCCTCCAAACTCATTAGGGGTTAAGGCTTCAACATGTGAATTCAGCAGGGGAACACAATTCAGTCCATTGCTCCAGGTACACCCTGATAGCAGCATGATAGCGCCATTGCTGCTCTGAAGGAAGTGATTATAGGATGCTTGGTGATGACTTCTAGCTTTGTTAGATTGATTGATTGATTTGAGAGAGAAAAAGGGAGGGACAGAAGGAGATGGAGTCATAAGCAGACTCTGTGCTGAGCATGGAGCCTGCCCTGGGACTCAATCTCCCAACCCTGAGATCACCACCTGAGCTGAAACCAAGAGTTAAATCCTTAATTAACCAACTGCGCCACCCAGGTGGCCCAACAATGATGCCTGGTAAGAGGAGATATTGAAGCTGGGTTTTGAAGGGTGAGTAGAAGTGAGCTAAGAGAAAAAAAAATAGAGGAAAGCCTTTCCAAAAAGTTGGACAAGCGTATACGAAGACAAGTTGCTGTGAGAGGACAGAGTACATTTAGAAAATGACAAAACTATGGCAAGGCTGGCATGAGAAGTAGGTACGAGGGAGAAAATGAGAGCGAAAACCAGCTCAAAGGCCCTGTGTGCCATCCAAGGGAGGGTAAATATTATCTGAGGGCATTTAAAAGACCACAGAGTATTATTATGTGTGATTTCTTATGTCCTTCAATAATGTCAGCGCAGATAATGATTTCTATTTACATATCATGGAATAAATAATACAATTTTATCTCTCTTTTTTTTTATTTTTGCTTTCCTTTCTTTTTTTTTTTTTAATTTTTTTTTTTTTTATTTTTGATAGTCACATAGAGAGAGAGAGAGAGAGAGGCAGAGACACAGGCAGAGGGAGAAGCAGGCTCCATGCACCGGGAGCCCGACGTGGGATTCGATCCCGGGTCTCCAGGATCGCGCCCTGGGCCAAAGGCAGGCGCTAAACCGCTGCGCCACCCAGGGATCCCTCCTTTCTTTATTAATAATATTTTCTGGGGGCACCTGGGTGATTCAGCTGAATGTACCACTCCTGATTTCCTCTCAGGTCATGATCTACAATCATGAGATCGAGTTCGGCATCTGGCTCCATGCTTAGGAGGGAGTCTGCCTGGGATTCTCTCTTTCCCTCTCCCTCTCCCTCTCCCTCTGCCGCTCCCCCAACTCACATGCACTTTCTAGCTCTCTCAAATAAATAAATAAATCTTAAACAACAAAAAAATGTGTTTAGTATTACAAATTAATACATGTTTACTCATTCCCTTTTAAGATATACGTACATGATACATGTGTTTGGGTGATTTTTTTAACCTTTTAAGATTTTATTTATTCATGAGAGATACAGAGAGAAGCAGAGAAATAGGCAGAAGGAGAAGCAGACTCCTTGCAGGGAGCCCAATGCGGGACTCAATCCCAGGACTCTGGGATCACGACCTGAGCAAAAGGCAGATGCTCAACCGCTGAGCCACCCAGACACCCCCCTTTTTAACCTTTTTATAAGTGAATCCCTGCTCAGAAAGAATCCAGAGTTGGGATGCCTGGGTGGCTCAGCGGTTGAGTGTCTGCCTTTGGCTCAGGGCATGATCCCGGATTCCTGGGATCGAGTCCCACATTGGGCTCCTTGCATGCAGCCTGCTTCTCTTCCCTCTGCCTATGTCTCTGCCTCTCTTCCTGTGTCTCTCATGAATAAATAAATAAAATCTTTAAAAAAATAAAAAGAAAGAATCCAGAGTTGAATACATACATAGCAAGTGTCAAAAGGGCAAGCTGCCTGGTTAAGCAGGATAGAGGAAACAAGTGTCCCACATTGTCAACGCCCTTCCCAACATACTGAGACTTCCCTGAGGAACTCAGGGGCTCCACACGACATCATTTTTAAAAGTCACTACTCTCCAAAATGAATTTACTCTTCTATAGAAAGAAGCTGATTTCTTCAAATAATAACAATACTTCTTAATGACTAATACACGGCACACAGAGCGTAAACCAAAGCACCGTAGAAGAAATTACCTCTTTCAGCATAATAACTCTACAAAGTTCAGTGACATCCCCATCATCCCCATCCACAGATGAGGAGGCTGGGGCCTGATGAGGCAAAGTAATTTGCCTGAGGCCGCACAGCTACCAGGTGGAGAAGCCAGGAAATAAAGCCAGGCAGGCTGCCTCTGGAGCTGGTGCTCTCAGCTGCTCTGCTCCACCACCTGGCCCATCAGGCACTTACTTTGTACCAGACACAGTGCTAGGCTCTCTGGTAGGATTTGTTTATGAAAGAGTTTGTGTAAGAAAAAATAAGATCAGAGGGATCCCTGGGTGGCGCAGCAGTTTAGCGCCTGCCTTTGGCCCAGGGCGCGATCCTGGAGACCCAGGATCGAATCCCATGTCAGGCTCCCGGTGCATGGAGCCTGCTTCTCCCTCTGCCTGTGTCTCTGCCTCTCTCTCTCTCTCTCTCTCTCTCTCTCTCTGTGTGACTATCATAAATAAATAAAAATTTAAAAAAATAAGATCAGAAAGTTAAGTACACTCTTCCCTAGACAGTCCCTGGAATATAGCAGACTTTTAAGGAATTTTATTGAAAGAATGGGCTTATTCTCTAGTGCATTAGATGATGTAAGAAAAGACATTAGGATTCGAAGCCGATGGCCAATAAAGAATTTTTGAGACCTCTTTGGTGCAAAAAGGTGGCTTTATTGAGGCACGAGGATATGACCCATGGGCAGAGAGAACGGCACTGGGGTCATGAGGAATAGCCTGTTATATACTTTCAAGTTGGGAGGGGGTGAGGGAGAGCATAAGTCTCTAAGGAATTTGGAAGCAAGGTTTCCAAGACCTTGGGGTGGCTAGCCATTGTTGGGGAGAGGTCATTTATTACCGTCTAATAAAACCTTAGTCATGAGACCCTTCAGATGTATATTGATGGGTTATATACTTAGGGGAGGATTGCCAACACATATCTTGGGGGGCTTAGAGAGAAAGGAAATTTCTAAAGGAATTTTATATGTTAAAGTAGATTTACAGGGTCCTGGGGTTTGGGCTAAGATTGCCTTTTGCCCTTAACAAAGTATTAACATCGAGGCAACCGAGTCCGTAAAGGAAGGTCACTCGGCATGTTTCAAGGACTTGTCAGTGGGCTGTGAGTAGTATGGAAATTTAATAATGTTTCTTCTGCTTTTGTTTCCTACATCATTAGATACATTACATTTCCCCAAATTGAAGTCCCACCAACTTTCATTTGGATGAAAAAGTCCTTTGCCCTCACTGGACTCCAAGTGAATCTATACTCCCCACTGTGTGCTTATAGAAGAAATTACTTATACTGAACAGCACACAATATATGAACCTCCCAGGGTTGCTGTAACAAAGCACCATAAACTGGGCGGCTTACCATAGAAATTGACTCCCTCACACTTCTGGAGGTCAGTGACAAGAGCACTCGGAGCATCTTTTGTTATAATATTTGGTCTTTGACCCTGGTTCCTGACACAGAGCTCCTGAATTCTTTGGAATCGCCTCAGTGATAGGAGTGTCTTTTGTTTAATGAGGTGACTTTTGGGGTGCTCCTGAATAGCTGGTCACCAGAAGGACCAAGCCACAATTAGAAGCTCAGAAGGGGAGAGAGGCTGGAGATTGAGTTAATGATCAATCATGTCTATGTGAGGAAGCCTCTATAAAAATCTCAAAAAGTATGTGATTCAGAGAGCTCCATGTTGGTGAACCAATCCATATGCTGGGAGGGTAACGCACATCACCTTGCATGTGCAACTGGTGTCTGAGGTTGGAGGAGGGCAGTCTCGTAGGCCTGGGTCCTTCACCTGTGAGGTCTGTACTCACTCTAGTTAGTGTCAGAACTGAACTGAGCTACAGGACACCCGACTAGGGCCAGAGAATTGCTTGGTGTGGAAAACCCACACGTCAAGTGTCAGAAGCATCGAAAGCAAAGGAGAAATGCAGAAGTGTTGTTTCCAACTCAGCATCTGCGAGACGGAATTAAAAACAAGAAATGAAAAGAACAAACAAAAAAATGAGAAATGCACCCAAAATGGAGTCGCTCATGCTAGGCCCCACTTCACCAAACTGAGACCTAATTACAATTTCAGCCTCTCCCAGATATGGAATCCTAAACCAGTCAGTCAGGAATCACCAGATCAGCACTATTAGGTGATCTGCCTCATAGATCCCCCTGCCCTCCCCTCAAGGGAAAGGAGCCTTGCAATAACCAACCATTCTTCTGCCTCGTATGACTTCCTTGTTCCCTCTCCCTTCTGCCTATAAAAATCTTTCATTTTATACAGCTCCTTCGAGCTCCTCTCTGTTGAGATTGCCAGCTGCCTGATTCAAATTAAGGTTTTTTTGCTCAAACTTAAAACTTTTAATATGCCTCAGTTTATCTTGTAACAATGGGAATAATCATCATTATTGCTACCTTGTTGCTTGCCACGAAGAATACATGAGTTCATATTCAAAAAGTACTTGGGGCAGCCCGGGTGGCTCAGCGGTTTAGCGCATCCTTTGGCCCAGGGTGTGATCCTGGGGTCCCAGGATCGAGTCCCATGTCGGGCTCCCTGCATGGAGCCTGTTTCTCCCTCTGCCTGTGTCTCTGCCTCTCTCTCTCTCTCTCTGATGAATAAATAAATAAAATATTTTTTAAAAAATACTTAGAACAGTACCTAGCACAGAAGATACACTCTATAAAAGTTAGCTACCATCACCAGAGGATAAGCTCCCAACCATTATGCTATTAGGCCACAGTTTTAATTTCCTATCCTGAAAATGAAAAACAACGATAAATTTCTTCCTTGGTTCTACCAAATTGAGAATGCACTTCTTCAGGGTTCGACAATGCCAACTGGCTCTATAGATACCAGAAGTTGGAATCAAAAATAATACCAATAAATACTAATTAATAATCTAGTAATTAGAAAATTTTATATATATATATATCTAGGCATATAGAAATGTGTGGGAAATATCAGAAAGGGAGACAGAACGTAAAGACTGCTAACTCTGGGAAACGAACTAGGGGTGGTAGAAGGGGAGGAGGGCGGGGGGTGGGAGTGAATGGGTGACGGGCACTGGGTGTTATTCTGTATGTTAGTAAATTGAACACCAATAAAAAAATAAATTAAAAAAAAATGAAATAAAATGACAAATACAGACCCAAAAATGGTGACACAGCATGGAGGGACAATGATAAAATTGAGAATAATACTTGCTTTTATTTCATAAACTTTTGCTTTTTTTTTTTTTTTTTTGGTAGTTCTCCCTAATGAGACTGTATTCATTTCCTAATCATAAAAGTAGCCATAAAAAAACTGCTATTTTTGAAAGTAAGATCTGGGCAAAGGATCTGTAAGCCCAAAGGAAACAGAAATGCACCCACGTCCTTTCCCCTTTTCTTTCATCTCAGGACGTGCCCTGAGAAATGAAAGGGCACCGAGCCTTCACCATTGTCCCAATGTGAGATCACAGAGCGGTGACTCAGAAGCGGCTTCTGACACCAGGCAGTGCCTGAGTCAGGAAAGAACACGAGGGCTGAGCGCCACAGCAGCCAGCCAGCTCTGCAGAGAATTGGGGCTCTCCAAACCAGCTCAGGGCACAGGGCAGTACAGTCAGGAGAGCTGTCAGCAGGTTCAGACCCTGGACTGTGCAAGGCCAGGCTCGTCTAACTAATGATATTAATTGCAAGGTGGGAGCTAAGCAAGCCGGCAGACAGAGCACATTACAGAATTGAAGAATATCCAAGCATAGAAACCCCCAATCCAGCTCCCTCATTAGGCCGCTCCACCTGCAATAGAAATCAAAAGCTCTCAGCATCAAGACTTCTTTTGCTTCAGCTCCCCGCAGAGCCTTGCATAGGACCAGGGACACAGGAAATGCTCTGCTTGGATTATTTTAATCAATATCTCTCATTTTCCTTCCTCAGCATCTATTGTTCCTTTTCCGGGCAAAAATCCCCCAGTTTGCATTGAAGGAACCACCCTTTCCCCATTCTTGGTGGGCCTGTCAATTGAGGTGACCTTCCTTCCCCTGCCCAGGAGGTGGCTGGACCCTGAGCCCCGGCCTGAGCCAACTGGATGCTCTCTGTCTTGAACAGGATGGAGTGGATTCCCCCTACCAAGACTTTCCATGCACTCCAAGGTCACCCAAATCCCTGGAGCTGCGATGGTCCCTATCCTTTTAGAGACCTGCTTTTGCAGCTTTTCTCCACTTCTGAGAGCTACCCAATATATCTTTCCAATAAACTCTTTTTGTATTTAAGGAAACCAGAGCCCTATTTCTGTTGCTTACATCCAAAGAACCCAAACTTTGCTGTTTCTCATCACAAAGAAAGTTAAATAAAAATAAGAAGAATTAGCATTGATTTGTTACTATTAATAAGGTTTTTTTTACACCATTGCTTTTTCTGGATGTAGTGCAAACCAGCAGCTCTCAGAGAGGTTCAGTGCCTTGCACCAGGTTACACAACTAGTAAGTAACCAGAGTATGGCTTCAAACTAGGTCTTTAGCCTCAGGGACCGGGTTCTGCAGCCCGAAGGAGACCTGTTGCACTACTTGTCCCCATTGCTATCAGCCCTTTGAATTTTTCTCTACTTGCAAATTGTGGGTAAAAGAGAGAGAGCGAGAGTGGGGAGGGGGAATAAGAGACTGTGAACTATAGAGAAGAAACTGAAGGTTGTTGGAGGGGTGGTAGGCAAGGGGGATAGGCTAGATGGGTGCTGGGGATTAAGGAGGACCCTTGCTCTGATAAGCACTGGGTGTAGTCTCTAAGTGATGAATCACTGAATTCTACTCCAGAAACCAATATTACACTGTGTATTAACTGGAATTCAAATAAAAATTTGCAATAAAAAAAAAAACAAAACAAAATACTCCTCAAGGACAGAAAGAAACTCTTTCTCCTGCTGCTTTCTTTTCCAGGCCAGGACTCCACCAGGAATCAAAGTGCTCAGGCCCCGTGCAAGTTCTCAATGTGAGAATCTCTCACAAAAAGGGAAGCAGATGGGCAAATAGAAAAACCTCGGGCTTCGGCAATGTTCTTGCAAAGGGTATTATTCTAGGTCCTGGGGACAGCGTGGTGAAGAACGCAGACAAAAGCTTACGTTCTAGTGAAAAATATATTCCACAGATGAACAGATAAATTCAGACTCCAATACCAGGTAGTGATAAATGCTCTGAATATCAAGCAGAATGCAGAGCTGGCGAGTGGAATTTTACAAGAGAGGAAAGCACATTTACAAGAGAGGGGAGCACATTTCAGCAGGTCGGAATGAGTGACAGAGCAAACCAGACCCATATCTGGGGAAGAGGGCACCAGCTGAGTGAGCGAGAAGGCACGAAGGGAGCTGCTGGGTTGTGCAGGGAGCGCTGTGGGGCCTGTGCTGTGCTGAGGGGTGAGGGGAGGGCGGGGTGCTTGCATGGCAGGAAGAGGCCTCGGGATCTCAGTAAAGACTTCAAATTTGGTCCTAAGTGTGATGGGAAGCTACAGGAGGGATGTATAGGGCTTATAGCATCCAGTGACTTCTCTTTCAAAAAATCATTCTAGCTGGTAGAAACAACCCAAGTGCCCATCGATGCATGAATGGAGAAACAAAATATGGCAAATCCATGCAATTGAATATTGTTCGCCATTAATAGGAATAAAGTACTGATACCTGCCACCCCACCCCACCCCACACACACACGTGATTCCAGTTATGTAAAGAATCCGGAATAGGCAAATCGATAGAAGCAGCAGGTTAGCAGTTGCCAGGGTCTGAGGGAAGAAGGGATGGAGAATGACCACTTAATGGGGACGCAGCATTTCCTTTTGGGGGTGATGCAATGTTCTGCAACTAGACAGTGATGGTGATCCCACAACATCGTGAAGGAACTACAACCTAGTGAATTAGTTCAGCATTATTAAAAGGATGAGTTTCATGTTCTCTGAAATTTTTTTTAAAGGCTTTATGTATTTATTCATGAGAGAAGCAGAAAGAGAGGCAGAGGCAGAGGCAGAGGGAGAAGCAGGCTCCCTGAGGGGAGCCCGATGTGGGACTCAATTCCAGGACCCAGGGACCACAACCTGAGCCAGAGGCAGAGGCTCAACCACTGAGTCACCCAGGTGCCCCTCGTTCTCTGTATTTTATCACAATTTTTTTTTAAGATTGTATTTATTTATTTTATGAACGAACAGACTCTGAGCTGAGCCCAGAGCCCCACACAGGGCCTGATACCACGACTCCAAGATCACGACCCCAGCTGAAACCAAGAGGCAGTCACCCAAACAACTGAGCCACCAGGACACCCTATTTTATCACAATGTTAAGATAAAAAATAAAAAGCTCATTCTGGTCTCCACATGCAGAGAAGGAATGGGAAAAGAACAAAACAGAGGATAGGAAAGTGCACCCTGGCTCCGCCTTGGGCTTTGGCACATTCCTTTCCTTCTCTAAGCCTCAATTCCTTCATCCATGGAGATGGAGTTCTCATAGGTGTCACCTCCTGGGCTTGTGGAGAGGCGTGGAATATTTTGAAGTGACCCACAGCTCAATCCATGGACCTTTCCTCTTTCTGACTCAGACTTACTGCCCTGGGGGATCTCATCCAGTCTCCTGGCTTTAAATTCCACCTCCCAACTTACTCCAACCAGCTATCTCCCCTGAATGCCAGCAAGCCAACTCAGCATCTAAACTTGAGTCTCCAACCTCCAGCTTCACATACCCAAAACAAACCCTTGATCCCTGCCCTTCCCCTGACATATAACTTTACTCCCCATCTCTGTAAATGGAGCCTACATCCCTCCCAACAGGGGCCAAAAGTCTAGGAGTACTTGACCTTCCTCTCTCTCATCCCCACTTAGTCAATAAATGCAGCTATTTCTGTCTTCACAGTACACCCAGAACCCAACCTGTTTGGGTGCAAGCCACCATCATAGCTAGCCAGGATTATGGCACTAGCTCTCTGGTCTCCCAGCTTCTGCCATTGGCCCCCTTCAATCTGTCCTAAACAGGGCAGCTCCAGAGATCCTATTCAAATGGAAGTGATTATCATGTCAACCCTCTGCTCAACCCCTCAAACACCCTCACATTTCACTAAGAACAAAAACTGAATTCCTCACCCAGGTGACAAAGCCTCACATGATAAGCCCTCTGGCTCCACCACCTGCCTCTCCCTCCACCTGTCTCTGCTTCAGGGGCCCCCTTGCTGTTCCTCCATCGAAAGATGTTTCCACTCGGGACCCTTGTACCTGTTCCTTCCACCTGGCTCTTCTCTCAGTTACCTCTGTACTCAAGGCACCTGGGTGGCTCAGTGGTTGAGCGTCTGTCTTCAGCTCAGATCATGATCCTGGGGTCCTGGGATCGAGCCCCACATCAGGCTCATCACAGGGAGTCTGCTTCTCCCTCTGCCTATGTCTCTGCCCCCCTCTCTCTCTCTCTTGTATCTCTCATGAATAAATAAATTAAAATCTTAAAAAAATTTTTTTTTGCATAGGGTAATACACTTTTTCAGCTGTAGATTATGATATCAAAATAAAGATCATGTATTTCCAAGGAAATGTTAGCATTTGAATTGAAATGTGCCTGAACATAAATCACACATCAAATTTTGAGGAGAGAAAAAAGAATGCAAAATATCTCATTAATAAAGTTTTACAATTGATTACATGTTGAAATGATAATATTTAGGGTATATCAGACTAAACATAATACACTACTGGAATTAATCGCACCTGATTCTCTTTTCTTTTATTAGGTGGCTATTAGAAATTTCTGAGAGGCCCGTGTGGCTCACATTGTGTTTCAGATAGCACTCCACTGGAACATAGGCTCCTTCAGGACTCGGCTCCCCTGGAAGCAGAGCAAAAACCAGACTTGGGAGCCTATGGTTTATTCTAGAATGTGATACCAGGAAGCAGAAGTGAGTAACTGGGGATGGTATTAAGAAGATAAAGTCAATAAAGGCATGCATTATCAAGATCGCTGTGGGTAGCAGGGATTCACTTCCAGAAAGTCATGGAGACTTTCTGGAAAGTTAAGGAATGCCTCCCAGAATTATGTCCTGGGAGACAGGAAGCTAAAGTTTTTATCCCCCAGCTCCCAACCACACAGTTGAGGGCTGCTCTCGGGAGGTGTTAACTCTCCCACACTTCTGGGCTGCACTTGTTCATGGAACAAAGGTCTTCCCACTGCATTGGGGGGAAAAAACAAAACCAGAAACCCCACAGTCTGAGTCATAGGTAGGACACCAGCCATCTGAGGCAACTCTGAGCTTACAAGGGACCATCTCTCATATCTACAGCTAAAATCAGCAGTTGACCAAGGGATCATGGTGGGCACACGAGGGGCAACAGTGTTGTCCAGCTATTAACCCCCAATATCTAGAGAAGTACCTGGAATATAGTAGATGTTCAATCAGTAGTTTGGGAACAAAATGAATGAAAATATGTACATTCAAAAAAACATTTGTTGAATAGCCACTATATACTAAGTGTATAAATGTTCAATAAATAATAGTTCTTTTCACTATTTTCTGAGTACCATCTTGTAATTCCTGGCCTTAAATTTCACTGGTTTTTCCAAACAAGAATTATTCTCCCTGATTCTTTTTTATTTTTAAGTATACCCAACGTGGGGCTCCAGCTCCCAACCCTGAGATCAAGAGTCACACACTCTACTGACTGAGCCAGCCAGGTGCCTTCTGTGCTTTTTGTTTTTTTTTTTTTTAATTTTATTTCTTCCTGATTCTTAGTAAATAATTATCTCAAACACTTTAACCTTCTCCTGGATGTCATGGCAACACATCTTTCCTGAACCTCCTTCCATGAGACCTAAGGTGGCAGACAGGGTTGAGAACTTGGAATATGAATCTCCTCAGCAAGACCCTCCATCTGCAACTTTAATTGGGGGGCCTCAATGGAAGCAAGACGGCATGGGGAGTTTATTCACAGCCCCATAAAAGGTATTCAGGAAATACAGTTTCTCCTCTTCTCTAGCATCTGCTACAGGCATAACTCATGTTACTGTACTTTGCAGATACTGCCTTTTGTACAGATTAAAGGTTTGTGGCAACCCTGAGTTGGACAAATCTTTTAGAACCACTTTCCCAACAGTATGTGCTCACCTTATGTCTGTGTCACATTTTGGTAATTCTCACAATATTTCAAACACTTTTTTTTTTTATTTTGGTAATTTTCACAATATTTCAAACTCTTTTTTTTTTTAAGATTATTTATTTGAGAGAGAGAGAGAGCATGAGTGGTGGGGAAGGGCAGAGGGAGCAGATTCCCCACTGAGCAGGGAGCCCTGTGTGGGGCTTGATCCCAAGACCCCAAGATCATGACCTGAGGTGAAGGCAGATATTCAACTGACTAAGCCATCCAGGCGCCCCTCAAGCTTTTTCAATATTATTATACTTGTTATGGTGATCTGCGATCAGTGATTATGTGTCGCTGAAAATCCATGGTGGTTAGCATTTTTTTAACCAGAAAGTATTTTTTAATTAAGGTATGTACATTGGGTTTTTTTAGACATAATGCTACTTCACACTTAATAGACTACAGTATAGTGTAAACAACTTCTACACGCAGTGGGAAATAAAAAATGTATTTGACTCATTTTTTGCAATATTTACTTTATTGCGGTAGTCTGGAATTAAACCCACAACATCTCCAAAGTAGGCCTGTATATTGCTTTGTGCACATGGCAAGTGCTAATAAATGCTTAACTCACACCATCCAAGCTCCTGTGGAAAGGATCCAGGACTGCTGAAAATCCCTGCCTACCACCACCCAGCACCCACCAAGGACCAGCCCCTGGAGAAATGCCTGCACTGCCAAGTTCCCAGAAATACCAATAGTACTGCACTTGCTTATAGGCAGAAAAAGGGTGATTTGCTGTTTGTATCTAAAAGCCTTCCTCAGATGTTAATTTATCTCTTTAACTGAGGCAATGCAGTTTCTGCCTCTAATTGAGACCCTTAATTATCCACACCTCCTACTACTATTTACCGCATCGATCTCCTGCAAGACTGAGCCTTCTAGCTGTAATTACAGAAAACCTATTCCTTCAGCTTCCCGGTGAGACAGCACCTTTAATTTCCTGCAGTGTCCTTCCCTTCACCCATCAGGTGAAACAGAAAAGTAGGTGAGTCATTCTGACTCTCCTAACTTGAGAGATAAAGGAAGGGAGAAAGAGGAGACTCAACTAAAGAAAAAAAAAAAAAAAAGGTGAAAAAAACAAAAGCAAATCCACGGTGGAGACCTATCAAGCAAAATTACCCCAGAAAATATGGCTTTAATATCTGGAGGTTGTGGCCAACCTAAAGCCAAATGTTCACCAAATCCTGTATCACTTCCCACTTCCTGGGCACATGGAAAGACTACAATTCCCAGCAAGCTCTGCAGAGAACTTGATGCCTATGTGACCAGTTCAGGCCAATGGACCCTGAGCAAAAATTGTATCAATGCATCATGCTCTTATTTCCCCATATTGGAAGCTAGAGGCTAAGATGGTGGCACCACAAAATGGGGCAGCCTAGATCAGGGAATGACCCCAGAGAAGACAGCTCCCTGGAGAGTCATCGGACTTAGCATGAGTCAGAGACTGGGCTACTCGTTTGGTTGGCTTCTGCAGCCTAAGCCTGGCCTGTCTATCCAGAACAAAACAGAGATCTTCTATTACTTCCCACTCCATATTTAAAGGGTGTCATCATAAAGGGGCACCTGGGTGGCTCAGTCAGTTAAGTGTCTGACTCTTGGTTTTGGCTCAGGTCATGAGCTCAGGGTCGAGAGTTAGAGCCCCGCATCAGGTTCCATACTCAGTGCAGAGTCTGCTTGAGATTCTCTCCCTCTGCTTCTCACACACACACTCTCTGGCTCTCTAAATAAATAAATAAAATCTTTTTAAAAAAAATTTTAGGGACACCTGGGTGGCTCAGTGGTTGAGCATCTGCCTTTGGCTCAGGGCGTGATCCCAGAGTCCCAGGGTCGAGTCCCACATTGGGCTCCCTGCATGGAGCCTGCTTCTCCCTCTGCCTGTGTCTCTGCCTCTGTGTGTGTGTCTTTCATGAATAAATAAATAAAATCTTTTAAAAGGAATTTTTAAGGGTGTGTCATAAAACATTAAAGAAGCCTTAGTTGAATGAGACATTTTAAAATCATGTAGCCCAAATATATGGAATGGTGGGTTACAGAACAGGAAGTTACTTCTTTCGTTGACGTGCTTGACCCAAGCTTCCATTTCCTCCTCTATAAGATGGGCATAAAAAATAACACCTACCTCAGGGAGTTGCCATGAAGTTCTTTAAAAATAATTCATTAAACAAACATATAGTACTTACCATGCCCAGGCACCATTCTTCTTACCAATGTAAACATATTCAATCTTTGTAGTAGTTTCTTAGAGACACAGAGATAAATTACCCCCAAACTGGGTATATTATGACAATTGGAAATTTATTCTTTCACAGTTCTGGAGCCTAGAAGTCTGAAGCTAAGTTCTTACTGGGGCCATGCTCCCCCCAAAAGCTCTAGGGAAGAATGCAAGGCTTAAGAAATGGGTTCTGGGAGGCATCTGAGTGGCTCAGTAGTTGAGCATCTGCCTTCAGCTCAGGTTGTGATTCCAGGGTCCTGGGATCAGGTCCCACATCGGGCTCCCCGCAGGGAGCCTGCTTCTCCCTCTGCCTATGTCTCTGCCTCTCTCTGTGTGTCTCTCATGAATAAGTAAATAAAATCTTTAAAAAAGAAAAAAAATGGGATCTGGGGTAGGAATGAGACTTATTTTGCATTGTATGCCTCCCTATGCTTGAATTTCTTTTACAAGGTACATGCATTACTTTTTTCTTTTATAATACCAACAAGAACACTAGTTTAAAAAATTATCTCTAACAGTGAAAAGATAGGCTACATCCCAGGGGAAGGGAATTCCAGGAATCAGTGAGTAGCTGGGACAGTTATGTGTTTATTTTGCCTTTATTTCATTGTGAGGAGAAGACTAGGGATTCCTCAGCCCTGAGCTACTTCCACCTCCTCAGATGGTCATCCCTAGAAGGTGTGTCTAACCAGATGGGCATAAATTCTCACATTTTCTTTCTCTTCTTTGCTGTTTGTTTGTTATTGTGCTTTTACAGATTTTGGAAATGGTAGGAAATCAGAAGTTGCTGATTATTTTTTTTTCTCCTCTTACTGTCCCAGGATTTCCCCAGCCCCAAAAGACCCACATGCTGTCGCCTTTTACACAGGGGTGGCCAAATGTTGTCACCATAAGGTGTTTTTGGTAGATTCCAAATAGCAAGCAAGAGCCCTCAAAAATTATCTCTCCCCTTGGTCCCTTGGGAGAAGCAGTGCCTGTTCCTAAGACAAAAGCTGTGCAGTGTTTCTACTTTCCACATGGCGCCCTCATTCAACACCACTGGCAACACTGATGCTTTGGCTAGGTCCAGTTGATGGCAAATTTCAGCAGGGCAGGAACCAGTGCAGAAGGAAGACGGTGTACACAGGGTGAAGAACACGGGCTGCAGGGCCAGACAGGAGAGACTTGGCTTTCTACCCTCTCCAGACAAGTTACTCCACCTCAGCAGCCCCGCTGGTCAGGAAGACTGAGCGTACTCGTGCTCACAGAGCACTTAGCACAGCACCTCTCCCACCCCAGGCCATCGGTGCTGGAGACAATGTAGCTGTTGCTACAGCTGGGTGAATGGGTAACTTCCATGCTCCTGGGCTGTTCCCCCCCTTTTCATTCCTCCCACAGGTTTGCTTCTGTCCCCATAATGCTTTCCCGGCATTGGCATTTGCCATGGAGAAAGGAAGTTCTTGGTGGTAGTGACGGTGGTTATTGCTAATGTTGATGCCATTTTCAGCTCTAAACTATAGTTTTCCTGATGAGGGAGAAGGTTTCCTGGATAGTGTCAGGTGATGAACAAAGCACCATCTGCATCCAGAGAGACCTGGACCCTAATTCCAGGTCAGCCACCTACTAGTGGGGCAGCCTTGGGCACATTATTTAATAATTCTGAGCCTCAGTTTCCTTATCTATAAAACAGGCATAACCATCACCAATTCACTCAACCAATTTTTATTAAGTTTTCTTAGGTGCTAGGTACTGTGCTCGGTGCTGAGGGTGCAAGAACAGAGAAAAGCCATCCCTAATTTCAAGGGATCACCATCTGGAGTTCTCTGCTCCAGAGAACAGTAATGAGGTGCATGGGCTTTGGAATTAGACAGATCTGGGTTCAGATGTATCCTCTGAATTCACTAGCTGTGTGATCTTGGGCAAGTTAATCACCTTTGCTGGTCCTTTAGTTCCCTCATCTTAAATGGAGGTGGGAACAACAACAGCTACCTCATGACCTCATGGATGGTTTTGAGGACTCAAGTATATCATGATGTAGAGCCCCTAGTCCAATGGTGACCCCCAGTAGGCACCCAGCCAAGGTTAGCCTCCATGACGGGGTGCACTCACGTGTGGCCAGCACCGTGAAGGGAGTTTGTACTGCTTCCAGGGGGTAATTATAGACGGAGTCGGGGATGTGGGAGTCAGGAAAGGCTTCATGGACACTCTGCTGTCTGGACAGAATCTTGAAAAATAAGTAGATGCCTGCCAAGAAGGGAAGGGGAATCAAGAAATGCTTTCAGGGAGCTACAGAGGTTCGGGGTGATAGGAGCATAGGGTACAAGGCAGGGAGGTTGGCAGGGCGGGAGGTTGGGCTGGCTATGCGGATGGCCAGAGCCAGATGTTGGCAGGAGCCAGAGCCCAGAGAGTCTTAGATAGAACTCCCAGGAGCTCTGGGTTTATTCTAAGGGGACTAGGGAGCCACTGAGAGCTCTTGAGAGCAGAGGACAAGGCCGTTAGGTCACCATAGAAAGGACGGTGATCTGTTACATCCACGGAAAGGTTCTAGGGATGGAGGGGCACAGCATGGTCTGGAAGGGGGCAGGCCTGGAGCCAAAGGAGGAGATGTCTCCACAGCCCCAGGAGAGGTGAGGGAGAGATGGGGAGGGCTGCACAGGGCAGCGCAGTGGGGGTGGAGAGGACCCACCTGGTGCACCCTCGCAGTGAGCTGTGTTTATTGTCACCCTTTCCCCACCCCTTGTCTCCTTTTCCTTCCTTCCCTCCAGCATCTTCTATCTATCTATCTATCTATCTATCTATCTATCTATCTATCTATCTCTCAGTCTCTGTCTCTCAGCTCTGCTTGGAGCAGGGAACTAGGAAACCCAGCCCTGGTTTGATCCCGACATGCAGCATCATCTCAGGGGGGCCAGAGCAGGAGCGAGAGAAAAAAAAAAAAAAAAAAAGGACACAGAGGTTCACCGCCTCCCCTTCCGATTTTTCTAAAAAGCAATTCCTTTCTGGCACCAGGACAAACCCCCTGGGGAAAGCTAGCAATCCTTGTCTCCTGAAGACTGTGCCTCCGCCCACTGCCTCTGGACCTCAGTGTGCTGGCCACCTCCGTAGCCAAATTGCTGGTGGCTGCTGGGTCACCGCCTCCAGTCACACCCTGCAGCAAGCAAACAGGACAGTAAGCCTACTGCAAGTCAGGAACTGGGCAGGTACTGGGCCAGAGCAGAAACCCTGCCCCCACGGGGGTGCTCACGGCCTGTGCGGGAGAGCACATGCGTGCAAGGAATTCCAGGGCGGTGCCAAAAGTCTTCCAGCAGAGGTCTGCACAAAATCCTGCAGGACGACGATCATAATGACTGATTTACTGAGCTCATGCTAAGTTCCAGGAATGGTGCTAAGCCCTTTCCATAAATCACCGCATCAAAGCCTCAGAAGACACTTCCTGTCTTGTTTGCCACTGTGTCCCTCATGGCTAACTAAGCATGATGCTTGGCACGTAGGGGGCCCCCAAGAAGTAATCCACAGAGGGGCGCCCGGGTGGCTCAGTCCATTGAGTGTCCGACTCTTGATCCCAGCCCAGGTCTTGATCTCAAAGTAGGTTGTGAGTTCAAGCCCCATGTTGGGCTCTGTGCTGGGAATGGAGCCTACTTAAAAATGAAAAAAGAAAAGAAAACTCAGTATTCCACTGCGAAAAACACCCCAGTGAGGTCTCAGAAGTACCTCCAGCTCACAGATAGGGAGACTGAGGCTCAGAGAAGTGAGGTAGGTCCTAGGCCCACGGTCATGGAGAAAGTAGCAGAGCTGGGAGTCGCTCCAAGGCTGGCTCAGCCCATGATCTTAACCGCTGTGCCCACGGCTGGTCCCAGAAAGAGAGGCAATAAATTGTCCCGTGGAAGGATGTGGTTGAGGAAGGCTTTCCAAGGGAGGTGATTCCCTTGCAGACCCTTCAAGAACAAGCTTGCCAGGTGGACGAGCAGAGGAAGGGCTTCTGGGAGGATGTGGATGGGGTAGTGGGGACGCAGCACCGTGTGGCTGACCATCCACTGCACCTGGAGTCCCAGCAGATAAGGCTGGAAAAGTGGGGGCAGCCAGATGACCACGGGAGAGACTCACATGCTCCCTTCACCCGCTCCACTTCCCTTCTGGGGCTCCGATCTGGAAGGTTCCACTGCACGGTGCGGGCGCGTCTCATGCCTGCGTTTGATTTATTTTATAGCTGGAGTTCCGGAGCTTTTGTGTTGGCTGCAACATATAATACAGAGTTTCCCTCCCAAGCAATTCTTCATCTTTGGCAACCCACTGGAGCGTGATTTTGGCACAACTGTGTGACGTGGAGGGGGCTCAGCTCGTGCGAGCCCAGGACACCCCGTGGCGGCCACGCCAGCTGCTTAAGCCAAAGTGCCAGGGCTCCTGCCAGGAGGGCCAAACGTCCCACCCTCTGGTGGTGGCACCAGTAACACATCCCTTTGGTTCTTGGTCCCCACCACCACCCCGTCGCCTTCGCCTCTCCCATTGAGAGGAAGGAGGAGAGCAGGGACACCATGTTTCTGTTTGTGTCTGTGTTTTCATCACTCACGATGTGATGTCATCCCTCCCGCAACACACCATCTCTTTCTCCCTGGGGGTCACGAAAAGGTCACAGGCTCCTGAATCAAAACCAAGTTCGGTTTCAGTCCCAGATCTCACAGATTGGCTTTACTCTAGGGCCTTAGGTGGGGAGCATCTTCACCTTTCCTAAATATCCGTTTTCCTCGTCTCCAGAATGGAAGTAAGTGATCGTAATCCTTACCTCAGAGGGATAGTATAAGGTTTAGCAATTAACTGTGTAAAGCTCCGAGGGCAGCACATAGTAGGTGCTACGGACTGAATGTTTTTGGCTCCTTCAAATGTATATGCTGGAGCCCTAACCCCCAGTTCAGTGGTGTTTGGAGGTGGGGCCCCTGGGAGGCAATTAGGATTAGTTGAGGTCATGGGGATGGGGCCTTGGTCTAATGGGATTAGTGTCCTTTTAAGAGCAAACACCAGAGAGCTTGCTCGAGCTCTCTCCTCTGTGCAGACACAGCAAACAGGCAGCTATCCACAAGCCAGGAAGAGTCTCCACTAGGAGCCAAATCTGCTAGCACCTTGACCTGGGACTTTCCAGTCTCTAGAACTGTGAGAAATACATTTCTGTTGTTTAACTACCCAGTCTATGATATTTTGTTGTGGCTGCCCAAGCTGAGCAGGTACTCAGTAAATATCAGGTCATCGTATAAATGTCTTGATTCCCATCCTCTCGAGGGCAGGATCCATGACACATCTAGGTTTGCAGAGCACCTGCTGCATACTAGATGCGCCATAAATATTAGTTGAAGAATTAGTGAGTGAGAGAGCGTGCAAATGAGTGAGTGAGAGGCAGAGAAGCAGCTCAGGGAATCCACTGATTGAAGCAGTGGATTCTCTTTCACTCACATCTTCTCAGGGTGCAAATATACACCCACTTGGCAGGCTGACCCCCACAACCTCCTCCTGGCTCCCTAGAAGCCTTACAAGGTGGCCTGGCCTAGGCATTCCCATGGCTCTTTGCCCTCAGAATCAACCATGAGGCCCTGAAACTCCCTGTCTGCCAGGAAAAGCCGCACCCCAGGTATGAACAGAGAAGGACCCTCAACCCGGGTATGAACAGAGAAGGACTCCCACCCTAGGTGTGAACAGAAAAGGCCCCACCCCAGGTGTGAACAAAAGGGCCTCATCCCAGGTAAGAACAGAAAAGGTCCTCATCCCAGGTATAAACAGAAGGGCCTCACCCCAGGTATAAGCAGAAGGGCCTCACCCCAGGTGTGAACAGAAGGGCCTCACCTCAGGTGTGAACAGAGAAGGACCCTCACCTCAGGTGTGAACAGAGAAGGACTCCCACCCTAAGTGTGAACAGAAAAGGCCCCACCCCAGGTGAGAACAGAGAAGGACCCTCACCCCAGATGTGGACAAAAGGACCTCATCCCAGGTATAAACAGAGGACTCCCACCCTAGGTGTGAACAGAAAAAGCTCCACCTCAGGTGAGAACAGAGAAGGACCCCCACCCCAGGTGTGAGCAAAAGGGTCTCACCCCAGGTATGAACAGAAGGGCCTCACCCCAGGTGTGAACAGAAGGGCCTTGCTCCAGGTGTGACCAGAGGACTCCACCGCAGGTATGAGCAGAAAGGTGCCTACCAGGCTCACAGGGATGGGCTCTCACCAGTAGATAAGATTTGCTCAAAGTGAGAATTGCTTAAAGAAAGCCCAGAGCTCACTGGATTCACCGATGTTAGTTCTGAGAAGGCCCTGGAGTTCCCCAGCCACCCCACACTCCACACCCCAACTGTTAGAACGCTGGCATCATGTCATTGGCAGGCCGCCTTAATTTATAAATGTCTTTGTTTCCCTGTCCCCGGATATCACCTCCTTAGCCCCCTTTCCCTCACCCCCCCTCCCCAAGTTTGCACAAAAACACCATTTGTGGGAGCTAGACTCCCAACCTTGGCACAGAGCCACAAAGTGAAGTAATTGCGCAATTAGAACTTAATTGCTGGATTTAATTTCGTGGTGGGTTTTTTTTTTTCCTTTTCGTCTCAATTGTTGAAAATGTGCAGTTCCCGCCTTCGAATGTCTGATGAGTTCCTTCTGTCTGCCCCAGGACAGGACGGGATTGGGGGAGGGAGAGGCAAAGACAGCCGCTGAATTTTGCATCTCAAAGAGAATTTACAAAGTTAACCTACCCCCGGTGGCTGGAAGCCAATAAGGAGGGAGAGGTTTAACTCCAAGACTTGGTGGCAAAGGATTTGTCCCTTGAGGCCAAATTTGCAGTGACCTTCCCAAGCTTGGCAGCTGTGTGGCGTATCCCTGCATTAGCCACCATTCACGGAGGACCTACCGTGTGCGTGTGCGAGGCACGCTGCACTCTCCCACCTGCAGCCTCCCAACAAGCCTACCACCAGAGGATCTCGGTCCATCTTATTATACAAGAGGAAACCGGGACTCAGAGAGGTTCGGTAGCTTGCCCAAGGTCACACAGCTAGTTAATGCTCGTGCTGGAATGTGAGGGGAGCAGCTAGCTTTCCCTCCACTCCTGGCAGCAAAGGGCCTAGCAAGTGCTCCAGGACCCTGCAGCCACTCCAGAAAACATGGTGCGATCTGCATGCATCTAGAACATAAGAAAATGGGCTCAGTCCCTCCTTTCCTCCTTAAGAGCAGGGAAGCTCTACGATCCACACCCCGCACACGCACACACTCGACAAGGCCACACCACAGGCCTCTTCAACGCACCCCAGCTGCATTGTTCCCCCAGCTGCTCCACAGCTGCCACTGCCACCCACACCTTCCTCCTCGTCCCTAGGAACACAAGATCGGGTTTACCACCACCGCCTCCACCAGCTGCCAGGCGCCTTCTGAACACTAATGGTGTGAAGAGGGTCCTCGACTTGGCTCAAGGACCAGCCCCGTCCTGCTTCCACCATGCATGGCCGCTGGAGGCCTCAGGAGGTGCCCAGAACTCGGTGCTCCTCCAGGAAGGGGCGTTTACCTCCACACCCGGCTCAGGGTTCCTAAGGCAGGACCTGTGTCTCCTATTTTTTTTTTTTTTTACGGTGCGACCATGAACGTCACAACCTGCAGAAGTTTGCAACATGAAATGCAGTCCTCAGAAATCACGCCACTCATTTGGCCCCTGTTGTGCGTGGTACCGTTTCAATGGAAAGTTTCGTGTCCTTGGACCATGTTGTCAGACATCGTCCGGTGGGGCAAAGTCCTCACATGTTCAGCAGACAAGCACCAG
Source organism: Canis lupus baileyi (assembly GCF_048164855.1). NCBI lineage: Eukaryota > Metazoa > Chordata > Mammalia > Carnivora > Canidae > Canis > Canis lupus. The sequence continues at coordinate 29,423,969 of NC_132851.1, read as the reverse complement.
CCTGGCTCGGTTCCAGGGGCCTGCACACCGCAGCCCACAGGCCGAACCCAGCGTGTGGTTTTGAACAGGACGGTTTTTCCATCAGTGATTGGAGAGGGCGGGGGAATAAATAAATTAAAAAGCAAAATGGTATTCATGACCTACGCAAAGCATACGAAATTCAAATTTCAGTGTCAATAAAGTTTTATTGGAACACAGCCACGCTCCTTCATCTGCGTACTTCATGCGGGGTACATGCGACGGGGGCTACGCGGCCTGCAAAGCCTGAAATATTTACTATGTGGCCCTTGGGGAAAGGTTTGTTAACCCCTGGTCTAGACTCTGACAGCACTTTTGTACCTCATCCTACATCTTCTCCAACCGTGTGATGATACCTCCCCAACAGTCGGCCCCTCTCCTCATTGCGTGGGACTCCAGCTTCCATCATCCACACTAATGCCCCGCCACGGGGCAGAGCGGGTCTCCCGGGACGCTGACTGGCCCTCACCTGTGCCCCCAGCCCCGCCAACGGTGAGAATGGGCCAGTGATAGAGCATGAGCTTTGGCTCTCAACTGCCTGGGTCTGACGTCCGGCTTCTCCATTTACCACCACAGGGCTCACAGGTGCCTCCCTGTGAACAGCGGGTAGTAATGATGCCCACAGCACCGGGCGGGCGTAAGGATTCAATCTAAGGCTGTAGTTACGGGGCTTAGCCCGGTGCCTGACACACAGTACCTGTTCCATCATCAATATTACGTTGTGGCTGATGGGCTACAGAGACAAGGATGTGATCCCAAAACCTTCCTCAGGACCATTCCTCCAAGGGGCTGGCCTACCTCATGTCTCTAGTTCTATTATCCACTTTACCTCCTTTCCTTCCTCCCGCCACCTAGATATTAACAACAGTCGTATATGTGCCCCTTGCTGCCACTTCAAATGGTTTATGACTCAATTTTCCTGGCTGTAATATGGGTACAAGGGCTTCCTCCCAATCTAGCTGACGGAGCTGCTGAGCCGATGAGACAGGGCGAGGGCTGAAGGAAATAATTTGTGATGTGCAATGCCCTGTACAGATGTTACTCGTGATTCTTGTTACCTTGCAGGCATAGGAGACTCGAGTTGTGAGTTGAGTTGCGCCCTCTCCCCCCACCAAAAAAATATATGATCAAGTGCTAACCCCGCAGGAGCCGTGAACGTGACCTTATTAGGAAATGGGGTCTTTGTGTGGATGTCATCGAGTTTAAGATGACGTCATAGCATGACAGGGTGCCTCCTAAGGCCATAACTGGTGTCCTCGTGAGAGGAGAGAAATTGGGTCACAGACACAGAGAGAAGATTGCCATGTGACAAGGGAGGCAGAGGCAAGAGGGATGCCAACCAAGGAACAACTGGGCTGGCCAGGAACCATCAAAAGCTAGATCCTTCCCTAGAACCTTCCCAGCTCTGCCAACAGACAGTTGAATATCCAACTTTCAGCCTCCAGGACTGTGAGACAGTACATTTCTAGTTGTCCTAAACCTCCAAGTTCTGGTTGTTACGGTGGCCCCAGGAAGCCAGTATAGGGAACAAATGAACTTTTAAGTTAATAAGGCCACCCCCCACCACCCCCTCCCCAGATCACTTGTGGGGAACACACATTTACTCAGACCAGGCCACCTGTCCTTGCTGGGTTCCCCATCACACTGGCACCCAGACCACACTCAGCCACCAGTGTCCCCAGGTCATGTTTTCCTGCCACACAGTATTGTCTCTGCCAGGTAGCCACTAGCAAGGCAAACACGAGGTGGTGTGCTGCACAGGGGCCTCAACACAGTGGATGCCAACAGCCCAGCTGCTGGCCTCGGCTAGGCACCGTGCGAGGGGCCTGCGTTCCAGTGAGGCCTTCCTTGCTGGTGGCCTTTGTTTCCTTGCAAAGGAGAGAAATGGGAGAGAATCCATTTCAATGAAGGCTGAGATGCTGAGCTCGTCAAGCCCTGATGAAAATGAAAAGTTGGGCAGCCCTGGTGGCTCAGAGGTTTAGCACCACCTTCGGCCCAGAGCATGATCCTGGAGACCTGGGATCGAGTCCCAAGTCGGGCTTCCTGCATGGAGCCTGCTTCTCCCTCTGCCTGTGTCTCTGCCTCTCTTTGTCTGTCTCTGTCTCCATGAATAAATAAATAATCTAAAAAAAAAAAGAAAGAAAGAAAAGTTACCTCTATCCTCAGAGCCAGAGTTCATCTGTTCTTAATGAAACCCTCACCCCAAAATAGAGCTCAGAGGAATGAGATTCAGACAGATTTTTTTTTTCTTTTGAAACAGTAAAAGAAAGTATCCACCTGCTATCTCTGGGCTCCTATAAGCGGACATGCTTGCCCATCTCCTTGCTGCATCATTCCATCCCTTCCTCAGAGAGAGTCCCTCTGTGAGCCCAGATTTTTTTTTTTTAGGTTTTATTTATTTATTCATGAGAGACAGACAGAGAGAGGCAGAGACATAGGCAGAGGGAGAAGCCGGCTCCCTGCGGGGAGCCTGATGCGGAACTCGATCCCAGGACCCCAGGATCATGCCCTGGGCCAAAGGCAGATGCTCAACCACTGAGCCACTCTAGTGGCTACCCCAGGCCCCTCCCCCAGGCCCAGATTTAATCCAGCTCAACTGCTGCCTTCCTCCTCCATGAAACTTTCCAGTTTGCACTCCAACCAGGACTGGCTTCCTGGACCTACGATCTGTGCAGTCACACAGGCCCCTGAGCTCAGAAGGACCGATGTTTGAGTGAATGCTCTGCTGTCACCGTCTTGAAATTCCTAATCATTTTTAAATGATTTTTAAAATTTTAGTCTCAGATTTTCATTTTGCACCAGGCCCCACAAATTATGTAACTGCTCCTAACTCTGACCCTCTCCAGCCAACCAGTCAGAACAACCCCTCCTTCCTCCGGACCTCAAAATGTACTACCTACCCATAAATCTCACCAGGATTCTTGCTGGAGTAGTTGCCAAGCACCAGTTGGGGTGTCAGAGATTGTTCTAGGCCATGTGGCTCAGCAGTAAAGAGGACAGTTGAGTCCCTGCTGCTACAGACCCGATGCTCCAGTGCAGGGAAGACAAATCAAACACAGTGAGAGGAGATTCAAAATCCCCTGACTTTCTCAAAGTCAGCTTCAATTTCTACTTGTGTGTTGATTTCTATACACTTGTCACTCCTCACTAATAAAATTTCAGTGTCTCCTGGGATAAAGACCAGAATCCCAAAGTCAGCCTGTAGGACCTGTGGGGCCGGACACCCCCCACCCACCACCTCCGTCTTGTTCTGTCCTCACTGGGTCTCCCCAGACTTACCCTCTGCGTTAGTCTGGGAGGGCTGCTGCAGACTGGGCATCTGACACAACTGGAATTGATTTTCTTGCAACTCCGGAGGCCGGAAGTCCAAGATCAAGGTGTTGGTAGGGATGGTTTCTCCTGAAGTTTCTCTCCCGGGCTCATAGATGGCCCACTTCTCTCTGTATCTTTATTCAATCTTGGCTCACACATCCCTGGTGTCTGTTCCTCTTCTTATAAGGACCCCATTTGGGGCACCTGGGTGGCTCAGCGGTTGAGCATCTGCCTTTGGTTCAGGTTGTAATCCTGGGGTCCCGGGATGGAGTCCCACATCAGATTCCCTGCGGGGAGCCTGCTTCTCCTTCTGTTTATGTCTCTCTGTGTCTCTCATGAATAAATAAATAAAATCTTTAAAAAAAAATAAGGACCCCAGGCATATCGGATTAGGACCCCACCCTTGTGACTCCTTTCACCTTAATTACCTCCTTAAAGGCCCCATCTCCAAATGCCATCATATTGTGGGTTAGGGTTTCAACATATGAGTTGGGGGTTAGGGATACAATTCAGCCCATAATATACTCTCTGTGTCCCAGGCACGTGCAGTTTGCTTTGCCCAAAATGCTCTTCGTTTCATAAACCCCTGTGCATCTTTCAGGTCTTGGTGCTAACACCACTGCCTCTCAGAAGTCTTCCCAGATTGTCCCGGATCCTCCAACATCTCATTGCCACCCTGGCATCCTAACCACCACTTATTGATGGATGGTGTGCTCCTCTTCCAGCTGGCTGTGAGCCCTCTCTAACCCCCGGCCCTGTGCTGGGAACATCGAAAGTGCTTGATGAATAGGTATAAGACTTACCTGACAAGAGAAAACATGAGCTCCTGATAAGAACAAGCCCCACCTGCAGCCACCCAAGACACTAAACAATTACTGAGTATGTGATTAGATGCAGGGTCAGCCAGGAAGACTGCATCAACTCTGCTCCCGTCTCTTCCAGATTCCTCCCCAGTGGTTTCTCCTCTCCACCACAGTCCCACTCGGCTGCTGTCCACGCTCCATGTGGTCCTTGGGGAAGGCAAAGCCCACCCCAAAGGGCACGAGACCCCCAGTAAAAAGACACATGGAAATCATAAACCTCAGACACGGATCCAAGGACATAGCAGGGAATTCTATGACCCCAGAGCCAGCGTGGATATGCACACATGCACGCGTGCACACACAAAAAACTGCAGCTCTTCACGGCACATTTCGTCTGCAACATGCCATACTTTGAGTGGAGTTAGCCATCTGAGGGTCTGCTCAGGAACTTTTAGCCCTGGGGCTCTCGTCCAAAGCTGCCAAAACAGACAATGAGAGGGATGCCTGGGTGGCTCAGCGATTGAGCACCTGCCTTTGGCCCAGGGCGTGATCCTAGAGACCCAGGTTCAAGTCCCATGTCAGGCTCCCTGCAGGGAGCCTGTTTCTCCCTCTGTCTCTCTCTCTCTCTATCTCATGAATAAATAAAGTCTTTTTAAAAAATAGACAGTGAGAAAAACACCCTGAGACACAATTGCAATGCCTAGAAATTGTACATCAGACACATGGGCAGTGTGTGTGGAAGCAAGTCAACCATCCCTGGAACTGAACACAGGCAGGGCGGACCCGAATCTCTCAGGCAACTGCACCTAAGCATGCACATGCACGTGTGCAAAGATATTTGATATGTGCCTCACACACTGTCCACGGCACCTACCCAAATTGGGTGGTCCTCAAACCCTGAGAAGATAAGGCGGTATCACAGTAGAGTCTCTGAAAACACACAAGATTTCCAAAGATGAATCTACCGGAAAATCAAGAATAGTGGAGGGGCGCCTGGGTGGCTCACTCCGTTGGGCGTCTGCCTCAGGCTCAGGTCATGATCCTGGGGTCCTGGGATCAAACCCTGCTTTGGGCGCCCTGTTTGATGGGGAACCTACTTCTCCCTCTCCCTTGTGCTCTCACAGTTGCTATCTCTCTCTGTCTCTGTCTCTCTCTCTCAAATAAATAAAATCTTTTAAAAAATTGTGGAGAACAGTAGACTTGTTCTGCCTCCCATACTACATGCCCCCAAAACAAGCAGAACCAGGGCCAGTGGATGGGAGCTGGAGAGGCAGGTGTCAGTTCAGCCTGAGGGCAGAAGGGAATGGGTAACCTTGACCTTCCAGGAGGTAGCCATGCTCAGGCCAGGCCTACACTCAAAGGCCTTCTTACAGTGGAGCTTCAGGTCAGGATGGAGCACAGGTATTGGATTCTAGTAAGGTTTAGATTTTAATAACTATAAACCCAAACAAACCAGCTTGATGTAAGTCCCACTCGTTCTTATGATGATAAATTGTTAAATATTAACACTCATCATTCAAAAGGAGGATTTCTATGTAGCAGAACCAACATAGGTCATATGCGTCCTTGCATTTAAATTTTACCATAATTCTGTAGAATATTTGGCTTTCTTTTTTAAGGTAAGAAATTGAGGCTTAAGGAGAAGATCAATGAGAACTCTTTTTTTTAAAAAAAAAAAAAAGACTTTATTTATTCATGAGAGACACAGAGAGACAGAGAGGCAGAGACACAGGCAGAGAGAGAAGCAGGCTCCCATCACACCCTGAGCCAAAAGCAGATGCTCAGCGGCTAAGCCACCCAGTGAGAACTCTTTTTAACATCTAGTTCAAACTGGTAAAGCGAACAGTACTGGCTCTCATAACCAAAAAGACCAGAAGTAGATAAGACAGGCTTCAGGCTAGGTGTGATCCAGATGCTCATAACATGTCATGAGGACTCTGGCTCCATTTCTCTCTGCTTCTCCAGGCCCTTCCTTCCTCCATGTTGGCTTTGATCTTCAGCTGGCTTCCTCTTGCAGGAGCCAAAAATGGCTAACATAGTCCCTGATCACGAATCTTCACTCCTTTACTGTTTTCTGGGGAAAAACACGAAGTCTTTGCCAGAAGGCCGAACAGTGGTCTTTTTGCAGCTCATGGGACTTCATTGTAATTAAAGTCAAGGATCCCAAGATGAGAAGATTTTCCTGGATTATCTGAGTGAGCCCTGAATGCCATGACAAGCATCCTCACAAGAGAGAGGCCGGAGAAGCCTAAACACACCCAGAACAGGAGGAGACAATATGACCTTGGAAGCAAAGAATAGAATCATGTAGCCACAAGCCAAAGAACGCCAGCAGCCACCAGAAGCTGGCAGAGGCAAAGAGCGGATTCTCCCCCTAGAGCTTTGGGGTTTGGCCCAGAGATATTGATTTCGGACTTCTCGCCTCCAGAACTGTGAGAGAACACATTTCTGTTTTAAGCCACGATGCTGTGATCATTCGACGCAGCAGCAATAGGAGTTCATACACCGTCCACCGCCCGCATACTTCTGGGCAGGGCACATGGGACACGCTCATGTCACCGTACAACCTCTGTTGGCAGAACTCTTGAAAATCATTGCCGCACTGGAGTGGCCAGCAATAAATGTACTACATGCAAAAGTCACTATGAATCGCAGAAATCCACCCCATCAAATAAAAATGCATGGCCAACTCATGAATGCCCGAGTCTTTTGGGTTCCCCCAAATCTCCCAGGCACTCAGTTCCCTTTTGGCCATCAGAAGAGAGACGCTGGGGGATCCTTGAGTGGTTCAGTGGTTGAGCATCTTGGGTCCAGGGCATGATTCTGGGGTCCTGGGATCGAGTCCCACCTAGGGCTCCCTGCATGGAGCCGGCTTCTCCCTCTGCCTGTGTCTCTGCCTCTGTCTCGCTCTGTCTGTCATGAATAAATAAACCAAATCTTTAAAAAAAAAAAAGAGAAGACAGAGGAGAGGAACCAGGAGCCGAGAAGGGCAGCAGTCCTGGCCGATTGCAGCTTCAAGCTCTTACTTTTGCAGATTCTACAAAGATGCGTGAGTGTATATGAAGATGCTGCTAAGGGCCCCTCCCGGGACTTTGCAAGTGGCTCTGCAATGAGGGGTCCCGAGCCTCAGGCTTCCATAGCCCGGGGGTGGATTCACCCCCAACCTGATGTACGTTTATCAGAGTCACTCTGGCCGAGGGCTGAGACCAGACCGTGGAGGGACAAAGGTAGGAGGAGGGCCCCTGGAAGGAGAGCCTTTCCCTGACCCAGTGAGACGTGATGCAGTGGGGACGGGGAGGGGTGGTCTGGCCAGGTTCTGGATAGATGTGGAAGGTCAAACCAATGGGTTTCCTGATGGAATGAAATGTGGGATGTGAGACAAGGGAAGAGGTCAAGGATGACTGCCCAGTTCTAGTTGGAGCCACTAATAGGACGGTGTTGCTATGGGCCGAGCTAAGGAAGGCTAAAAACCAGGGCCGTGCAGTGGCCCCACAACCCCATGATGCAGGCAAGTCATCTTGATTCTGAGCCTGGGAAAGAGTCCATGATTTAAAAGAGGTGGAATCATCTCTGTTTTTTTTTTTTGTTTCTCTCTCTCTTTTTGTTTTTTTGTTTGTGAGGGGGTTTTTTTGCCTTTGCTTTTCCCGTAGCCCTTCCTCTTCCCTGCTGCTTCTGTGTCCCCCAGGAAACCTCTGTCTCTCCCCACTGCACAGGTGAAGCTCTCCCCTCACAGGATGCCTTCCCTGCGCCCTGGCTTGGTTTCTGTGCTACCTTTAAGTACCCAGCCCCCGCTGCAAGCTGCAAACTGTTCTCCAGTCTCCCTGGAGAGTGATGCAGAGGAGCCTTGGAGGAGACTACCCTGTGTGTACGCTGATTAGGCGGTTTGGTCCCCACCCCCAGCCTTGCCCCTCCCCCCTTATGTGCGGCTCACAGCTGGCTCCTCCCACAGACTCAGGAAGGAGGAGGGGGGCAGGGAATGAGCTGAAAGTTTGAAGCCTGAAGTGTCAAAATTTGCATTCTCTCCAAGGTGGAGTTCAGGAGCTGCAATCCTACAGCCACAAGCCAAAATCCCTTGTGGGTGCCATGTACAGGTGTACTTGTGTATGGATATGTGTGTGTGTGTGTGTGTGTGTGTAAGGGTCTAGTGTCATCACCAGCTCTAGGGCTTAAACCATATCCTCCAGGGGAACTCACAGCGCATAATGGATGAATCTGTGGCTTGGACTGGGTGAAAGCACCTGCTCTGTTAAAGCTACTCCTGAACTAAATGATAATCATAAATAAATAAATAATCATAATCTTGACTATGATAACTACAGCCTCTGTAGGTGGCAGGTGCCCGTGTCCCCATTTTACGTATGACAAAACTGAGGTTGAGGTCCTCTTCCCCTGGTCACCCGCCGTCTCCTTCCCAGCTCTGGTCCTCCACACTTGGCTATTTCCCCTGCCTGGCATTCTCCTCCCCAGCGTCATCCTTTTCATCCTTCATGGCTCTGCTCAAATGTCACCTCCTCCAGGAAGACTTCCCTGACCTTTGTTCATTAGTAGATGCTCCCAGTTTCTATCAAACCACTCCATTTTCTTCTGAAAACTTGACATGCTCTACATAGTTGTTGTTCATTATCTACCCAATTAGAGTAGGTCTTTCCCCTACTAGGTTTCAGTCCCCCTGAAACAGAGCGGGACTCAGTAAATGAAACCCTGTGGCCTGCTCCTCAATTTAACTCCGCCAGTCTCAGCACTTTGTGCCTTCTTCTGCATCGCTGTTTACTGCACTGGGGTGATTCTTGTCCACACTGGCAATATTTGTACACTCCTTCATTGCCTGGCACCAGGTGCCATGGAGTTGCCAGGTGTTTGAGCAGCTACAAATGAGCAAAATGGCCTCGGTGGGCCCGGAATGAACCAGATCCCCTAGGTAACAAATGAGATACAGACACAGTTTGTCTGTGATGATAAACCATTATTTGTAAATTAACAATGCCAAATGATAAAAAAAGAAAGAAAAGAAAAGAAAAGAAAAGAAAGAAAAGAAAAGAAAAGAAAAGATCCAGCAGAGCAATCGACATTGAATATTAAAAGTTCAATCTACTGCCCTACGACCCAGCAATTGCACTGTTGGGGATTTACCCCAAAGATACAGATGCAGTGAAACGCCGGGACACCTGCACCCCAATGTTTATAGCAGCAATGTCCACAATAGCCAAACTGTGGAAGGAGCCTCGGTGTCCATCGAAAGATGAATGGATAAAGAAGCTCTGGTCTATGTATACAATGGAATATTACTCAGCCATTAGAAACGACAAATACCCACCATTTGCTTCGAAGTGGATGGAACTGGAGGGTATTATGCTGAGTGAAGTAAGTCAATCGGAGAAGGACAAACATTATATGGTCTCATTCATTTGGGGAATATAAAAAATAGTGAAAGGGAATAAAGGGGAAAGGAGAAAGAATGAATGGGAAATATCAGGGAGGGAGACAGAACATGAGAGACTCCTAATTCTGGGAAAAGAACTAGGGGTGGTGGAAGGGGAGGTGGGCGGGGGGTGGGGCTGACTGGGTGGCGGGCACTGAGGGGGGCACTTGATGGATGAGCACTGGGTGTTATTCTGTATGTTGGCAAATTGAGCACCAATAAAAAATAAATTTATAAAAAATAAATTAAAAAATTAAAAATAAATAAATAAAACTTTGAAAAAAAAGAATTTTTGTATAAAAAAAGAAAATAAATAAATAAATAAATAATCAGAATAAATAAATAAACAAATACTATTCCAAAGTGAAAAAAAATAATAAAAGTTCAATCTATTAACTCAATTCTCATTTTATTCCTTTAACAAAAATGATGTACACCTACCACGTACCGCCACGAGGTGGGAATACAATGTTGAGCAAAGCCAAAAACACATGTAAAATCAGAAACAAAGCAAGGAGGAAACACATTTTCTTTGGAGGATGAAAGAGGAAACTTACGGCCCGGGAGGTGGTCAGGGAGGCCCTCCCTGAGGAGGTGAACCTTCCATTGGAATCTGAAGGATGGGTAGGGGTTGGGGGAGAGAATATCCTTTGGAGGGAGCTGAGAAAGTTCCAGCAACTAGATAAATGTCAGCGTAGCAGAATAAGGGGTGGGGAGTACACAGGCAAAAATTCACCGAGTACGCTGTTTGAGCTGAGCCAGTCATCAAAATACTGAAATACTTTTGTACCACTTGATAAATTTAGCTGCTGCCTCAGTCCCCTGAGCACTGTCCCCAGGGACCTGGCTCCTCCTCTTCCTCCTCCTCCTCTTCCTCCTCCTCCTCCAGAGCCTCAGGGGCCTTCCCAGGATCCAACAGCCAAAGTGTTAACCCAGCCTAAGCAGGTTCCAAGGCTAAATCCCCGGAGGTATTGGGAAGCAGGAAGGGTGTTGAGAGGAGACCCTGCAGGGCCAGGGCTTGGTAGGCCGCATGGGGGGCGGGGCCTGGGCCTGATCCAGGAGCACCGCAGTGTTGCGGTGCTTTGGGCAGAGTCCTCCTGCTGCGGGAGCACGGGGAAGCAGAGAAGGCACCAGGTCCAGGCGGAAGAGGCCCTGCGACACCCAGCAGCAGCCTTTCTGGTTTCTCAGAGACGGAGGTGACGTGGAGCAGGGCGTTAGCTCCAATAGTGGAGATGAGGGGCCTGATTTACCAACTCGACAAACCACAGGGAGGAGAAAGTCACATGGAGGACTCTGGGATGCCAGGTTTGTAGAACTGGAGAGATAGAGAGAGGGAACACCAGAGGGGCCGACGTTGGGGTCACTTAATTCAAAGACACAGATTTCTCCCAATGAATGAATGGTACCAGCATCAGAGGCTGCTAAGACCAAAGGAGAGACCACTAGATACTACAAGCCTCCCCTGGACATTCATGACACTGTTTCTGAAACACTCTTCCAAAAAAAAAATTAAATTTAAGCTTGGTTAAGCTTCTCGACTATTAATGCCCAGTAAAAGTTTTTGCCATAATGCACGTGTTCTCTCATCTGTATGGTCTGACGGGGCAACAGAGCCTCATGCAGCTTCTGAGCAGCTGAAAGTTTACTTAATTTTGTTTTGAGATTTTATTTATTTATTCATGAGATACAGAGAGAGAGACAGAGACAGGCAGAGGGAGAAGCGGACTCCCCGCTGAGCAGGGAGCCCAATGTGGGACATGATCCCAGGACCCCAGGATCACCACCTGAGCCAATGGCAGATGCTCAACCACTGAGCCACCCAGGCGTCCCAAATTTTATTTAATTTCATCTGTTTTTGGCTAGTGGCTACTATATTGGAGAGTGCAGCTCTAGATGAAACTACCAATTTACAGGAAATATGGAGGGAATAAAATGTACCACGGAGCATGCAACTGGTCAAGTCCAGACAGGAGAAATTCTGAAGGATCTGAACAAAAACCAGTTTCTTGTACAAATCAGTTGCAAGGATTAAAAAAGAGAAAGGCAGGAGGAGAATCTATACAGTAAAGGATTTTTTTAAATATATTTCATTTATTTATTTGAGAGAGAGAGGTGCAGGAGCAGGGGGCAGGGACTGAAGGAGGGGGAGAGGAAGGGGCAGCAAGGCAACCCCTCCTCTGCACTGAGGAGACAGCCTGATGTGGGGCTGGCTCCCAGGACCAGGGCTCAATCCCAGGACCCCAGGATCATGATCTGAGCCAAAGGCAGACACTTAACCGACTGGCCACCCAGGATCCCCAATAGTAAACAACTTAAATGATGTATTAAGCAATCACAGTGTGTGAGTCTTGTCTAAATCTGACTCAAACAGAAACATTATAAATAAAAACACATTTACTAAATAAAATTTGAACACCACCCGTATAATTGAAGATATCAAGGAAATCATTTTTAATGTGCTCATGGCCCTATGGTTATGTTCATTATGTTTAAGGGATACATACCAAAGGGCCATGTTGATGGATCCTGTAATATGATGCCTGGTATTTGCCTTAAAATAAGGGAGGGGAAATGGATAGCACTGGAAATAAGATAGGATTAGCCTGGGTTCATGCTGGTTTCAGGAGACCATTCTGTCTTCTGTGTATGTCAAAACCTCCCCCATCATGATAACATTAAAAATTCAGCAAGGGTATCCCTGGGTGGCTCAGCGGTTTGGCACCTGCCTTTGGCCTGGGGTGCAATCCTGGAGTCCCAGGATCGAGTCCCACATCCGGCTCCCTGCATGGAGCCTGCTTCTCCCTCTGCCTGTGTCTCTGCCTCTCTCTCTATGTCTATCATGAATAAATAAATAAAATCTTTAAAAATAAATAAATAAATAAATAAATAAATAAATAAATAAATAAATAAATAAACAAAACTAACCTGCTCCCAAATAAAAGATATTTTAGGCGTAATGTTGCCAGGCCACATGGGTCCCCTAGGGCTCTGTTATTATAAGGTCCCTCGTCCCACTCGACAGCAACAGGACATCATCTGACACCTCTTCTCCCCAACTTGCCAACTTCTTTCCAGTCTTGTCAAAGCAAAATGAAACTTGAGGGAAGACACCCTTTTTATTTTATACCTGCTAAAAATCAGTCTCCAAAGGAGAATCATTCCTCACTCTTTCCAAAATGATTTTTCTCCAGATTATTTCAAACTCCATCAAAACACATCCTGACCTGTAGCTTCAGCTCCTCCCTACTACCCCCCCCACACCCGCCACAACCCCCTAGCTCTGGACTCCCAAGGGTTGGACCCCTCTGACCTTCACAGGCACCACTGCCCCCTATCTTATCTCTTGGATGTGTGGTCTGTGTGCCCGGAACACTCTGTCTCATGATCAGGCCAAGAAGAATTACAGGTGCAAAGGCAGGGCCAGGGCCACATGCGGAACACAAACTTGGGCTTTGAGGCAAATTTAGCGAGCAGAGTTCCAAAACTGAGATTCCATCCCATGCAACGTCACGAGGGACATCCTTCACAGCCTGCTGCCCTTTCTCCGCAGTGATTTCTGGGCCATATGTCTGTTAAGTACTAATTAGGATACTAACAGTCTCGCAGAAGCCAAATATCAGTGGCTTAAACAAGACAAGAGCTGATTTCTCACTTGGCAGGAGGTTTTCAGCGAAGGTGGGTTTCTCTGCTCCAGGATTTGGTCCAAGAGATCAACCAACCAAGTCTGATGCACGATTTGATAAAGCCTTCTCTGAAGTCCTACATTAAAGAGACACCTGCTTAGGGACCATCGGTCTGGGCTGTTGGATCTGAGTATTTAGCACACGGCAATCACACTCTGGCAGCCCCCTGAGACGTGCTGTGCTTTGCACATAATCGAGATTCAATAAATATTAGCTGGATTGATCTAAATATCCGTGCCTGCAAATACATGTGTATGTGCGTGTGTAACCGTGTTTACGCACAGGTCCCTGCCAAAACAGCATATGGGAACCTGTGTCATCTCCATAAAAATGTAACACAAGGCAAGAGGCAGCTGAAAACTGCTCTGTTGTTCAAGTCATTCTCCCTCCAGTTAACCTTGGAAAATAAACCCCGCATCTGAAGAGGATGTTTTCAGGGCTTCTGTTCGCAGGCGTCATGAAAGAGGGTCATGCACTCTCCATTCTCTTCCCATCCTTCTAATCATCCTCCTCCAATCTTCTTCATGAACCCTTTTCACCTGCCCGTTTCTCAAATAGCGATGCCCCCGGGTGCACCAGCCCTAAGGGCTTGCCACCCTACCACACGCTCTCCCTGATAGGCTCAGCCACCCCTGTGCCCTTGGTTGCCATCTACATGCCCACCTCTCCTCAATACATACCAGGAATCCAGATCATTCCCCCCAGAGCTCCTGGCCTGGCCATACAACTGCCCACGGTTGTCTCCACAAGCAGGAGGTCTCACCACAGCATTGTTCCCACCTTGGGAGACTCGCTTCATCTTAACCCCTGGCCCCTCATTGTGCCACTGCAATCTCTTGTTTCTGGGATTCCCTGGCACCTGCAAGACAGCTGAAGCTCTGCTCCCTTCAGGGGGTCCACTAGGCTTGTGGGAACTTGTGTTTTCTGGGCACCAGAAGGGCTGCTCTGCTCTGTTCCTCACTCCCACCCCACTCCAATAGGTGTAGGGGCTGGATGGGTCAGGCTGTTCCATGAGCAGGTGTACAAGAGGGGAAGAAGATTCCAGGCTTATTACCTTGCAGCCCCTCCAGGCTCTGTGAGTACTGACCTGGGGACCAATGCCCCACACGCCATATGATGCTGTAGAAAAGGCTCGGGCACTGCAGCCTGCCTGGCAATGATGGTGTTCACTAAGCCACCTACCCAATGTGGGACTTTGGACAAGTTACTGCATCTCTCTGTGCCTCGGTTTCCCTGTCTGTAAAGTGAGGGGGATAACAGTAACTGCCCTATGGGATTGTATCGAGGATTAAATGAGTCACTATCTGTAGAGCATCTAGCACCATGCCTGGCACATAGCAAACACTTCCATTGTGTTTGTTAAAGTAACTAAACAACAGAAAAAACAAACAGGAATTTGTCAAATGAACAGAGGAATGAATAGAAATGGAGGAATGAATGCAGCCCAACCCACTAGGGTTCTAATCACAGCGCTGCCGTGTATATGGAGGCCTAAACCCTCTGGGCTCCACATGTGACCTGTGGTCTAGAAACTTCCCTGGGAGCAGACTCTCAGGCCACAGCCCAGACCTACAAATCACAAGATGCATTCCAGCAAGATTCCCGTGTGATTCAAGGCACGTTGAAGGTGGCGAGAGCATCCCTGATGCCTGACATCAGGCTCCTCGTCATTCCCCTCGCTGTATCCCCAGATTTCCTACCTGGCACTTACAACATCTAAGAGGCCTGGGCCTCGGGATTCAAATAGACCATGATTATAGGACAGATAAAGGAGAGAACCCCAGAGGCGTTAAGCAACTTACCCGCCGCCACACAGGCAATATAACTTGAGTCCAACTCTGTTCTCAGGCTTTCTCTCTTTTCCTTACAGCAGTTCAAATATATTTTTAAAAACTAACATATGTCCTTCGTTTTAAAAAGTTAAATAATCCAGAAGTTGGTATAATGGAATCAACTTCTCACTCCTCTCCCTGAATCCCTGTCCCCTAGCCTGGGAGGGACAGCTATAAGAGGATGCCATATAGTATATTTGGAAGCTTGTTCCATATCCTTATAGAGCTGTCACACGGCTTTTAAAGGCCGCCGAGAGTTTCGCTGTAAGAATATGTGGTACTCATTGTGGTTTTGGTTTCTATTTCCCTGATGCCGACTGATGAATCACCAGACTCTACCTCTGAAGCTAATAATACACTATACATTAATTAATTGAATTTAAATACAATTTAAAAGATAATTTTAAAAACAGAGTGCATGATGCTTCCTGTAACTTGTCCTCTGTTGAGACGTATGCCAGTTATTGCTCATCTTTCACTACGCCTAATATCCTCATGTCTATGTCCCTGAGCAAAGGCATGAATGCATGTGTAGAATAAATCCTGAGAAATGACAGGGCTAGGTCAGGGGTCAGTGCATTTTTTATTTCTGAGAGACCTCACTGAATGGCCCCACAAAGAGGCTGGACCACATTCCAACAGCAGTGGTGGAGAGTGCTGGTTGCCCATCCTTAACGCCAGCTCATCAGACGTCTTCATGTTCGCCAGTGAGGGTAACAGGTGAATATGGTCGCTCACAGAACCTGTAATTTGCACTGGTCTTCTTTGCAGTGAGAGTGAGCATCTTTCATGTGTTTAAAGGCCACTGTTCCTCATATTTCTATGAACTCAGAACTCTCTGTGCCCTCCTCTTGCCTTTTGGGTGGCTGGTCTTCTCCCTTATTCATCTGGAGGAGTTAATTGGGGAAATTAGCTCTTTGTCTGCGTCTGACATGTGGGAAACACTTTGCCCAGCCACGTTTGTTGCTGATCTTTCATCTTTATGATAATTTCTGCAATGCAGAAATTTTTAATTTTATATCATTTATATCAATCTTCTTTTCTTATATGGAGCCTGGATTTCCATGTCACGTTTAAAAAGACAAAGTCCTTCCCCATTTGGATATTATTTTAAGGAAAATCTCCTGTGTCTGCCTTTAATACTTCTACGGTGGACTTTTTTTAAATGTAGATCTTTGCTCCATCTGGAATTTATTTTGGTAGATGGATCTAAGGAGGGATCCAAGATTTGTTTTAGTTAGCTACCATTTGTCTAAACATAACACTACCTATTAAATAATCTCTTTTTCTACAATTGATTGGAAATGTCCTCCCAATCACAAACTAAATTTCTGTGTATATTTGGGCATATTTCTGGCTATTTCATACTGTTTCATTGGTCTATCTACTCAGACACCATTACCAAACTGCTTAGTTTATTTTAGCTTTATCATATAGTTTAGTATCTTTCAGACCTAGACCACCTTTTACTTTTCCAGAATTTGATTATTTGCATCTGTTTCTTTTCCCATAGAATTTCAGCGTGTTTCATTCCAGGAGAAAAAAAAAATCCTGTTTTTAAATTGGAATTATGTTAAATTTAGATATGAATTTAGAGAGAGTTGGCAGATGTGTAGTATGGGCCTTCCTCTCTTATGGATGTGTCTTTTCATTTATTCACATATTTGTGTGTGTTCCTTAGTAGCATCGCCAAATCTTATTCATATACATCGTACATATAACTTGGTAACTATGATGCATGCGATCTGTTTGCAACTATTGGAAATGGACTTTTTTCTTCCAATTTTCCTATTATATCAAAAGATACTTTGTTACTCAAATACCTAATTGAATTCTATTGTTAGCAATGTTTTCTTTTTTTCATTTTTGAGAGAGAGAGAGAAGGCAAGAGAAGGGCGGAGGGGCAGAGGGAGAGGGAGAATCTTGAGCAGGCTCCAAACTCAGCAGGGAGCCCGACCTGGGGCTCCATCTCAAGACCCTGAGATCATGACCTGAGCTGAAATCAAGAGGGAGACGCCTAACTGACTGAGCCACCCAGGCACCCTCGCTGCCGATGTTTCCTAACTGAATAACCTGGAGGTTGTAAGTATAAATTTATATCTATAAGTACACCTCGTTACTGTTCACTTCTTCCTTCTTTTTTTATTTTTTTAAATTTTTAAAAAAAGATTTTATTTATTCATTCATGGGAGACACAGATAGAGAGAGAGAGGCAGAGACACAGGCAGTGAAAGAAACAGGCTCCATGCAGGGAGCCCGACGTGGGACTCGATCCCGGGTCTCCAGGATCACACCCTGGGCCAAAGGCAGGCTCCAAACCACTGAGCCACCCAGGGATTCCTTCTTCCTTCCTTCTAATGGCATCAGCTGTGCCTTGTGACCATTGTGTAGTACTGATAAACATCATGGGCATGTCATGTTCCTAACTGTAGGGAGATTGCTTTTGGGGGTTTCATGGTTAAGCCCATGGGTGTGTCTGTGTGTGTGTGTGTGTGTGTGTGTGTGTGTGTTCACACTCCCCCACACTGACCCAGAAAATGAGACAAGCAGGTGGGGTCTGTGGCTCCAGCCTGGGGACTCCCAGAGATCCTCCTCCTCTCTCCCCACCAAGAGCTCTCTGACGCACCCTGGCCTCCTGATGGTACCTCCCTTGGCCCAGGATCTTGTCCTCATCTGGAAGTCCACCAGAATGAAATTCTAGTCCCAGCCCTGCCTCTGTCCTCCTGAGCCTCACATCTGCCATTTGCAAAGTAAGCTAATACCCCCCTGCTCTGCCCACCTCCTCGGCTGTGCATGAAAACCTCTTCTGTAAACAGCAAAGCAGCCAGGACAAGGTTCAGGAGCTGATGGTCCTCCAGCCACACAAACTGTACTTGCAATGATGACTTCAGCTCTCCAGCCAATAGAACCCGAATGGGGTGGCGGGCATGGAGAGAGATGCCGTCGGGGGTTCCACAACACGCTCAGGGGACCAGGATGCACCTCCCTGGCTCTGCAATACTGGTCTCAGCCCCAAAAGCAGAGCCCTGCTCTTCCCAGGAAGGGCAAATAAATGGCATTGGCATCTCTGACCCGGAGAGGGCAGGGGGCTTTGAGGGTAGAACCACTTTTACCAGGTCAAGCTGGTGGACAAGAGCTGTGGGCAAACCCTTCTGCATCCCCCCAGCCCATCAAGGCCTGTCTGCGTGCCACACCAGCTGCGCAGCTCCAGCACCCCAAGAAGGTTTCCGCAGGGCAAAGGACCAGTCCCTTAAAACCTAGGCAGCCTCTTCCAACCTCCAAAAAAACATTCTTCAAAATGTAATAACAAACGACAAAGCGGGAAAGGAAAAAAAAATGCCTCCCACAATTCCGAATGTAAAGTATACCGTCCTTGAGCAAACTGATCATGCCGTCATTAAGGTCATCGGTGGATAAATGGGCAAGGATGCAAACAACCGCCAGGAGAAACGGCCAGAAAACACAGGAGTTTATTTTTTCTCCTTTCTTTTTATTTATTCGTAGTTTCTCGGTGTCCTGCAAAGAACATTGATATTATTCTGGCAATCAGAAAAGAATTATTTTATTCATCCAGACAGCTTTTTCTAGAAAGGCCTAAAGCTTCTTCCTTGCTGTCATGTTCTACAACAAAACAGCACCCGATGTGCACTTAAGCATCAGAAGCCCACGGATACCTGGCACATAGATTAGGAGCCCTCCCTCCCTGAGGCTTAGGCTGTGAGCGGGGCCACTAGAAGGAATCGCAGACCCAGAAATGTGAAGGAAGAGAATAGGGGTCATGGTCCAGGGGTTACTGTCAGATATCGGAGGTTTCAGTACCAGCTTGTCTCCTTAGCAGCTGTGTGACCTTGACCTGCACACTCACAGCATCTGAGTTCACCTACCTGTAAACTGGGGGCAATAGCACCTTTCAGGGTTGTTGTGTCAGAAGCCACTGAGATAGCATATGGTCAGGGCTCAGCCCTGGGCCTGGCACATGGTCAACATTCAGTAAATGTCAGATTCTGTTGGCATAGTTGCTATAATTTTTTTTAAGATTTATTTATTCATGAGAGACACACAGGGAGAGGCAGAGACACAGGCAGAGGGAGAAACAGGCTCCCTGAAGGGAGCCCGATGCGAGACTCGAACCCAGGACCCCAGGATCATGACCTGAGCCGAAGGCAGAGGCTCAGCCACTGAGTCACCCAGGTGCCCCGCATAGTTGCTAAGATTGAAAAAACCTCATTCTGGAGCAGGAAGGAGAGACACGAGATGGGATTTTGGTGCTCACTGAGCTTACTGTGTGGCCTTGGTGAGTCATGTTGCCACCAGGTCCTAGACGGTCTCTGAGGCCTCTTCCAACCCAGACCTTCTGAATCGTGTTCTTAGACCATCCCTGTTGACCTGCTCGGGGCTCAGCAAGGTCACAGCTCATTCTCCTGGTGACCACCCTCCCTCAGGGGGGATCCCGGTAACATGGCACCTTGTGGAGATGCTGTAGCTCCGAGCTGAGACTCTGAGGGCAGGAAGCTCTCTGCTATGGGGCAGCCTCCCTTCCCCAAGGAAGTGACTTCTTGTTTGACCTCCATGGAGACAGGTCTCCATGGAGACAAGGGACAAAGCAAAAGGGTATTGAAAAGCTTTCCTTCAGGAAAAGGCTCCTCCTCTCCCCAGGGAGCCCACACTCCAGTGACGCAGTTCCCTAGATCCACAGAAACCACAGGGATTTCCCATCCCAGAGGCCTCAGGGCCATTCTGGGGAAAGGAAATGGGGCCAGGCAGCCCTTCTGACGCCCTGTGGAGCCAGTCCAACCCCAGTGTCACCCTGCTACACCCGGGCAGCTCTCGTCTGGTCGGCTACAGATCCCTCCTCCCCTGCAGGTACCTGCTTGTTCTTTCCACACAGGAGAAATTTTCCATAATCCCTGCTGTGGGAGCCAAGCCCTCAAACACCAGAGGACAAAACCTCGCAATGAAAGCCTGGAATGGATCGTCTCTTCTCTTGGTGGAGCTCAGACTGGTGCCACACACCCACGTGGACAAGGAGGGACTCACGCCTGTGATGGCATCCCCAACTGACTCAAGGCCAGGGCCCCTGTTAGGCCAGTCCCCAAGTCAACAGGGCCATCTTGCTAGATGCTCCTCCCTTTGCACTGCTCCTCGCTCAGTACCTAGCACACACACCCCCCCACACACACACACACCCAGGGCCACTGTGTCACCATGGGGACAGTGTGGGTATTGGAATCTTTGGTACTAAACACTGGTCTGTCACTGACTATCAGGGCGATGTTAGGCAGGTCATGTAATCATCCGGGTCTCCACTGACTCATCTGTAAAGTAGAAACAATGAAAGCTACATGATGGACTTTAAAGTATTCAAACAATGCCTCCTGAGCACGTACGCAAGTGCCAAGCACGATTTTAGATATCAGAGGTAAAAAGTTTTGCTGGAGCAAAATTGTCTTGAATTCATGAGACCTAACAGAGATAACCCTTGAAAAGTACCTCGTAGACATCCACCATTAGCTGTCATAGACTAGCTTGTGACACACCAACACTCCTTCAGAGGACAGCTATGAAATCCAGATAAAAATACCAAAACTGTGGGGCGCCTGGGTGGCTCAGTGGTTGAGCATCTGCCTTCGGCTCAGGTCGTGATCCCGGGGTCCTGGGATGGAGTCCTGCATCGGGCTCCTCCCAGGGAGCCTGCTTCTCCCTCTCTTTATCTCTCATGAATAAATAAATAAGTAATTTTTAAGAGTTTTATTCATTTATTCATGAGAGACACACACACACAGAGAGAGAGAGAGAGAGAGAGGCAGAGACATAGGCAGAGGGAGAAGCAGGCTCCATGCAGGGAGCCCAACGTGGGACTCGATCCCAGGTCTCCAGGATCACACCCTGAGTGAGCTGAAGGCAGGCACCCAACCCCTGAGCCACCCAGGCATCCCAAAAATCTTTTTTAAAAATACCAAAATTGTTTGAAAGCATACTACAATGGCTCTCCAGTGAACATACATAAGAGAACATGTAAAGTCAGCTTCCTGCGCTTCATTGCCAGAGATTCTGATTCAGGTTCAGATTCATGAATTTGCTTTTCCAACAGGTTCACAGATGATGCCAATGCTACCTCAAGACCACTCTGAATTATCCTGGCAGAGGAGAAGCACCAAGGCACCCGGGATTTGAGAGATCACCACTCTGGAGAGAGGGAAATACCCTGTGGTAGGCCTGATACTCTGTATTGCTCTTCCCCCTGGAGGGAGCTGCCAATTTTTAAGGCCTGGGGGGACCTGCAAGACCAGGTAGAAAGAAGAGGATGAGAGTTTTCACTAGTGTTTCCACCATTCAGGAAACAAAAGCCCTGTGGTAGCCAGGGTTTGAGAAGCCAACATCTTGGAGACAAATTGACTGCAGAGAAGCAGGTCCGATGTCTTTCCCTGAAGACATGTTTCCAATTGCAATTCCGTCTTACCCACGTCGCACACTGCCCGCCACCCGTCTGGTTCTCTGAGCTCTGAGGATCCACTCACTTGGGGTTCACATCCACACGTGCACAACTCTGAGGAGCCGTGGGTTGGATGTATCCTGGGATGAAACATTGGCCCACAGGGAGACAGAAGCTCCTGGAGAAATGGTGCCCCTGGGAAGGGTCTTGAGATGCAGCCTACTTGGTTCCTTGAGCGCACAGTCCTGTGAATTGAACAAAAGCCTTCCCCTCCTGGTGGCTAGCGCAGTACTGCTTTCGTTTGTGTTCTTTCCAGAATGCTAGCAGATTTCTGGTATGCCTCATGAAAGAGTGAGACTTCTGGGGTGCATGGGTGGCTCCATCGGTTAAGCATCTGTCTGCCTTTGGCTCTAGTCATGACCTCAGGGTCCTGGGATCGAGTCCTGGGATCAAGCCCCATGTTGGGCTCCCTGCTCGGCAGGGAGTCTGCTCCATCCTTGCCCTCTGCCCCTTCCCCCATCCGTGCTCTCTCTCTTTCTCTCTCTCTACAATAAATAAATAAAATCTTTTAAAAAATGATAGCAAAGGGCAGCCATGGTGGTGCAGTGGTTTAGCACTGCCTGCAGCCCAGGATGTGATCCTGGAGACCCAGGATCGAGTCCCACGTCAGGCTCCCTGCATGGAGCCTGCTTCTCCCTCTGCCTGTGTCTCTGCCCCCCACCCCCGTGTCACTCATGAATAAATAAAATCTTTAAAAATAATAATAATAATAACTAAATAAATAAATGATAATGAACATTTAGTTAGTGCTTACTCTGTTTTAAATGTTCTTAGTAGGAAAAAAATGTTCTTAGTGCTTTGCACACACATATTAACCCATGAAATCCTCATAATAATCCTACAAGACAGACAATAGGATTGCTCCATTTCTTAGATGGGGAAACTGAGGTACAAGAGCTTTAAGAACTTGCCCAAGGGGCCTTGGCTGGCAAGCAGTCGATCTGGGGATTCTTGCTACGTGGTCTGCTTTCCCGGGGAATTTATGGAACCTCTCAGCCTCACTCTCACTTGCTTATATATCACAGTTTAGGAAGAGTTTATGCATCTGTCTTACTACCTGAGCCTATAAAACTATCCTGCAGTACACAGGTGAGGAACAGAATGCTGTCTCATATCACAAGTGGAAAAATTGAGGCCAGGGCATGTGAGGAAACTTCGCAAAGCCCCCAAAGCTAGCAAGCAGCAGTGTCAGTACCAGAATTCAAGACTTACATTAATAATAAAGGAACTTTATTACCATGCGTCAGGCACTGTGCTGAAAGCTTCCCATGCATCATCCATTTTAAACCTAATAGCAACCCTGTGAGATAATTATTATCTCCCCTCTTCGAGAGAGGCCAAAACCAAGAGGGACGTAGCAAGGTCACAACTAAACAAAGCAGAGTTGATCTTTTTGGTAACAGCTTTATTGAGGTATAACTCAAACACCATGTAATTCATCTACTTAAATGTGTGATTTAATGGTTTTTAAATATATTCCCTGAGTTATGCAGCCATTACCACAATTAATTTTCAGAATATTTTCATCACCAGAGCTGGGGTTTGCACTCAGATCTATCTAACTCCAAAGCTATGCCCTTCATCGCCACATTATTGGCACCAAAATCCCAGGTCCGAGCTTTATCCATGATACAGCCTGATGCAGAGGGTGAACAACCACTCTGAAGCCTGAGGTCCTGCCTCATT
This sequence comes from Canis lupus baileyi, assembly GCF_048164855.1. Taxonomy (NCBI): domain Eukaryota; kingdom Metazoa; phylum Chordata; class Mammalia; order Carnivora; family Canidae; genus Canis; species Canis lupus. Next base: position 29,400,723 of record NC_132851.1, on the reverse strand, counting down.
ACTTGGGATGTAGACGTCCCTGAGGAGGGTGTGGAGGGATTGCCCAGGCCCCCAAGAGCTGAAAGGAAACCAAGGCCAATCCCTCATTCATGTTTGTAAATCTGATGCTTCCTCAGCCCAGCACTTTTCACGGAAAGGGGCTGTGTCCCAGCTGATGGAGCTGAGGCCAGAGGTAGAGAGAAGCAGGTCACAAGGATGAGGGGCCAGGGATGGTAGGAGTCGATGAAGTGTTCATAGGACAGAGATGAAGAGATGTGGAGAGGCGCCCGGGGTTGCTCGTCTGCCTTTGGCTCAGGCCATGAACCCAGGGTCCTGGGTTTGAGAACCCTGCGGAGGGCTCTCTGCTCAGCGGGGAGACTGCCCCTCCCCCTCCCCTGCTCGTGCTTGCTCTCAAATAATTAATAAATAAATAAATAAATAAATAAATAAATAAATCTTTTTTTAAAAAAAAACCCAAACCAAAACCATTCTTTAAAAAGAAAAGAAACAGGAAATGTGGAGAGGAAATAAAATACTGATTCTTGTGCATTCAAGTATTCATTTATTTAATATGCACTTAATGAGCACCTACTATGTACTAGGTACATGGGATCCTTGCCTTCAAGTTGGTCACAGCCACTGGGAGGGACAGAGAACAATTTATTACAAGGCGTTTAGCTGTTCATTCCAGAAACAAATGTCGAATATTTGTGACGCGTCAGACACTGTCTGTCCCGGGTGCTATGGACCCAGCAAGGACCACAACTGGCACAGTTGCCAACCATCCCCCAATACCACCCTCCCCTCCTTCCACCCTAAGGCCACATTTCCCAGCCTCCTAGCAGCCAGGTGTGTGGCCACATGACCGAGTTCTGGGCAACAGGAAGCCGAGTGGCCAATGGTGCAGGGAGTGTGGTGGGCCACCTCCAGGGAGGGTCACGGCCCTTCTTCCTCCATCTCTTCCTCCACTCCCAGGGGGCCACGTGGCCCAGCCGTGCCCTAGGGCTGACAGAGCCATGAGGGAGGAGGAGTCTGCACCCCTGTAGCATGTTAGCTTTGAACAGCCTGCACCAGACAGGAGCATCTCTCTTGCTTAAGCCCTTCATATTTTGGGTTCTTCTAGAAGCCAACCTTACATTCTATCCCAAGGAAAACACAGCCTCGGCTCCACGAGGCGGGGTGTGGGAAGGAAGAATAAAGAGCCTCTGTCTCAGAAGAGTGGAAGGAGCCGTGATTAGCAGCAGAGCACCGGGACCCCCTCCCTTCCCAACCAGGAAGCTGACAGAGCTTCCAAGGGAGTGTAGAGAAGACGTTCATCTTGAATGTGCCACACAGGTATTCTTGACTCTTCCCAGAACTGGTGGGAATATTTAGGGGCCCTAGAACATTGTATCACAGATTTGCACATTTTAAAAATCTGTGAGTGTGTGCTTGTGTGTGGAGGGGAGGGAAGGTGGAGAAGGCAAGAAGTGCATGTCCAGGGTTCACAAGGGAAGGACGGGGAGGCTCACCCTGCCCCATGGTCTCAGCGCTGCTGGGGTAAGTTCCCTGCATCTCTTATTGGGTTGGGGCGAAACTAACAGCTCTGGGAACATTTCTGTAGAGGGCGTGCTTACAGAGATGGAATGGCTTGCAGGTGGCTGTTTGCATCAGAGATCCCCAGAATCTAAAGAACAGATTCGTTTATGGTTCTGGTTCTCAGGGGCAAAGGCCAAAGGGCAGTTTTTCAAGGGTCTACTTGATCTGGGTCTGGTATGGTTCCCAACATGTTTCTCTACAAGAGGCTCTTTCACAGGTTCCCAAATACCATCGTGCTGCCCCTCAGCCTGCAGTGCGCCCCTTCTCATCTCCACATGAGATGAGAACACTCCCCTCTCCTTGCTAAACCCTCCCACAGTTTCCTATTGCACTTGCAGGAATATCCATATGCTTTCCATAGGCCACACTAGTCTCCAACCTCAGATCCTTCCCCCCTCCCTTTTCTGCGTGCCCACCACACACCCAACACCCATTCCTGCCTCAGGGCCTTTGCACATGCAATTCCCTCCTCGGTCTCAAAGCCTGTTCCTCCAAATTCTTGCAAGGCTGACTCTGCCTTAACCTTCAGGCCGGTCCTGATTACACAATTTAAAGTAGACCTATCTGCCCTCGGCATGATTGATTGTATCAACCTGTTTGACTTTTTTTTTTAAAGGGGCCAAATCTTGAAGAGTCTTTTTTTTTTTTTTTAAGACTTTATTTATTCATAAGAGACACACAGATTGAGGCAGCGACATAGGCAGAGGGAGAAGCAGGCTCCCTCTGGGGAGCCTGATGGGGGACCTGATCCCAGGACCCCAGGATCATGATGTGAGCTGAAGGCAGATGTTCAACTGAGCCACCCAGGCACCCCCTGTTTGACTTTCTTTATAGTATTTTTTTTTAGATTTTATTTATTTATTTCTTCAACAGAGAGAGAGAGAGAGCACAAGCAGGGGGAACAGCAGACAGAGAGAGAGAGGGAGAAGCAAGCCCCCCACCAAGCAGGGACCCCAATATGGGGCTCGATCCCAGGGATGATGACCTGAGCGGAAGGCAGACACTTAACTGAGTCACCCAGACACCCCGTGTAGGATTTATTTTGTCTCAGTGTTCTTGTTCATTACCAGTTCACTTATATTGTTACCTGGCCCCCCTCCCACTTAGTAAACGTCAACTCCCTGAGGGCAGCCTCATCTGCCTCACTGCATTACCTGCGGGTCTCTAGCGGCCGGCAGCATTCACGTCCCCATAGCCAGGATCTAACTGCTGAGTAAAGGACTGCGGAGCTCAATTTAGGCAGCATCATTCACAAAGACTTCACTGACTCCCCGAGCTGGAAATAATCTCCCTCCTCTAAATGGCAAAGCCGTGTTCTCTGCCTCCCTTCAGGTCCCCGGCACCGTCTGTCTGCGCTGTGATTATTTATAGCCTTTCTTCTCCCCAGCAGCCCTCAGCTCCCTGCTCTGGCTGCACGCCTAATTCATCTCCGCACTCCCGCCTCCTCCCGCCCTCAGCGCAGCGCGTGTACACTGTCGGTGCCCCATCCGTGCTCATCAGTGCTGAGTGAGGCCTGTCGGCTGTCGTCACGGACAACTCAGGGTAATTTGGAATTCCATGTCTCCGCATACCAAGCACCCCGCTCATCACGCTATTCAAAAATGACGAGGAATTTATGCGAATATGATTTCCAAAGATGAATATTGCAGGGCCGCAGAATTGAGTAAACACGGGGCTTCGCTGGCAGGGCGCTCGGATGGTAATTCTCTCCCCACATTCAGCATAATTGGATGGCTGCATCTGGGTTGTTTGGCACCAACTCTCTTCAAAGGAGAGCGAGTGCAGAGAAAGGAAGAATTAAATGCAACAATCCTATTAGGGGAATGGACGGATGACAAATGTCGCAGGTCTCTCTAAGGAAGCAGGGCGGTTGGGGGCTGCGGGCAGGGGTTGGGGGGAAGGTTCTTTTCAGTGCTGACTTCAACTTGAGCCCAAGAGGCTTCCAGGACTGTGACTTTGTGTTCTGTATCCCAGGTTTCCACCAGCAGCCTCGAGGCTGTGTGAGCTGGTCTGCATTTTGCTGGAGCGTTCCATCATGCTTTCTTGGTGCATACAGGGAGATCTTACCAGTTGTTCCCTAGCCAGGGATGGACTCAGAGAATGCTGTTGTTTCGACCGGTGTGGGAAACACAAGCCCCTCTGGCACCTACTTCCCTCTGAAGTCTCCATTCCCACTCTCCCCCGGCCCCCACCAGCGTGCTCTTGCCAGACCCCATCACAGGGATCGAAACAGATCATCTTGCTTTAGGCCATTTGCACTTGTGGCTGCGACTGCCTGGGGATGCTCTCCACATCCCACTCCTCCCCATGTCCACCCGCCAGGCAATCTCATAGGTAAAGTCAACTCCAAGCACCCCTGCTCAGTGAGGCCTTCCCAGAGTGACCAGCCTCTCCTTTGTGCCTCTGCTAGACGTTGCTCTTACATTTGTCATGTGAGTTGTCTGTGTCCATCCACCTCCCCAGCAGATTCTGAGGTCCCTGAGGCAGGGACAGAGTCTTGGTTATCTTTCTAGCCCCCATGCCTGGCACAGTCCTGGCACACAGTGGATGCTCAATAAATGTTTGTCACTCACAGAATATAGGACACGAGTCAAAGTCCCAACAGCCTTCCAGGATGGCAGTTGTTCAGTGCACGGGCCTTTCACCAGACTACCTAAATCCTGGTTTAAATCCTGAATCTCGATTGGCTAGATGTGCGACCTTGACCTTGACCTTGACCAAACTCCATGAAATCATTTCCCAGTCCCTAAATTAGAGGTGATGATGATGGTAATAGCAGTAGTCCCCACCTCATAGAGATGTCTCTGGAATGAGACAGTAATACAGCACGTGGTATTCACCATGCCTGACCCATGGTACCTCTGCTGTTACGGATGATAAGTCATCTACCCATTATCAGTCTTTTTTTTTTTTTTTTTTTTTTAGGTTTTTATTTATTCACTTGAGACAGATACAGAAAGAGAATGAGAGCATGAGAAACGGGAAAGGAAGAGGGAGGAGAAGCAGACTCCCCACTGAGCAAGGAGCCAGATGCAGGGCTCGATCCCAGGACCTTGGGATCATGACGGGAGCCAAAGGCAGACACCTAATCATCTGAGCCACCCAGACGCCCTATCAGTCATTTCTACTCATCTCCTCAGTAACAAACCCAATCTCCGAGAGACTCGGATGACAGTATGATATGTGAAATTGCTTGGAAGGAAGAAAAACATTACACAAATACCCTCCCCATGTCATGATACATCATGAGCTGCCCGTTCCTACCCCTTATTTCTGCCCTCCTTCTCTCCTTTATTTGGAAATTGATGTGAATAAGTTGCTCTCTCCAAATAAATCCAAAAATGTGGAAATATTAACTTACTTGAAGGAAGAATAAAATGATGATCTCTAAATTGGGCCAAGTACACTAGGAATAGCTATTCATCTAGCCCGTTGGGTTAAGGTTGGGATAATCTGCCTTTTGGTGCCCGGTGGTGCTATTATTTATACTATACTCCCTATTCCCTGTCCTGTGACCCATCACCCTAGTGACCCTTGATCACAGCATATGGGAGTGGGAGCTTTTTGTCCACTTCTGATCCAAATAATACCTGTCCACGTTTTGCCATATCTGCTTGATTTATTATTTTTTGCATCGACTCACTTTTCAAATTTAAATACATTTTACTGACAAAGAAAACTTACCGAAGAAAATGGAAAGTGTGCACTGTAAGTAAAATTGTCCAACAACTCATTCATCGACCTCCCCGCTCCATCAAACATCTCTACTTGATGAAGATGAAACTTCCAATCTCTACTGGGAGTAACAACAACAAAAACAATACGACTACAGTAAAAACAAAAACACTGTTACTGAACTCCAGCAAAATACCCTTGCCTCTGGAGGGCTCTTTGCCTGATAACGTCTTCATTCTTTGTTCCAGGAGAAGATTAGGATGAGTCAGAAGGGTGTCACACCGAACTAACTCTAAACTGAAACTCTCTCCCTATTGTCACAAGAAGGAATGAAGGGGGGGAGGAGTGATCTTTCCCACTCTGTTTAAGATCCATTAATTCCACTTTGGCCACCACCTAACACCAGTGCAGGCGTTCGAAGGCAGGTTCTACTGGTAGTGCCCAGGCAGCCCTGTAGAAACACTGCCCACCCACTGGGGAGCCGTTCTCATGGACTACATGGCATTGAGTACAGTCTCGGCCCCCTCTTCTCCCTGGCTCTACACAAATCCATCAGCAGGTCCTCTTGATTTTGCCCCATCAGATCTCTTGAATCCCTCCCTCATCGCCATTGGTGGCACCATTTTCTTGGCTCCAGTCTTCATCCGTTGCCCTGGGATCAGTACAACATTCTCCCATCATTTCTCTATCCTCTGGTCCAGCTACCATGTGCCTACTGGATCAAGAGCCTAATAAATGACCCAAATATCAGTCACCATGCATAGGCACGGGGGGGGGGGGCATTTGTGGAAGACAAGCTGGAGTGAGGATGAATCCAAAAGTTCGCAAACAAGAAATGCACTGATCTGTGACGTTAAAGCTGGGAGCAATCTAGAGCTCTGGGAGACTGTGGAGGGGAAGCTGAAATGTGCTTCCCGGCCAGAGATGGAGCCCCTGCCTCCTTGGCCTTGCTGGTCACTCAGGAAACTCCTGCTCAGAGTCCTTCACGTGTCTTTGAGCTGTACCTGTGCCTCTCCCCCATGAGACCGAGAGCTCCTTGAGGGCAGGGACCCTATCTCAGACAGGCTGGACATGCCCAGGGCTCAGCACATGGAAGGGATGCCCGATGACTGCTGGCCAAAGGGAACTGCCAAGGGCAGTGGGTACTGACTTCGCCTCCCCTGCCCCCCGTTGGGGCCTCCTCTGTCAAAGCCAAAAGGATCCTTGTCACACATCCAAGGCCTGACTATATGCCTGTGTAGTTTGCAAGCAGGATAACTTGTTTCTTGTTAAGAGATCTTGTCAGCCTCTTTTCCATGGAGGTGCAATGCGAAAAAAAATCTTGGCAGAAAACAAATCCAGCTGGGAAGCCATGTAGAGGGAGGTGAGGCAAGAATCCGAAAGGGGGCTCCTCCAACAACCTCATACCTGCATCTCCAAAAACTCAGCGTAACAGTAGCTGCAGGTCCGTAGCACATTCCCCTGCCAACAGTATCATTAAATCACCTTTGTCAGTGACTGCTGGCCTCTGGGGTCTCTGCAGAGGGAAAGCAGTTCATTTAAAAATAAGTTCAGCACAGGACCTGCCCTTTGCTGTCCTCCAGCCAAGCATTTTTTTCTTCTTTTTTTACTACTATTTCACGAGCTCTGTCTGTCAAGGTTATAAGAGGAATGCATTCGTCATCCCAATTTTGCAGTGGCAGGTTGGAGCCTCAGAGAAGTCAAGCACCTTTGCCAAGAGTCACACAGCAATCAGCATAGCAATCTGACCCTGACACACACTGCCCATGCTCTACCCAGACCACCAGGCTTCCCAGCTCTGGATTCTTCATTTCCTGGTAAGAGAGCAATGTAGCCACTTTTGGGCCACAGTCTTCAAGGTAAAGGTCCTCTAAAAACAAGCAGATGGAGTCATAAAAACAGGGAGCATTTGTTGAGCACTTAGGGACTATTCTATTAGTCCCAACAATTTCATGACATGGGTCTCATCATTGTCATTATGCAGATGAGGAACCCAGGACACAGAGAGGTATAGTAGCTTGCTCAAAGTCACAAAAGGGATACGTGGAGGAGCTAGGGTCTCATCAATTAAGCAAATCTCTCCTGAGTGACTTCCATGTGCAGCTGATATCCTAGGGACTGGGGGAAACAGTCAACAAAATAGTCAGGAACCTCTTATGTCTGTGCTCTTTATGTTGTCCACGTGCCCGGGAGGATGGTGATGGTGACAGTGGTGAAGACAACTATGTCTCCTGTGGTTCACTGAGCACCTACTCTGTGGCAGGCCTCAGCCCGCTCAGCTATAGAATCAGGCCAGTATTGTCCACCTCCTGGCCTAAAGTAGGAGCATTGCTCGATCCCAGGACCCCAGGATCATGACCTGAGCCGAAGGCAGACGCTTGACCAACTGAGCCACGCAGATGCCCCTAGACTCTTACAATGACAGTTGTCAGAACACTTGGGAGATAGAAATCTAAACCAGAGAAACATAAATATGTGTTGGGTAATGCTCCTAAGTGCTGTCACCAGGTCTAGGCTGGAGCTCTGGCTCCTTTTCACGGTTGCCTCACCCTCACCAACTGGAGGAGGCTTCGGGATTTCAGAGCTGCAAACTCAGAGCCTCCTTTCTTTGAAAGACAACCGAGCTTTTATTTGGGTGGGTGTGCAGAACCAAACTCCGGGCCACCAAACTCGGGTGGCATTACTCTCTTGGAAAGGGCACTGCCCTATGTGACACTGTTCATTACCAGAGGGGAATTTAGCCATCACTAAAGCACACTGCTCAGCGTGGCAATAACCCCTGGGCTGCTCTCAGCCACCCTTGAAACACCAGGGAACCTAATGCTTCAACACGGCCAGGCCAGCAGGAGCTTCTGGAGCACCACTGAGCCCATCCACAGGACCACCGCCCTGAGGCCACCAGCAATTCGCACACAGTATTCCTTCTGCCAAGTTTCTGATGCTTTTTTCTCCCAAGCTTTGGCTGCTGAACTCCTATGAATCCCTCAAAACCCAGATTAAGGATCCTCTCCCCCATAACTCTTCCCTGACTCCCAGAGGCAGATTCAGGCCCTCCTTTCTCTGTGTTCCCAGTGTACCTTATTGATACGCTCATGGGAGCATATTCTGTTTTATATATGAATATTCACATTTATATGCACAGATACATATCTTTTTAAAGATTTTTTAAATTTTTAAAATTTATTTATGCATGAGAGACACAGAAAGAGAGAGGCAGAGATGCAGGCAGAGGGAGAAGCAGACCTCCTGCAAGGAGCCCGATGTGGGACTCGATCCCGGAACCCAGGATCACGCCCTGAGCCAAAGGCAGATGCTCAACCGCTGAGCCACCCAGGCGTCCCCGCAGATACATATTTATATCTCTTTTTAGGCTGTGAATTCCACCAGGACTTGGACCATTTCCCCCCACGGTAAATCTCTCCATCGAGGGCTAGCTCCGATCATACTTCCTCTATGAAGCCTTTCAGATCCCACCCCCCACCCCTACACCCACAGCACTTTGTACAGTTTTCCACCATAGCATCTGAACCTGTGCGTGTGTGCATGTATAAAATCTGGTGCTGCCTTTAGGTTGTAAGCTCCTCTCAAGGGCATGACTCTTTTGTGATTCTCTTCCCCATCCCCGATTCCTCACCCAGCTCCTGGCATGCAGCGAATGCTCATTATTTGTATGAGGCTAATAAATCCTGAGGCCCATGTGGCTTATTTTTGGATGCAGTTAAATTGAAAGGACCATAGTCCAGCAACCAATATAAGGAAGACGGAATTGCATTCTTTGCCCCATTATCTTCAAGAACATGGGAGGGGATGCAATATGTAATTCATAATGACACTTCCTAAGCTCCTTTCCTCTTCGCCCCCTAATTCTCTTATACTCTGGGATTGCTCTGAAGCCTTTGGCTGCCACCCCCACTCTCCTTCCCTCCCACGCACACACACACACACACACACACACACACACACACAGCAGCCTGAGCAGCTGGTTCTCCCTCTTTGCATTCCTATTCTTCCCGGCGCCACTTTCCCTCTCCAGTCCTTAATACACAGATCAGCTTAGCTTTTTGTTTCCTTTCCACTTTAAGCAAGAGTCGAACCCCCTTTTCTTCCCATTTCTTTGGTATTTTGCCTCTGTCTACCCATTTTCCATGTTTGTACCCTTCCCCAAGTCTAGAGGAACCGGGCTGGCAAAATCTTCCCTCCAAAGGAAGGGAAAGGATTCAATGTGAGCAGTGGCCAGGGGGCCATGCAGGGAGCCAGAGGCAGGAAGCATCCACATGCTAAGAAATGTTCCTGAGCCACATGTGTCTATTGAATGGATGGGGACACGGCTGCATAGATGAACCTCGTTTATCTACTTCACACATTCACATCTATACAATACCTTACTATAAACCAGTTACAGGCATGAGGGAGCAGACTTTGGCAGGAGCAAGGTGGAAATTCTATCTGATAGGGACACCTGGGTGACTCAGTGGTTGAGCACCTGCCTTTGGCTCAGGTTGTGATCCCGGGGTCCTGGAATCGAGTCCTGCATCAGGCTCCCCGAGGGGATCCTGCTTCTTCCTCTGCCTATGTCTCTGCCTCTCTGTGTCTCTCATCAATAAAAAAAATAAAATCTTAAAAAACAAGAAATCTTATGTGATAAGATAGACTCATCAACTTATTCCTTTTCCTGAAAAGAGGGTTGTAGTGCATATTCCCAACTCTTTAGGATGGGAGTTATTTTGTTCTAAGCAAAAAATCCTCATGTCTAGAGCCTCCATCTCCATTTGTTCAAGGAGGAAACCGAACCCAGAAAAGTCAAGTGAATTACCTGAGATCTCTCAAAGAGGAAATCAGGGATCCTGCACCTTTTCCCTTTACCTTAGGTTTCAAAATAGAGACCGTCTTGCTTGGAAGCCCATGGAGTCTTGTGTCCATTAACTTCTCAATGTAGTTATTTTAGGATTTGGAGTGAGCCAAAAGGCCGACAATGAATCATGATGTGAATATATTAGTATAATTATTATAACCACACAACAATGACAGCTACTATTCACTAAGTGTTTACTGCGTGCCAGGCACGATGCTATACCCTCTACAATGCATGACCTCATTTAATTCAACAATCCTGCAGGATACATATTAAGACAAGGAGACTGAAGCTGCAGAGAGATTAACTAACTTGTCCAAGGTCATGTAGGATCACTGCCAGAGTGAAGGTGCAGACTGTGCTCTTGACTACAGTGGTCAAGTATTCTCCATCAGCCAGGATCCCCAGCACCACTCACAGTAGTCTGCAGAATGCTGAACCCGAGTAAGCTTTCTGGTCTATATTTTGCTCCTTTTCTAGCCCTTACTCCCATTCCTATACATACACACACACACACACACACACACACACACACACACACACCTGGTAAAGGTGGTAACTTAGAAAAGTGGTGGACGAAAAACTGATCTACCAGTTAGTGGGTGGTTAAGAAGCCACAACATCCACATACCGGAAGTTGGATGTGGTCTCAATTGCCTCAGCACCCCCACCAGCTCCTTCTCATCCCAGAGAAGGGATGCGCTGGTGCCCCATAAAGCCTCAGTAGGGTCCAGAGCCTGGGGAGCAGCTCCAGGGCCCTTCCCCTTCCTTTCTCAGCTGACTTGCTGTGTATTTCACAGCTTCTCCCCAGTTTCTACCCAGAGTTCAGCCTCCAGATTGATTCTTCACTCAGCTGCCTGCTTTCAGCATTTGCTTTGGAATGCTGCCTTTCAGCCCAAGCTGGATGGAGAGGGCAGGGCCTCTAGGCAGGCGAATCAGCTCCCATCCTTTAAAAGGATGTTCTTAGGGTACCTGAGTGGCTCAGTGGTTGAGCGTCTGCCTATGGCTCAGGGTGTGATCCCGGTCGGTCCCAGGACCGAGTCCCACATCGGGCTCCCCGCAGGGAGCCTGCTTCTCCCTCTGCCTGTGTTGTGTCTCTGCCTCTCTCTGTGTGTCTCTCATGAATAAATAAATAAAATCTTTTAAAAATAGAAGGATGTTCTTTAAGTATTCATTTAGCTCTGATTTAAAGGAAAGGGATGGGATTGCAAGAAGGCCTGCTGGTGGCTGGTCCAGCCCATTCCCCATTTATCACAGCAGTTTAGCTCCCACCTCGCAAAATCAAAGCCCCACAAATGACCCAGTCAAAGCCTCCCTGGAGGGCAGTTATCAGCCTGAGCAGCTTTTTGGAGATCCCCTGCATACGCATCTTGTCAAAATACTTCTTACAGTCATGCACTGTATTCTTGGAACAGGTACTGGAATGTGTCTCCTCCATCTTCGGCCCTCTCCAGCATTGGCTGGTCATGTTTTAGTGCCTGACCAGTGGAGCCCTCCTGCCTTTGCAACTCCCTAAGCTCCAAAATGGGCCCCCCATAGCTAGTTCTGCTCACCTCATGCCGAGAACAGACTTTTAGAGTTCCCCTCCCGAGTGCAGGGATGCCGGCTTGAGCAGAAAAGGAGTTCGAACAGGGTTATTTTCACAGTGTTAACATTTCTGCAGCATCTTATAATCAATGTAATCATTTAAACTGGCAGCACTTCTGACTGTTTACCCAAAAGCTGTTAGTAAATCAGAGAAGCACTTACAATCAATGGTGTCTTGGAAACATCTGTAGCTTTAACTCACAGACACACCCCACAACACACACAGAGAGACAAAATTATTTTGTTTTCCCACTACATTTTTTTGTCTACCTCTTTTATAACCCTTGTCAGGGTGCATCATCATTGTTTGTGTGTGTGTGTGTCACCCACTAGACAGTGAGGTCCTCAAGGGCAAAGTCTGTCTAATTCATTTTTATACTCCAGTGCCAGCACTGTGTCCAGCACCTCAGAGGCACTGAATTCGATTTGTTCAAATTGATTTGTAAGAGACTGAATTCAGATGACTCATCTAGGGGACCTGCATCAGTCTTGGAACCTAGAGGGTCTTTTTTTTTTCACTGATTAGAATAGGTGGTCTCTCTTTTTGGAGGGTCCAATGCACCTGTCGTACAATGAGATGGCCTGAGCAGATGACGAATTCTCAGAGAAACTCCCAACCCTGGGCTAGTGCTGCCATGAAGGGTCCCTTCTACAATGCCTTGGAGCATCCTGCCTGGCCCCTGCATCGAGTTCAGGGTAAAGAAAACCAGGGTGTGACTCACACTGGAAAACTGGAAGGAACAAGATCTTGTATCATGGAGTCCTTGCTGGCAATTGTGTCATCGATTATTTAGCATCAGATTTTCAGTAAGATCTTTGGGGACTTCACTCCAGCCAGATGACCTCATGCTGAGTGAGATTTATGGACTCTTGAGTGAGAAGTAAGGCTATGAGGTAACAGAGGGAAGAGAAACCTATAATTATGCATGAAACTGTATCATCCCCATGCTCCCTAATGAATCAGGCCAAGGATGAGATGCTGCAGTTGCCATTTTGAAAAAAAAAAAAAAGATATGACAAAATTCACCTCCCAATTTGTGTCTTTTTAATCGAAGCAATATTTACCAACATGTGCTTGCATTTCTGTGTGTCAGATACAATGATATATAGTAGGCACTCATGAAATTTTTGTGGACAGGAGTGAATGTCCTTCTACACGTTTTATCTCCTTTAAAGCACACAACTCTTCCTTGGAGTGGACACCAACATATGAGTCGCCTGGAGCTACCATAACAAAGTATCACAGGCTGAGCAACTTAGCCAACAGAAATGTATTTCCTCACAATTTTGGCAGCTGAAAGTCCGAGATCAAAGTGTCAGCAGGGTTGGCCTTCATCTGAAGGCTCGCTCCTTGGCTTGCAGATGGTCACCTTCTCCCTGTGTCTTCACATGGTCTTCCCTCTATGTCTGTGTCCTAAGCTCCTCTTCTTTTTTTTTTTTTTTTCTAAACTCCTCTTCTTATGAGGACATGGTCATAGTGGAGTAGGGCCCACCCTAATGACCTCCATAGGACTACTGCAACCTACCAGTGCAGGGCTTCGAGAAGGACTTGGGTATTTTCCCAAGTGTCTCAGTTGATGTCCTCACCCATCGTGGTTCCCTCCCCCTCTCCCTGGGTCAGAGCGGCCAGATCCTCAGTTTGGATTAGATTTTGAAACACGCTGACTGTAAATACCAAAGAGGTAAGCTCCTAACTTATGGCAAAGGGGGCATCACGACAATTTTTAAGAAAGGCTGATTTGTTTTGTCAGGAATGTACCACCCAGGGAAAAGATGGAATGGAGGGGACAAGAGTCTCATCAGAAAGACCAATAATGAGGCTGTTGACTAAGTCCTGGTCACTGTTTTTCAAATTGTGTTCTACAGAGTCTACATGCTCCACTGGGGTACCTCAGGGGTCACCTGGGGCCCAGGAGGCACTGTGTAGAATTTCAAAGAGCAACTGGATCCATGAATTACTTTACTTGCAAACAATACACCTTAGTTTAAAAACAAAAATTGCATGGGGTGCCTGGGTAGCTCAGTTAAGCATCTGACTCTTGATCTCAGGGTTGTGGGTTCAAGCCTTGCATTCAAGCCCAACATGAAAAATAAAATAATAAAAATAAAAATAAAATAATAAAAAACTAAAATAAAAATTGCAAACCTCTGATCTATGTGAAACACAATGAGACATAAATAAGAAGCGAGAAGGGGTGGAAGGGAAGGAGGGATAAGAGAGAAGGGAGTGGGAGGAGGAGTCTCTCTCAAGGAGACCATCAGCCTACCATTTCAAGTCTCACCCTCGGTGGATCTGCTTCCAAGCTCACTCCACTCCTGTGGTTGTTGACAGGATTCAGGTCCCTAGAGGTTGTGAGGCTAAGGGTCTCTGTTCTCTGCTGGCCATTGCCCTCAGTTCCTTGGTACACTGGCCTCTCCATAAACAGCTCATAACATGACAGCTGGGTTCATGGAGAGATCAAGTACGATGGGGAGAGAGAGTAAGTCAAAAGTCACAATTGTTTGTAATCTAACCATGGAAATGACGTCTAATCACTTCTGTTAGAAGCCAGTCACTAGGTCCAGCCCCACCCCCATCCAGGTGAGGGGTTAAACAGGAGTGGCCAGGATCTTCGAGAGCCATGTTAGAAGCTGCCTACTGTACTCAGGGATAAAGCCTGACCAGGCACACCTGGGCTCGTGCTGCTACCTCAGTTACTCCTTCCCAAGAGGGAGGAAGTGACATCCCTGACTAGTGAGTTTTGAGAACAGAAACTGGAATGTGTGGGTCAGCCCCGCCTTCTCCCTTCCTCCTTATGATCTCCCTTCCTCCTTGCAATCCACCAGTCTGTGGAGAACCAGCTCTGCTTTGCAGCTGGCCATGCCAGAACTTGAGCAGAAAAGGCTCTGTCCCTCCTAGGAGATATCTTCCTTTTCCTAGAGCCACTGGGGACAACTCCCTCATTCCAGGTTGAGAAGTAGGCAGCCCACTTTGGCTGCATACTTATGCCACAATGCCCAGCCTTACCTTTATCCAAAATAAAGCTGGTGTTTTTATCACCATCTGTCTGACAATTCTGGTTCTCTCTATTGGTTTAGAATTCAGGTGAGGAAGAGAGGTGCCCCTTTCAAACCCCAATGCCACTCTTGAAAGAGTTGGATTTGGAATCCTATTAACCTGAGCAAGCCAAGCTGCATAGACATGTGACCTACACTGGCCCTCAGCAGGGCTCTGCTCTTGGTTGAACACTCTGCTGTCACCATCGTGGATTTCTTAATAGCTTTTTTAAAGTTTTATTTATTTATTTATTTACTTATTTATTTATTTATTTGAGAGAGAGCACACATGTGAGCAGGGTGAGAGGCAGAGGGAGAGAGAAAATCTCCAGCAGACTGCCAGCTGAGTGCAGAGCCCAACACAAGTCTCCATCTCAAGACCCTTTGATCATGACCTGAGCCAAAATCCAGTTGATGCTTAACTGACTGCACCGCCAAGGTGCCTCAAATTTCTTAATTATTATTTTTTTAATTTCTTAATTATTATGCAGAGATTCTACATCTTCATTTTGCACTAAACTCCACAAAATTCATCTAGTTGATCCTGAACCTGAATTTGATCCTACCTTTGCTGCTAGCCTCTAGGTCTTGGACATGTGACCATCTCCCTGTGGATGTGCAAAAAAAGGGGCTGAATAACAAATATCTAGCACTAGGATGGTTGGGAGTCTCAGACGAGGCAATATAGGTGCGATTGATAAAACTGCCCCTGAATGGTTTTTTTTAAAGATTTTATTTATTTATTTGAGAGAGAGGGAGAACACTAGTGGAGGAGAGGGGTTTGGGCAGAGGGAGAGGGAGAAGCAGATTCCCCACTGATCAGGGAGCCCAACTCAGGGCTCAATTCCAGGATTCTGGGATCACAACCTGAGCTGAAGGCAGATGCTTAACCAACTGAGCCACTCAGGTGCTCCTGCCCCTGAATGTTTAATCTCCAGTAAAAATTAGCCACCTCCACCTAGATAGACCCTAATTAGAACGGCTAGACAAACATGGCAGGAGGAAGGAACAGAAGAGCCATTCTGATTCCAGAGAAAAAGCATTGGTCTGAGATTCTGACATGGAAGCCAGTCTGCCCATCAGACAAAGACCCTTCCATCCACCCCAGCATCTCTGTGAACAGCAACCACAATGCACTGTTGATATGGCCACTCGGGAACCTCTAGGGTTCCCAAGGCCATCATGGGACATGAGGAGACCCAGACTTCATGGAAGGGTGACCTACTATAAAATAGAACTGGTACCCTGAATGTTCACTTTCCAAACTAACAGGAATTGTTTGCAGACATCAGGCTATCAACTTCCACAACTAAAAACAAAAAAACAAAAAACAAAAACAAAAAAACCCAACCCTAATCGTTAATATATTTCATTGAGAAATACCAGAGAGAGAGAGAGAGAGATGCTCTGTTTGCTGCTTGAGTAATTTACTGCATTTCACGTTTAAATTGAAGTATCTAATTATACAATTATGAATCATCCTGATTCAAATAAAGTTCACCAAAATAATTTCCTTATGTAACATTATCTTCCAATATACCTGCTATTTTCATTTCATTATGTGCTTTTATCCTGCCAGAGTCTAAAGATCTAATTGTATTTTTTAAGTGTCCCATTAAACCAAAATAACAATTCTGCTACAATAACCATCATAAACTAGTTGGTCCTGACTTGTATCACATTTTGAAATGTCATGCTCTTTTTAATGGTTGTTTTCCCTAGAGAGTTTATGGCTTTTTGCAATTAGGTAGCCTTGGGAAGCATGGTTTTAAATGATTTTAATGTTTCAAACCAATTGAGCATTTCATACACCCATTTCCTTTGTCTTTTTTAAATTAATAATAATGCCTTTCATGTATCCTGGTTCTTTATACTTGACAAAATGCAATCACCTTTATAGTTTTATTGGCTCCTGCCTTCTAGACCTAGGTTACATGCTAGAGAGGGGCTTAGGTCACCAACAGAGCAAGAGACTAGGGAAAATGTGAATATTAAAGGCATTTACTGGCAGGATGGCAGGTAGCTCCAGGATCAACGGGCAGGTGGAACCTGGCTCAAACAGCAGGATCTAGGGAGTCTGGGCAGCTGAGATCATAGCCAAGAGCCTGTTATAATTATCTAGTTCAAGTGCAGCCACCAGGACTGCCAACCCGCCCCCCGCCCCTGCCCTTTCATTATACCTGTGAGATGCACCCATGTGGTTGTTGGTAATAATAGTTCATAGTTTCTTTGTTTTCAGTATAGTATAACACTCTCTTGTATGACTTTACCAAAACATTTCATTCATTCTACTTTTTATGGCTACTTGAATTATTTCTAGTTTTTTATTATGATGAATAATGCTGCCATGATAATGGCTGGCACCTGCCTTTTGGTGGACTTATGCACTAATCTTTCTTATGTATACCAATTCTGGTGGAACTATTGGGCCATGAGGAAGCATAGGTTTCCCAGTGTAGAGATTCACCGATGGGCTTCTAGTCTCCTGCAACCAGTATGAATATTATCTTCTGTCCCTGCACCTTTGCATCATTCCCTGTACATGTAAAATCCTAGGGGTATTTGATCATTCCAGACCAGATCCCCTGCCCTCACCCAGCAGCCCTAGGGCAGAGAACACTGTCCTTGTCAGCTTTCATAGGATGCGGGGGTGCTGCCTTCCACAAAGACTCACTCACTCACTCCCATCTTGGGATGGGAAATGAACAAACCATGAATCTGGGATGTTCTACTCAGTCAGTGAGACCTCTCCTTACATGTGCCTCCAGAACAGGAGACCAGACCACAAGGCCAGGGCTCTGAGGGGCTGGGCCCCAAGGGGTATTTGATCATTCCAGACCAGATCCCCTGCCCTCACCCAGCAGCCCTAGGGCAGAGAACACTGTCCTTGTCAGCTTTCATAGGATGCGGGGGTGCTGCCTTCCACAAAGACTCACTCACTCACTCCCATCTTGGGATGGGAAATGAACAAACCATGAATCTGGGATGTTCTACTCAGTCAGTGAGACCTCTCCTTACATGTGCCTCCAGAACAGGAGACCAGACCACAAGGCCAGGGCTCTGAGGGGCTGGGCCCCAAGCCAAGGCTTAGCTTCAACGAGAGGAGGTAAGAAGGAAAGGTCTGGGCCATGGTGAGGGCTGGGATAGGAAAGGAGTCAGTGACATAGTGTCATGCCTGCTGTTCACACCCTTATGTTTCGTGTCATTTAAACGGAAAAAACATTTTTTGCAAATGAATCTTTATGTGTGATGCTAATAACCTACTCCTGACCCTAAGATGCCACCAAATATAAAATCTGCTGTTGATTGAAAACTCTCGGTCAGGAATAAAGAATTGGATGGTGAGCTTCTTGTTGATGGCACAGAAATTGTTCTAATGAGGGAAAATTAATACATTTTATACAATTCAGACAACAAGTCCTATAAAACAGATCAAAAGGTCTGTGGTTCAGGGGGAAGTGGTGAGGTGGGCTGGGACCCCTCCCCTCCCCTTCCCACGGTGGTTCCTAAGGCAGCTTCTCGGGGCCTTGGGAACTCCTTTCTGTGGGCATAACAGGAGGTCTGGCTTTTGGAATCAGGCAGACATGCAGCTTTGAGCAACTAGCTTTACCTCTGAGCTTCGGCTTCCCCATCTGGGGACAATGAAATGTACTTATTAGGAGGATCACAATAAGTTCGTGCAAACCACCAGGCACAATGCCTGGCCTGTTCCAGACAGGCGGACAAGGTTTAGTTGTCTTCCATTTCCCTGTGGTCCGCAGACAGTAGCGATGGATTCTGGTTTGCTTGACCATCTGTTGGATGAAATGGATGAGGAATCAAAAGCGAGGTGCTCAGCGCTGGGAAGGAACGGCACGATGCTTGGCCTGTTTCCCACTCGTGATTGACACCAGCCGCTGAGGTCTTCGAGGGGTCGATAAATAATAACCTCTTTCTTCTGCTCCTGACTACAGAAGCAGTGGAGAGATGCGGCACATAGGGAGATGGATAGCAGAACGTCATCTGTACCACCAATAAGACTGATGGCAGGTCATGGCCAAAGGGATCTGCTAATACTCTTTGCCCCTCTAGACCTCTAGACTGGGAGAGGCCAGCCTGGGGAGGGTCTGGGCCCTGCTCCACCCAAGAAGCACCCGTCTTATGAGCGAGAGCCTGGAATGTTGCTCTCAAGGAGGGCCCTCTGTGGACAAATGAAGCAAGGGGAGGAAAACCATCCTCACAACCATGCTCTGCCCTCCCGCCCCCATACCTGCCTGATTCCCAATCCGTCACGCAGTGGCATAACCCTATAATCCTTTAAGAATGACTTTAGGGACTTGTTTCCAGTTCTTTTCATTCCCCCGATCTACACTTCTCAGATTCCACCATTTCCATTCCTTGGAATGCCCAAATGACACATTCTCTAGGAAGCCCATTTATTTATTTGTTTGTTTGTTTTTAAAGATTTTATTTATCTATTCATGAGAGACACAGAGAGGCAGAGACACAGGCAGAGGGAGAAGCAGGCTCCTCCTCGGGGAGCCCGATGTGGGACTCGATCCTGGGACTCCAGGATCATGACCTGAGCCAAAGGCAGATGCTCAACCACTCAGCCACCCACGTGTCCCTATGAAGCCCATTTAAAATGACAGCCTCCCACAGAATCAGAGAAGAAAATGTTTGCAGATTACAGATGTGATACAGGATTAATATTCACAATACACACAGAACTCCTAAAACTCAACAACAAAAAGCCCAATGTAAAAATGGGCAAAGGTTGGAGCAGCTCAGTTGGTTAAGCATCTGCCTTCGGCTCAGTCATGATCCTGGGATTGAGCTCTGCATCCGGCTCCCTGCTCCGTGGGGAGTCTGCTGCTCATTCTCCTGCTGCTCCTGCTGGCTCATTCTCATTCTCTCTCTCTCTCTCTCTCTCTCACACACACACACACACACACACACACAAATAAACAGGGACGCCTGCGTGGGTCAGTGGTTGAGCGGCTGCCTTCAGCTCAGGTCGTGATCCTGGAGTCCCAGGATCAAGTCCCACATCGGGCTCCCCACAGGGAGCCTGCTTCTCCCTCTGCCTGTGTCCCTGCCTCTCTCTCTCTGTGTCTCTCATGAATAAGTAAATAAAATCTTTTTTAAAAAAATCTTAAAAAGAATTAAAATAAAAACAGGCAAAGGACTTGCATGGATATTTCTCCAAAGAAGATCATAATATGCATATGAAAAGACACTCAGCATCATGAATCACTAGAAAAATGCAAGTCACAACCATAGTCACAACCAAGTGAGGGTCGCCTGGGTGGCTCAGTGGTTTAGCATCTGCCTTTGGCTCAGGTCATGATCCTGGGGTTCCGGGATCATGTCTCACATCAGGCTCCCTGCAGGGAGCCTGCTTTTCCCTCCTCCTATGTCTCTGCCTCTCTCTGTGTGTCTCTCATAGATAAATAAATAAACTTTTAAAACAAAACAAAACCACAATGAGATACCACTTCACACCCATCCAGTTGGCCACTATAAAAAAAACAGAACCAACCAAAAAAAAAAAAAAAACAGAAAACAAGTGTCAGTGAGGATGCGGATCTCCTACTGGAAAGTGGTACCGGGTAACCCAGGTGATAGAATCATGTTATCCATCATTTTTCCAGTCGGAGAATGGGCACCGTCGAAGCACATTCTACTCATGAGTAAAGTGAGGCATGGACAGGGGTCATGACTTTTCCACAGCTCCAGAAGACTGGCTCAGAGGCCACATTCAGAGAAAGTAGCCAAACCAATGAGAAAGGCACACCAGCTCTCAATTTCCAGAAAATGCAAGATTCATCTGCAGCTCTTTCTTTCTTTTTTTTTTTTTTAGCATTTGTCCTCAGGGAAAACCTTATTCAACTTACAGTTTTTTTTCTAAAAAAAAAAATACTTCATGTTTCTAGCAATGTCATTGCTAGATTTCATACATCTTTTTTTCTAATTGAAACATAGTTTGGATCTAATAGACAAGAAGAGTATAAGATTGGGATGAGGGATAGTGAAGGACTGGGCGAATGGTTGAGGTTTCACACAAAACCTATTTTCTTAATGACTTAAAAAAATACCTTGAAATTTCCAGGTAAATATCATGAAGGTGCCCACCTTTATGAGGCAAGTTTTTTAACTATGATTTCCTGGGGGCCTCGGGAGACAGATCTGTTCCTGGCTTTAACAGCCTCACACAATCACTCTGCTTGTGTGATTGTCCCTGTTGGCCTGCAGCTTTATCATCCAGACAGATTAGCGGGGTGGGGGGTGGGTAAATTAGAAGGGTTAGATGATCTCTTTCAGAGCTATGCTTGCTGGGCAATCAGACTGTTTTTGCCTAGTTTGTGTGGTGGAGATGCAAGATGGCAAAGAATTCTAAAGATGCTTCCTTTTTTGTCTTTTTAAAGATTTTATTTATTTATTCATGAGAGGCACAGAGAGAAAGGGAGGCAGAGACACAGGCAGAGGGAGAAGCAGGCTCCATGCAGGGAGCCTGATGCAGAACTCCATCCTGGGACTACAGGATCATGCCCTGGGCCAAAGGCAGATGCTCAACCACTGAGCCACCCAGGGATCACTCTAAAGATGCTTCTATTCACATTTTATATCCTATGTTTGGCTTTTGGGTGACTAATGGAGGACGAGGGACAGGAGCCCCTCGAAGGTATCCCTTGTGGCAGAAGGGGCTTGGCGAGACAAAGGCACCATAACTGTATGTGGAATCTGTGGTGCTGGGGGCTCTGCGACACATCAGAATGGGCAGGGGCTCCGCGTTTTGGTGCCTGGTACTGGAGGCAGTGGCAGGACCATGCACATGATGGGAAAGCTTTAAGGGCAGAGGACAGCCACAAGGGACCTGGAGTAAATGAGCCTGTATTAGAGCTCACATGAGACCCCCTTGGGGCTCCCAGAAATAACTGGGTCAGATTCTATGGGGAAGGAGGTGGGATCCTGCCCGGGCAAGTGAGGACAACCAGCCTGTGACATCTGAGACGTGACTGCACATGCGGTGAGAAGTGGAGAAGTTCCAGAGGCAGATTAATTAACTTTTAAAACAAACTGATGAAAAGCTATTTAAAAAATGAAATAGCGCCACGTCCCTTCAATGTGTAGCGCACATAGATACTTCAGACAAACTGAAGTCTGGAGAACATTCACTTGATTTCACTTCGGGCCGACATAGGAAGTGTGTGGTTAAACAAGCCGACTTTGGGTTTAGAGTTAAATTGAACGATGTAATGGATATCTGGATTTATTTCAGGATTCAGCAAATTTGGGTCTACATCGTGGAAATAATAATCCAGCTCTTCTCTGCACTGGTCAGATGCCATCTGGAGAATGAATGAAGGAATGAATGAGTTTATTTGTAAGATCCTTTATTTATGTATTTGATAGAGTGTGCACATGGGAGAGAGAGAAAGCATGAGTTGGGGGAGAGGCAGAGGAAGAGGGAGAGGCAGATTAGCCACTGAGCAGGGAGGCCCATGCAGGGCTCGATCCCAGGACTCTGGGACAGACGCTTAACCAACTAAGTCACTCAGGTGCCCCTTATCTGGAGAATTTACCCCCAAGAGCCATGTTTTAGGAGGACATGAACAAATTGCTGTGAAGTCAGGCGATGGCAACTGGGCGGAGGGAAAGATCTAGAAATCTGTTTTCTGAGAAATTAAAGATATGGAAATATTTGCAAAGGATCATCAGAGCTGTGAGTGTCCGAAGAGCTGCTGGATGGGAAAAAAGGTTGAGCTTGCCCTGTAATGTTCCAGAAGGTAGAATTTGAACCATAGAAAGGAAAGTTATAAGGACAGAGGTCTTGGATCTATTTAAGAAAGAACTTTCTATCTGACTGCTTTTTCCAAAGAGGCTGGCCTGAGCTAGGAGCTAAGTCCTTTGGATTTGTGCGAGGCAGGGTCCATTAGCTGTGGGAGTCTGAGGCAGAGCCACACCAAGTCTGCCAGGGACAATAGTGCTGAGACCACAAGCACGAATGGAGAAGACGGGAAAAGGGCCAAGCCTCAGGAGCCAGACAGATAGATGGAGAGCCAGCAGTATTGGCCTAACCTCAGCTGGCTGTCACCCATCAGTGGCTCTATGGAATATGTGCAGAGCCATTATCTTAAAGAGTCCAAGTTATAATAGAGCTGGTCTCTGGCAAAGCCATCCTGTCAGGAAATGTTCTGATCCTAGAGGTGTTCAACAAATGCTTGGTGACCATCCATACTTTCATGGATTCAATTTTATTTTCAAATTTTAATCGTGGTAAAATACGCATGACAAAACTTACCATCTTAAATTTTCTTACACTGCCGTCATTTTAAAGTTTACATTTTAGTGGTATTAAGTACGATCTCACTGTTGGACAACAATCCCCACCATCCATCTCTAGAACTTTTCTCAAAAAACTGAAAATCTGTCCCCATTAAACATTCACTCCCCATTTCCCCCACCCCCCATTCCCTGGCAACCACCATTTTACTTTGTGTCTCAATGAATTTGACTGTCCGGGGTACCTCACGTAAGTGGAATCATACAGTATTTGTCTCTCTGTGACTGGCTTATTTCACTCAGCATAATGTCCTCAAGTTTCACCCTTGTAGCACGTGTCAGAATTTCCTTCCTTTTGATGGCTGAATAATGTATGTATGCACATTTTGTTTATCCATCCACCCATCAGTGGATACTTGGATCAGTTAGATTGGGTCAATTTTGTACCAGGCCCTCGGGTACTGGAGGACTGGAGTCTATATGATAACTAGGATCACATGGTTGCCTTGGGAGTGGGAGAAAGGGCTGGGGCAGGGGAGTGAGGATGTGGCAAGTACATAAGCCGATTTTAATAATAGCCTTTGAATAATAACATTATAAAAAGTCTATGCAGGATACAGTGAGCACACAGTGAAAGGAGACATGAGTTCTGGGGGTGGTACAAAGGGAAAGGAGAGATTATTTTTTAAAGAGGCCATGCCTGAGCTGATGAGATCAATAATCCTAGAGTATCTTTCTTGAAAAGCTTGCATCTGGACTACTTTGCAGATAGTGGCTCCCAAAAAGCTGGTAATTTAGTTGTAGCTAACTCCTTGGGATAGCTTTTAAATAATATTGATCCCAGTTCAGTTCTCAAGCCCAAAAATTCTCATTTGATGAATCTAGAGTGGAGGGCAGGAGTTTGTATTTTAAAAAGCCCCTCTTAAAAAAATAAAAAATAAAAATAAAAAAATAAAAAGCCCCTCTTAGTGATTTTGATGAACCAATAGGTGCGGCAAGCATTGGAGAAACATCAAAGGTTATAAGGTTAGGTTTGCACTTGTTCTTTTTTGTTGTTGTTGTTGCTGTTTATTTTTTAGAAAGAGAGAAAGTATGCCTGTGTGGGGAGGGGCCAGGGCAGAAGGAAAGAGAACATCTTAAACAGGCTCCACTCTCAGTGTGGAGCCCAATGTGAGGCTCAATCCCACAACCCTGAGATCACGACCTGAGCCAAAACCAAGAGTCAGATGCTTAACTGACTGAGCCACCCAGGTGCCCCTTTTACTTGTTTGCTTGTTTTTCTCTTTCTTTCTTTCTTTCTTTCTTTCTTTCTTTCTTTCTTTCTTTCTTTCTTTCTTTTTCTTTCTTTTCTTTTCTTTTTTCTTTTTATTCTTTTTTCTTTTCTTTTCTTTCAGTTTGCATTTTAGATAAACCTCTTTGACTTCACTTTCCCTTGAGGAACAAAGATAGGGAGTCAGAATGAACCCAAGGTAGAGAAACTAGTTCCAGACCATCATACAATATTCCATGGACTAGAGATGCTGAAGCTGAGCATGTATGATGTGTGCATCCTTCCATTCTTTAAAATGCATCTACTTGGTACATACCTACTATTTGTTACCTGGACTAGACTCTGCTGAAAATCCCTTCCATTTCTAAGATTCTATATCCTATTGATTATATATCTATTTTCATATTTTACTTATTAATTCGAGAGAGAGCATGTGTGCACACAAGCGCAGGGGAAGGGGCAGAGGGAGAGGGAGAAGCAGTCTCCCCACTGAGCAGGGAGCCCCATGTGGGGCTGGATCCCAGGACCCCAAGATCATGACCTAAGTTGAAAGCAGATGCTTAACCAACTGAACCACCCAGGTACCCCCGTAGTGATTATATGTAAAGAAGCTCTGATCAATAGAATGTGGCAGAAATGAGGTTGTGTGAGTTCTGAGCCTCCGTTGTAAAAGGATTTACAGCTTCCTCTCCTGCTCATCCCAGAACCTTGCTGCTATATCAACAAACCTGGATGAACCTGCCAGGCAAGGTACAACTGCACAAAATAGAGATAAGCTGCTTTGGCTTACCTGGGAGATGACCACAAGCATATGAGTGAGCCCAGCTGAGATCAGAGGAAAAATGCCTGGCTGATTTTAGCCAAATTGCCAGGCTACAGAATTAAGGGCCAAATGGCCTGGTCAATGTTTAAACCACTAAGTTTTGGGGTGCTCAGTTATGCGACAAAAGCTAATGAATATACTCCCTTTGGTCCTAGGGCCTTTACACAGGCTGTTCTGTTTGCCTAAAACACTTTCCCTCTTTCTTTGCCTACTTAACTCTTTTAAGATTTTTTTAAAAATTTATTCATGAGAGACACAGAGAGAGAGATATAGGTAGAGGGAGAACCAGGCTCCATACAGAGAGCCTGACGTGGGACTCGATCCCAGGTCTCCAGGATCAGGCCCTGTGCCAAAGGCAGGTGCTAAACCCCTGAGCCACCTGGGCTGCCCTGCCTACTTAACTCTTATTCATCGCTGTTCAGAAGAGTCTGGATTAGCTTAAATCCCTCCATTTTGGGTTCGCATTGCATTTTATACCTCTCTGATAGCACTGCAGTAGTCGTAACCTTATATTTTCCGGTGTGTACTATTGAATTACAGTCTTCCTTTCTCCGAAGCTAGACTATAAGCTTCATGAGTCCAGGAACAGCATCTTCTTTGCTCACCAGTACATTCTAGCACCTAGTACAGTTCTCGGCACATAGTAGGTGCTCACCAAAGTTGGTTGAGTGTAAGATTATGTTATAGCCTTGGGGGAAACGAGCCTTTGGGTTTTTTTGGGGTTTTTTAATTAACCCTCACACCAGTCCTCTCCTCCCACTCTCATAGGAATTACCCATATGAGAATGTGCTTTGTAATTTGTAAAGGACTATACAATTGTTAGTTCTTAACTGTTAGTGTTATTATTCTGGGGTGGCAACAGCTGACTTTGGGGGAATCCTCTCTCTTTCTCATTCCCCTGAAACGGCCCCAGGCAGTTTCCTAGCAGCTATGATTGCGGCGGGATAAGCAATTTACAGGCTGAAAATCTTGCCTAGAGTTAAAAGTTGGATGTGTAAATATCTCTGTTGCTGCGACCTAGCAAATAAGCTCCAGGCTGGTTAATTGCAGAACTTGGTGGTAATGATACCAATGCTGAGTTCAATTAAGGACTATTTACAAAACCACCGGGGGAGGATTTTCCACTTTTTCTGAAACAGTAGGCGCCGACTAGAGGGACCTGCTATTTTACAGTATAAATCTATGGCTCGGATACACCATAAACTCCTTAGATACGGAGTCTGCAAACTCCATGACTTATTTGGATCCCCAGAGCTCAGTTTGCAACAAGAGAACATGAAGTTAACCGCCGAATGGCTCCAGAACAGATCTTCTGGGTGCAACTTTCCTGAGCCTCAGTTGCTTCATCTGGAAAATGTACGGTATTAATAGTCTGACGTCCTAAGTTTATTTTGAGATGACCTGAGATGATTGCTGGAAAGTGCCATTAGAATCATCAGCACGCTATGCCAGCTCCTGGCAGAGAGAAAGCACTCAATACATTTTAGCTACTGTTTTATCATCACTGATGCTGTTCCTAATACACACAGTTGCTTCCAGTCTGCACAGTGTACCCGCTCGAGAGGCCTGCCCTGAAATCCTCCTTGCCCAACTCTGCTTACTCAGGAAGTGAGCAGGTTTTCTCACACAGCTGAAGAGGGGTGCTGCTTCATTAAGCATGCAAGCATTCATTCAGGAGATGTGGGTTGAGTGTGCTCTGTGTGCTAGCACGCCGACGGACGCCGGCTGTACAGAGGCGAATAAGAGTCCCTGGCCTCGGGTCTGCAGGGGGGCGATGAAGTGCATAGCAGTAAAGGCTCTACCAGCATTGATCCCTGGAGGTTATGGAAACCTAGAGAGGCCAACTCTACCCACAAAAGATCGAGGAAGGCTTGCTCTGGGTCATCTGGGGTTCCCGAGAAGGGTAGATGGTGAAGTCCTTATTAATCTCACACAAACCAGAAGAGAACCTTACTTCCTTCAGAGACTGTTGCGATAACCCATTTGTCTGACCCTTTTATCACAAAGCTCCATTATAGCTGGAAATGGAGCTTTTAAAATTAATAACCTAATGATGGGAAGCATTTTCCCCTGATGCTTAGCATCTCTGGAGGAAATGCCACTGGGTGTTCACCCTACAGGGCCCTTTCAAGTTTTGCTTTTGCAAAGAGGGTTTTTTTTTTTTTTTTTTTTAAACAATGTGGTAAGAGAGACCTCATCACCTCTCACATTCTTGTGACCTGGGCTTAAGGAGTGGCTCCAGGATTGACAACGACTAGATATAGCACAGTGGCCAGGTTTTCAGGGAGGAACACCTCCCTAGGCATTAGGAAATCTGGATTCTGGTCCCTGACCACGCTGGCCAGGCATGTGCAGCCCTGCTCCATCACAACTTTCCCGTGAATTGGTGAGTGTAACTTGGGAAGGTATAACAGGTATTCCCAAACTCAGGTGAGCAATCACTGCTCGCCACATACATCTGCCCTTCTCCCCTCACTCCTTCTCTTGCTATGTTACTCTTCTATCTCTCTTTACTTCATTACCCTTCTATCTCATTACCCAGTAGCTTGAAAAATAATTTTTAAAATCTTGATATCACACTATAGAAATGAAACCCTGAATATTTATTATGTTCAAGTACCTTCATGTGGCTTGATTCTCTTAATCCTAACACTTTATGGTATGTGTACTTTCGTTGTCCCTATTTTGTAGAACACTGAACCTTAACAATTTAAGTTGCTAGGCAAAATCACAGGGTTGGTAGGTGAGCGAGATTTGAAACCCAGGCTACAGGGGCACCTGGGTGGTCAGTCGGTTAAGCATCCGACTCTTGGTTTTGGCTCAGGTCATGATCTCAGGTTCCTGGGATCCATGCTGAGCATGGAGCCTTCTTGAGATTCTCTCTCCCTCTCTCTCTCCCGCTTGTACTCTCTCTAATAAATAAATAAATCTTAAAAAAGAAAAAAGAAAAACCGAGCCTATGGACTACAATGCAGGTTAAGCACCTGGCTTTGTGTGTATGTGTCCCAAACCCACCTTCCATTCTTTCCTTCCCTTCTTTCCCCCCTCCCCAGAATGTTTTCTTCTTTGCACCATCTCCAGGTGGCCCAAGCGTAGTGGACATTGATTAGATTTTGGTGCCAGTATCCATTTCCTCTTCCTAAAAACACTTGGTTTCCCATAGAGTGACCTCTTTCCCACTGGCTCTTGTTATGTGGGGCTGAAATCAGGAGCCTTGCCATCTCCTGGCTAAGGGACGGGGAGTGAGGCAGGCTGGAATCTGAATCATAAGCAGCAAAGTCGAGGAGGCTGAAAGAGTTTGGAATTCCGTTCAGTCCTGCTGAGTGTGCGCCAACAAATTCAGCAATCAAGATAAAAAATATTTCAACACGATATTGTGTAAAAGAAAATTGATGCAAACATTCCAGGATGAATAAAATATCACACTTTTAAAAACAAGGGTCAGCATGACTGAATTTTCCTTTTGCCTCAGGATTCAGTACAGCCTGGCACGGCACCGCTGGACATTTCCCCTTTGGGGGGGAGGGCCCTCCCGGCCTTGCCCCCAGCCGCTCACCCCTGCCTCACATTCTGTTCCACTTCCACGGGTGGATGCCCACGGGGGTTGGTGCTCTACGTCCTCCTTGGCTCTCTGGGTGAAAGCCCTTTCTCCTTCCACCCTCCTTGCTGTCGAACTCACCCTCGCTCGCCTCCTTCTCTGAATGTCAGTTTCTTCATCCATAAAATGGAGATGATAAATAGGATATTGTCATGACCATTAAATGAACGTTACTATCTACACAGCTCCTGACTCCAGGTGATCTCTCAAAATGAGCACCAAACATCAACATCACTCCACAGTCGGCTGACATGCCTCCCACCACAAAGGCCAAGGTTGCTGCTTACGGTTGGCCAGATGAAAAATTCACACCTGGCTCCCCCACTCTGCATTTCTGACCACCCAAAACTCAGCTACGGACTCCTAGAGACTCCTCCTCCTCTGCTGCTCAGTAAATTTTGGTGTCCTCTGGGGTTCTTGCTCAAATGTCTCTTCGATCTACACCCTCTCCAGGTCATGTCATAGATGCCCACAGCTTTACGTGTTTCCTCTTGTCTGTGATACATCTGTGACATCCAGACCTTTTTCTTTCTTGTTAAAGATTTTATTTATTCATGAGAGACACAGAGAGAGAGGCAGAGACATAGGCAGAAGGAGAAGCAGGCTCCCTGTGGGGAGCCTGATACAGGACTCGATCCCAGGACCCCAGGATCATGACCTGAGCCAAAGGCAGATGCTCAACCACTGAGCCACCCAGGCGCCCCTGTGACATCAGATCTTGAGGCCCAAATTTCCAAATGCTCACTGGATGTCTCACCTGTGTCTGCCTACCACTAGGAATATCACTAGTACGAGCAACCACAGAATGAAGACTAACTAGTATCCACATGGAGCCAAGCACTTGACACGGATTACTTGATTTCATCAAAAACTCCATTTCACAGAGGAAAAGCAAAACAAGAACACAAAACAAAACAGCACAACAAAATAGAAGCCGACAGAAGGGAAGAAAGTTGACCAAGGTCACGAACCAGGGAAGTGGCGGAACCGGGATCTGAACCCTGTAGCCGTGACTCCGCCATTGGGAATAGGTGCTCCTGCTATTTGGACGGCAGACTGTCCAAAGTCACACCTTTTAAGTGACATCCTGACAGGAGGGAAAGATGATAGAGCAGTTGTTCTCAACTAGAGAACGCTTTGCAGAGTCTGGTGACATTTCTGTTGTCACAACTGGGCTGTGGCTACTGGCATCCAGGGGGTAGAGCCCAGGGATGCTGCCGAACATCCTGCAAAGCACAAGAAGCCCCCACAACAATGAATTGCCCAGTAGGTTTACCCCAAGGACGAGAGCCCTGCATTGGAGAAGTCGGTATAAAGCAAGACCATGAGAAGCTAGTAAAGGGTGTTAGCCATCTAGATGCTTTTCCACCAACGGCGCAGGTCCCCCTGCCTCCCTCTTCCCACCACCCTCAAGCCCACCGCCTCCCCATACCCCAGGCAAAGCTGCTAACTCTTACCCACCACCCACACTGCCTTCCCAGCACAAAGCACAAACAGGAACTCATTATCTTCCACCTCGAACCCCTCCCCTCCCATGCTCTTTATCATGGTTAAAAATACCACCCTCCCCCTCACAGGTGAGCACCATTGGCCCCCTCCCGTGTTCTCACCACCGCCCCCCACTCTCCTTCCAACCTTCAGTCATCAAGCTGTGCCTGTTCTGGCTCCCCAAATCTTCCCTGCTCATCCTCCCCTTTGCCACTCAGCTTACCTACTTTGGGCCAAAACAGCCTCCCGTGCCATTTCTTTTCCAGTTATGGGGCTGAAGTCACTTTGTATTCATCCACATTGGAATGGATTATTCTCACCCAGTGCATGAATGTCAGGAGGAATTAAATGAGGGGGCCTTAAGAGCCCACCTAACCCCTGGTTGAGGAATCCGAGGTCAGCTCACCGTGGGACTGGGTCCGTCCTTAGCCCCTGACCCTCTGCTCCAGTGGACGAGGCGGTCCCGTCCCTGTCCCACTCACCTCCCCCTCCCGCCCCTCCTCATCCTCAGCGCCTGTTCCACCAGTGCGCCCTCTCCCACTCTCCTGGGACCTTCCCATCAACCACAGATGCTCACTCGCCCACCCGTCTTTACAGAATCCTCCACCCTCACCTCCCACTAGCTATAGACAGCCTTGTTTCTGAAAAGAGTTGTCTACACTTGCTATCTCCCACTCGCTCCTCAACCCACTGCAATCTGGCTTCCAATCCCTGTACTCCATTGAAACAGCTCTGGCAAAAGTTATCAGCCTTCTAATTGTCCAATAAAATGCATACCTGCTTTCCAATCCTTAAATGACTCAACTTTCTGGGGCATCTGAGTGTTGGCCATTTCTTACCTTTGACGAAATTTCTTCCCTTATCCTTGGCTTTCCTTCCACTCCCCTTCTAGGCTCCTCTGTCTCAGCCTCCCTTGGAAACACCTCTTCCTCCGTCTACGGTGCCTCTCAGAGGTCAAGCCTGATCCCACTATCTTCTTGGTCCACACATTCCACTTGAGCGAATTCACCCACAGCTCGCACCCATAGCTTTAACCATCAGGAGACGCAGTATAGGGTGGTGGTTAAAAGCCTGAACTCCAAAGCTCCTCTGTGCACGTTTAGCCTTGGGCCAGTTACCGAACACTTCTGTGCCTCAGTTTCCTCAACTGTAAAATGGTACAAAGCTTTTCAGTCTCATTGCTTTCTGTGTCTGAACATGCACTTTTGCTCAGACCATGCTGAACCTCGTACAACTATATTATGTGCCCATACTTGTGCTCCGTTTTTGCTCAGGCATATAGGGGGTGCCTGGGGAACAAATCTGTGAATAAACGAAGGAATGTTGCCCTGGATTGGGCTCCCCCAGAAATAAACTCTGAGATAAGGAATTGGGTGCAGCTACTTTATTTGGGAGGTGATTGGTCCCAGGGAGAATGAATGAGCGAGAAAGAGAGGAAAGAGACAAAAGGCATAAAGAGTGGATTAATGGGCAGCCCGGATGGCTCAGCGGTTTAGCGCCGCCTTAAGCCCAGGGCCTGATCCTGGAGACCCGGGATGGAGTCCCACGTCGGGCTCCTTGCATGGAGACTGCTTCTCCCTCTGCCTGTGTCTCTGCCCCTTTCTCTCTCTCTGTGTCTCTCATGAATAAACACAATCTTAAAAAAAAAGTGGACTATTAACTGGTGGATTACTATTAGGGGGCAAGTGGACCCAATTCCATTGGAGATCCCTGAGGAACTGTGCCAAAAGCACTTTGGCACCATCTATGAACTAGGAAATGGGTTCTCACCAGACACCGAATCTGTTCGGACCTATCTTGGACTTCCCGGCCTTTGAAACTGTGAGATATGAATTTGTGTATGTGTGTGTATAAAGATTTTATTTGTTTGTTTGTTTATGAGACACAGAGATAGTGCGAGAGAGCACGAGCAGGGAGGAGGAGAAGGAGAAGCAGGCTCCCCACTGAGCAGGGAGCCTGATGCAGGACTCTATCCCAGGACCCCGGGATCATGACCTGAGCCAAAGGAAGGCAGATGCTTCACCGACTGAGCCACCCGGGTGTCTCTCTGTGTTGTTCATAAGTCACCTTGTCTGTGGTATTGTTACAGCAGCCAAAGCTGCTAAGATACACCCCGCCCCCCCCCCATGCTGACTTAGGAACCCTTCCCATGCTCTCTATAGCCCCCGGGGTCCCTTGGGCATACCTCTAGGAGAGGAATCCTCTCCCTGCTTCCTAAATAGAACCTCCTGGTCTATCTTCCTTGGAGAGCAAGAATAGCTCATCTCTGCAGATCTAGTGCCCAGAAGTTTTTTGAGCACATTACAGGCATTTAACGAATGCCTTTTAATGAATTCAAGTTCATCTTGCTCAGGGCCCCACTCAGAGTATGCGGTCAATAAATACAGACTCCTTTCCTCTCCCTCCAAGTCAAAGAGTTTGCCATGGGACTTTTTTTTTAATAATAAATTTATTTTTTATTGGTGTTCAATTTGCCAACATACAGAATAACACCCAGTGCTCATCCGTCAAGTGCTCCCCTCAGTGCCCGTCACCCAGTCACCCCCAAAGTTAACACATACTTAGATAATAATACACTTATACTTGCCATGGGACTTAAGAGAGGGCTCACCCAGCGAGCATATGATGTGATAAATATGTGCCTTAAAGGAACAGAAGTGCGGGGGGTGGGGGGGGTGGGGAGCACAAAGGAGTGAAGAGTTAACTGGGACTGTCCCAAGGAGACTGCAGTTACGTCATCTGACAGTCTTAATTACTTATGCCTTTAATTTTCCAGAAGCATTAATAAAGCCGTCTAGTGCTTCTTCCATTACACTGGGCTTTCTCATCTGAGCGCCTCCCCATCAAAGCGGAAGATACAGGATGCTAAGGGACAGAGTGAACCAGTCACTCTAATCTTGTTTGCCCCTTTCATTCATGTGACATGACTTTGGGGAGGGTCTCCTGTGGGCCAGCTACTCTCTTCCTGGCACTGGCATGCAAGAGTGGTGGAGACGGCTGCAGCCCGCTCTGGTGCAGCTTGCCCACGCAGGGGGAGACAGATGATAAATAAGCAGCCAAATAGGATCAATTAAGGAGTGGCAGGGGCTCTGAAGCAATGAACAGGGCCTGCAATGTGCGGGAGAGGTAGGGGTGGAAGCGGATGCCAAAGACAAGTTGACCAGGTGGCCGGGGAAAGCCCCCTCTGAGGAGCTGACTTCTGAGCTGTGAGCTGAGTGCCAAGAACAGCCACGTGCAGAGTCTTCCAGGCGGAGGGAACAGCAGCTGCAAAGGGCCTGGGGCAGGACCCTATGCTCCTGGTGCCAAGCCCAGAGTTGGTCTCACGGCTTCTGACCCCCGAAAAACTGTTGCAGGAGACAGACGATCTTGCATCTAGAACTGACGTGGAGCTGAGGAGCTGACACTCAATTTTCTGTTCCCGGCAAGTTCATTTCAAGCTTCTGTTTTCACTCAGGGGCATGTTGTTCCCTCTTCAAAGTCTGACTGGGTTTCAAAGGAATTTGAAAGACTTACAGCAAAGCCACCAAGCTGCATCCTCCAGGTAGAAACGCCTAAATGCGGTTTCCCCATGCCTGTGGGAAACCACAGAGAATCATTCCCCCCACCTCCCCCACCCCTCACCCCCTGCTGCCCAGTTGTGGCCTGACTGGTCAGAGATTTACTTTGCTTTTCTCAAGCTTCCTGAAGCCTCTCCTGACTTTTATTTTTAGGTATTTTTTTTCCTCTCCTGACTTTTAAAGAAACCCCCACAAACGTCCAGACTCCTGGGTTAAGAGCAAAAGCCCCAAATTCCGTGAGATTTGTGAGTTTCGTATTTCACCAGAAGGGGGTCTGCAGAAAGCAGTTTCTCAAACGCTGCAAAGAAAGACAAATAATCACTCGGTGATTAGGAAGAAAATGAAATCCTAAGGCTTCCTAAGCGGACACAGACAGGCCCAGCACGCTCGCCCGGAGTTGAAACCTGCCTTTCTCAGAGGTCTCCCATGGTTAATAATCCTCGGTGTGAGCATTTACAAAAAGTGCCAGGTCCCGTCTGAACATCTGATTTCCAAATCAAACCTGGGAGAGGGTAGTATTACCAGCTCACTTCACGGTTGAGGACACGGAGGCCCAGAGGAGTTAGGTGACTTACCCAAGGGAACACAGCCAGGAAAACAAAACAAAACCAAAAAAAAAAAAAAAAAAAAGGCAAAAACCAGATTCTCACCGGCCTCAGGGTCTGACATCCAGTTTACTGTCCCTACTCTCCTGATAGAGAACATCCCTGCCCCCTGCCCTTGGACGCAAATGAAATTAGCAAAGGGGGGGCTCTGAAAGGGGGGGGGCAGCCAGGTAAAGTGTTGCAAACAGGGGCAGGGACGGCAGGGAGGTGGCAAGCCGGGTCTCCGCGGGCCCGGGAAGGGCAGGGACCCTCCTGGATCGGGGCGCAGGTGGGGGGCCCGCCAAGGCCAAGGTTCCGACTGAGCACCTCCCGGCCCCTGCACCTCCGTGCGCGCAGCAGGCGGGGGCGCGCAGCAGCCGGGCGGGAGGACACCCCCACCCCCCCACCCCCCCCCCCGCCCCGGGCCGGCGGGCCAAGGGTTAAGCGAGGCGGGAGCCCCCGGCGCGGGCCGGGAATGCTTAGTCAGGATTCCGATTTCCTGTCGAAGTGCTGGGATTTCCTGCGGCCCGAGCGCCCGCGCCGCCGCGGCCTCCTCCCCCGGCACATGGTCGCCCGCCCCTTCCTGCGCCGCGCTCGGCTCCCGCGCCTCCCGGCCGCCGCCGCCCTCCGTCCGCAGGGCCGCCCGCGCCCGCCCGGGGCTGCGGCGCGCGCCAGCCATGGAATGATGCCCACGGCCCGCCCGGTCCCGGTCCCGGTGAGTCGGGCTCGTCCGCGCCCCGCAGGCGGCGGGCTGGGGCTGCGCGCTGCGCCCCCGGCGGTGCGCCCCGGGCGCGGGGAGGGCGCGGGGAGGGCGCGGGGAGGGCGCGGGGAGGGCGCGGGCTGCAGGGGGGCGCCCTCCCGGGAGGCTCCGGGGCCCCGCGGCGCCCGGCTTTGTCTCTCGGGGCGAAGGAGGAAAGTTCCCCGCGTTCCTGGGAAGGCGGCCCGGGCCCCCCTCCCCATCCATCCCCATCCCCATCCCCATCCCCATCCCCATCCCCATCCCCACCACCACCCCGGCCCCGCAGGCCCCAGGCCCCTGGGCTTTTTTAAAGCAAGGGAGACGAAACGAAGCGGGGGGAGTGGGGGGCTTGGGAGGCTTGGGGGGCTGGAGATTCGCAGCCGGGGGGCTCGGGGATGGCTGGCGGGAACCCCGGAAAGGGCTTGTGTGTTTCCCGCGCGTAGCATTTGGGGACCTGCTGCATTTTCGGAGGCGCGACGTGAAGTTTGAAAAGAATAAAAGAAACTCGCCGGCGTGTCTGGGATCCTGCGGTTTTCCTACAATCCCGGGAGTTTTTCTGGGGCGTTCCTAGAGCGGGCTCCTCACTTAGAGGATTGATTTCATTCCGGGAGCGCAGGGGTGGGGGGTGGATGGATGGACGGATGGACGGATGGATGGATGGACGGACGGACGGATGGATGGATGGAAACCCTCCCGTGGTCTGCAGCGTGTTCTCCGCCGTTTCCCTGCGCGCATCTGAAAGAAAGAGCAAGAACTTTGTTCCACTTCTTGCGTAGATTTCGGTCAGGTTGTCTGGGCAGGACGCTGGGTTCTGGGATGACAGCGGGGCCAGGGCCGCTGAGCAGTGTTGGGCTGGTGAGACACCATTGGTTTTGAGACCTGTTTTCTCTCTGCTGAACCCTGCACCCCAAGGCCTTTTCTGGTTTGTGATGGGAGGTCTGTCGACTGTTCAGCCAAAAGATGGAGGTTTTTTGGAAAACAGCAAATCCGCACGGTTTAGAAAGAGAAAGGGTTTCCCTTAACGACTGTTTCAGCCCCGTGTTGTCAGGCATGTGGGGTTGGGAGAAGTGACCTCGCTTGCCCCAGGTGGCCTGGGCGGCCTTCGGACTCCCAGTCCAGTGCTCCCTTCGCTGTGGCAGTTTCTGGTCTGAGAGCCATGAGACATTTGGGAATATGTCTTATTTGCATTATAACCGTTGTTGTTTTACTCCTTCCCTTGTTCTGTCCTATTACTGCTGCTGTTTTTGAGATGTGTGGCTATCTCAAACTCTGTATTTTGAGAGTGAGTTAAAAAAAAAAATCCCTAGCCCCGTACTGTTCAGCCACCAAATGGAGTTGAAACCTAAAATGGGTGGCTTATTACATAGGGAATTACTTTTCTCTATCCCATTCTTCTGTGAAAAATAGCAAGTCCTAAGTCCAAAAAAAAGGGTGGTATCCTAGCACGAAATATACCCGCATGATGTTCCCTGGACTTGATTCTCAGCCCTCCGGTATCTGGTGAGCTAAGCAGCCCGTCTATTTTTCTACTTAGGAGAGCTCCGAGTGGCTGGTTTTTCATTTTTAGTATGTGATAATGTCGGAGAGAAAGGACTTGTTCGCAGGCTTGCCATTTGGTGAAGGAAATTGAAATTCTCTCCACCTCTCACCAGCCACAGGGAGCCAGATTTTCAAAATCAGTCAGAGACTTGCAGGCCCCAAAACGAATGTGTGCATCCAAATGGGGCCCTCCCTCGCCTCTGGTGAGGACCCACCTCCCAGCTGGCATCTCCCGGCTGCACCCACGGGGCTGACGTCTAAAGGGAAAAGGAGATTCACGTTACCTGGAATAGTGTTGTTACTGAATTTTCCCTGCCGGTTCTCACTTGGGGTTTTGACTGGGTCCTGCTACCCCGTTCTCATTTTTCCCTCTCTTGTTTCCTCACCTTTCTCTCCCAGTCGCTATACTTGGCATGGGCCGAAAAGAAGTCTTTTCTGTAGGATGCCCAAGTGATCCCCATGTAAAGCAGTGGTGATAAGGATAGCTAACAAGTATTGAGCACTTGCTCGATGCCCTAGGCGTGTCACCTGCCAAGAAGTCCCAAGGAGGAGAGGGAACTCCTTTGGGAGCCTTGCCCAGAAAGGATGCCACTTTTCAGATTCATCTGGAATTGACTCATTCTTTCATTCATCCAGTCCCCGTTTGCTAAGTGGCTCCCCCGTGGGAGGTGCCAGTCCTGCAAAGATGAATAGGACCCTGTGTTCAAGGCCTTCTGTTTCCAGCCTCATCCTTTGGTGTCAGCTTCACACTTGCTCTTTTGGTTAGTCAGTTCAGCAAGCTTGTATTTGAGCACCTGCTCTGTGCTAGCACCCGATAAAAGTCCTGAGGATACTGCGCCGCCTAGCAAGATAGGCCCGGCCCCGCCCTCATGGAGCTTGCATTCTGGTGGAGGGGCTAGGCCAAACAAAGCAGCTCAGATGAAAGATTGTGATTCTTGTTTTCGAAATCATGACCAAAGCCAAGTGGGGTGGGGGTGGAAATGGGAGTGGTCCAAGTTTTGCTAGGGAAAGGCCTCTCTGAGACTGAAGACTTGAGAAGAAACTGGGCAGAGAGTTTGCAGGGAAAGAGCATTCCAGGCAGAGGGATCAGAATGCGCATGAAAGAGCTGAATGTGTTCCTGGGAGGAAGGGGAGTCCGGGGTGCTGGTGGTGGTGGAGGGTTGGGGGGCAGAGTGTAAAGGAGCAATGGGGAAAACAGCACAAGGTGAGGTTTCAGAGAGAGGCAGGTTCTTAGCCATGCTGGGGAGGTGTCGTTCCCCCCTCCCCCCTCAAGTACAGAGGGATGTAGGACTGATCTTTGGCTCCAGTGTGGGATCTGATTGACATTTTTAAGAGGTCACTTTCGCTGCTTTATGAAGAGTTGATCACAGATGGCAGAGTGGAAAGCACCAAGGCCAGCTAGGCAGTTAGGGGGCCATTGCACAAATCCAGAAAAGCTGGTGGTGGCTTAGACCAGTGGAGGCAGAGGGAAGTAAGTAGTGCATGTGATCTGGTTAGAACCCGGAGATAGAACTGATGAGATTTGGTGAGGGATTATTATTATTATTATTATTATTATTATTATTATTATTATTATTTTGGTGATGGATTAAATAGGGGTGAGGGTGGGGAGGGACTTGAGGATGACCCCTGGGTTCTGGCATGAACAGCTGGGTGTCCTTTGGGAAGACAGGGAAGAAGAAAGGGGGCATACGTTCCGGAGAAAATCAGGCTCCGTGTTGGCCGTGCTGAGCAGGAGATGTCTAGGAGGCATCCAGGTGGAGACTAAGGGCAGACAGGAGGGCGTGTGGCTTCGGACCTCAGAGGATGCCTCTAGACCAGAGACCCTGACGTGGAAATTGTCAGGCTGCAGCTGAGCCACCCAAGTGCTTGCCAGCACACGCCCTACTGTTTCATTTCTCCAAGGGTCTGCTTATGTTCTTCCTCATGCCTGGGATGCTCTTCCTCTCTCTCAGCCTAACTCCTACTCATCTTTGAAAAAAATATTCGTGTCTTTATCTCCTTGAGGACACCCCCAGATCCCCCCAGCCCCCAGATCCCCCCCAGCCACCAGATCCCTATGTTTACTCTCATGGTAGTATTTAACTAAGTTACTTTTTTATAGTATCTTATGTTTAAGAAAAACTCAGTGCAGGCCCTCTCACATGGTAAGTGCTCAACAAATGCTAGCTGCTATTATTATTATTATTGGGAGTGATGGAGAGGCATATAAATACAAAGTACGTTAAATTGGATAAATATAATGATAAATGGCGTATTAGTCTCCTCTTCCTGCTGTAATGACCACAAACTTAGTAGATTAAACAACACAGATTTATTGTCTTAACAGTGCTGGAGGTCCAAAGTCTGAAACGCATCTCCTTGGGCCAAAATTAGCGTGGTGGCAGGGCCCTGTTCTTTCTGGAACCTCTAGGGAAGCTTCCCTCCAGAGGGAACAGGGAAGATTCAAGAAGAGGAGGCCCCAGGGAAAGAACTGGTTTCCTTGCCTTTTCCAGCTTCTAGAAGCTTCCTACATACGTTGGCCTTTGGTCTCCTTCCTCTATCTTCAAAGCTGGCAGTGTTGGTCTGAGTCCTCATGCTACCATCTTTCTGGTTCTCTCTTCTGGCTCCCTGTTCCACTTTTAAGGAGGCTTTTGAGTATATCGGGCCACCGGTAGAATCCAGAATACTCTCCCTATTTTAAGGTCCAGTCATTAGCAACCTTAATCCCATCTTCCCTCTTAATTCCCTATTGCCACATACCCCATGTAAGCTAATATATTTGCACCTCCTGGGGATTAGGATATAGACATCTTTGGGGGCTGGTAAGGGAAGGTATTATGGGAGCCCTGGGGTCAGGCTCCATTCCCATCTTCACTGTCCTCTCAACTATTTATTATTTCATGCAAGCTTGCCTCCTTGCCCAGCTTTCCATGAAAATTGAGGATTCATGTCACTGTGCTCTCTTTGGGCTGTAGGCCAAACTGTTCACTTTCAATCCAGGGACACTAATTCTTCTCACCCTGCCTTATGGATAATTTAAATCCAACTTCTTGGGGTGCCTGGGTGGCTCAGTTGGTGAAGCATCCAACCCTTGATTTTGGCTCAGGTCATGGTCCTGGGGTCCTGGGATTGTGCCCTGCATCAGGCTCCCTGCTCACTGGGGAGCCTGCTTCTCCCTCTCTGCCCTGCTCATGCTCATGCTCTCTCTCTCTCTCACACTCTTTCTCTCTCTCTTTCAAATAAATAAATCTTTTAAAAAAGGAAAAGGAAGGAAGGGGCTGAGGGCCGTGAAGGGTTGATACTCTGAGTACGCGGTGGTGGATTTTGCGGCACAATGTGAATCCTAGCACTGTGTGTATCTTTTATGCAGCTGAAACCTCCAGTTCCAGAGCCACAGCTAGTGTCCCCAGCCTCAGCCAGCCCTGTTCCCAAAGCAGGCCACAAGAGCACCCAGGAGAGAGCATGTGGTTCCATCAGGACACATCCATTTGAACCGCTAGGGGAAAAAGTAACTGGAGGCCTGGCCTGGTGGTTGGTGTGCGTCAGGTGGCCCCATCTTCTGAGAGTGAGGCAAGCACACCACGATGGGTTGACTGGAGCCACATCGCAGTCAGGGAGTA
This sequence comes from Canis lupus baileyi, assembly GCF_048164855.1. NCBI lineage: Eukaryota > Metazoa > Chordata > Mammalia > Carnivora > Canidae > Canis > Canis lupus. Next base: position 29,360,550 of record NC_132851.1, on the reverse strand, counting down.
ATTGAGGCCAGATTTCTCACATCCTCTTGGTTATTTGGAGAAAATGGGCTCCTGTCCCGGATGCTCCCCAGAAACAAACGGCTTCCCCCAGACCTTCAGTGTTTCAGAGAGCCACATGACCCCTGCTGGCCACTGGCGTGCTGGGATGCTCGGGGGGCCGAGGTTGCCGACTGCCTGAGCTTCCCCTGCCAGCAGCGTCAGTCCCCATCCTTGGAAATGCCACAAACTAACTCATCTTGTAATATTTTTGGCATTTCCTCTTCCTTTACGGCTCTAAGTCAGGAAATGCGAAAGGCACCGAGTTAGAAAAACAGAAGGGTGATAGAGCAGTGTCTTGGGATCCCTCCACCACCGGAGTCTGGTGACACTTGGGACAAAGAAGCGTGCATGCCCGTCCTCACTTCCCCGTCCTCACTTCCCCCAGATGCGCCCAGGGCCCACGCTGGGTGCAGATCCTCCTCCTCCGTGGGCAGAGCAGGAAGGAGGGAGCCGAGACAGCGCCTGCTGTGGCTTCTGGGGAATGGCTTGCATTTCCCTCATCAAAACCAAGTGTGATGAGCGCTGGGTCTTATGCTATATGTTGGCAAATTGTACTCCAATAAAAAAAATAAAACTTCAAAAAAAAAAAAAAGAAAAAGAAACCAAGTGTGAGTTTCCCCAGCTGGACTTGTGCCTTTGTGAGACTCCGCCTGTGTGCAGCACCACTGTGTGCCTGTGTTGTCACTATGTACGGAAATAATTATCTTTGCCAGCAGAAAGGTGGAAAGAGGGCTCTAGTCAGAACCCATGACACATGCAACTTGTCCTCAAACCGCTCAGAAAAAAATGCCAGATATTGTAAAAATTAGTACGAGTGACGGGGAAGAGAAGGAGAAAGCTCATAGAGTGGAATGTTAACTATAGGTAAGCTGCTCCGTGGAGGGCTAATGGGGGCTCTTGGCACTATTCTCAATCTTGCAATTATTTCCAAGCACAGAAGTTTTTGCAGATGGGAGAAAAAAAAGAGTGCTCGACCATTCCTTTGTGATTGTGACCTTGACAGATCGAGGGTAGCTCCAAAGCACAGTCAGTGGACAGGAAACCCGAGGACGCCAAGGCCTGCCTCTGACCCTGCCTTTCCTTCTGCTCTCGCACTTTCTCTACCCAACTGAGATAATGTCGGAAAAGCATCCTTTGCAGGGATTCCATAAACAGGAGCGTCACGACAGCCAGCTCGTGTGGAAGCGTGTTTGTTCACATGGTTGCCGCTCCCTCAGATTGAGCGCCTCAACCCCTCCATCCTGGCACCACCAGCAATGGCAGGTGGTGACCAGGGAGCCTGAGTCAAGTGTCTTGGCTTTAGTTATTCAGCAACGTTGCCACATTTGTTGAATTTCTTCATCATTGAGCTTTTATTTTTAACGGCTTTATGTTTTACTTTTAGAAACTCTCGTTGGTTCTCTTTCAGATCATCCTGGCCCTTAGTCCTTTTGTCTTGTTCTTTCATTAGGGTTTCTCTTCCTTACTTCATACCTTTGTTTTAAATGTACTGACATTCTTTTTCGAGTTGACCTATTACATTCATTCTAAGGGAACCAGTTTGCATTTCCTGGATCTTCTGGTTTGGAGGGGGCATGGTGGTTCATGTTCTTGAGGCTCACCTCTCCTGGATAGCACAGGTGTCTCTGCAGAGTGGTTTTATGCTTCAGTAGAGGCTCCAAGGTTTTCCTGGATTCCAGACAAGTGGTAGCTTTAGGGCCTGAGATGTTTAACACCAGACTGGAGGTGGAGGTTTGGGCTCTACGCCCATAATTAGGGCTTTAACATTTGCACAGGAGCTTTCTCCCCCACTCAGACCCTGAGGTAGACACAAGCTCCTTTGCCATTTCTCTGCACTGGAAAGGGGAATGGTTCAGGCTTTCAGAGGAGGCTGGGGTCCCTGTGGGGGTCCTAGCTTTGTAGAGGGGTCTCAGCTCTCCTTTCATTCTGTAGATGCCAAGCAGAGACCGGCCGGCTTATCGTCAGTCTTCTTTTTCAGACTAGGAAGGAAGAACATTTACAAGAAGGTAAGAATGGCCATTTTGAGAAAAGAAAACCAGAATCCCCATATGAGACCAGTAGCAACAAAGAGATTTAATTCAGATGAGGAAGTCCTCACTGAGCACTGCCTGTGGGTTTGCCTTGGCAAGTTGGGGCTGGGTCTTAAGATGCCCGTCCCTCCTTGTAACCCGCAGCACAGAGCAGATAGCAAGCAGTTAGGAAGAATGGGAGGGAGCAAGAAAGGAAATTAGGTGGCTGCAGAAGGCAAATGACCAATGCAGAAGACAGAATAAGATCGTGAAAAGTAGTGCTGAATAGTGACTCAGAGTTCCGAGTTCTAGTCCAAGGACAGATATTGACTATTAGGGGACCTTTACGAGCGCCACTCCCCTCTCGGAATCACACTTTCTCACCCGCATAAAGGCAGTAGCTCCTGGCCCGGTTATAGTGGGAGCAAGAGTTGGGAGGTGGGGGCTTTGGAGGGTGAAGCCTTTTTCTTGTCTTCAAGGCCTGTGGGGCAGTGTATCCTCCAAGGCCACCTTGCTTTGGAGACTCCCTCCGGGGACCCCTGGGTGGCTCAGTGGTTGAGCATCTCCCTTTGGGTCAGGGTGTGATCCTGGGTCCTGGGATCGAGTCTTGCATCAGGCTCCCCGGGAGGAGCCTGCTTCTCCCTCTGCCTGTGTCTCTGCCTCTCTCTCTCTCTGTCTTTCATGAAAAAATAAATAAAATCTTTGAAAAAAACAAAAAAAACCAGAGACTCCAGCTGGCCTGACAACCACTACGGGCACTGGTTTTTCTGGGGAAGGGTAGCAAGCATTTTAAGTCCTCAAACCTTGTTCTCAAACTAAGGGGTGGTTCTTTGTTGTATAGTCAGTAGTTGGACATTTGGGTGCTGAGCTGACACGTATCTCGTGCGATGTCCTTCCCCTAGAAGCTCCCCCAGGGACCCTACAAATGAGGGCCCAGGTGCCCCTGAGAAAAGCAGGATGAATCTGTGCATTGTGTTGCCCTCATGACCTTTGACCCCCTGTTCTCTGAAGCTGCTCCTCTGGATGGTGGAACTCATGATCTCTCTGGTGTCTGTCCTTTGGCCACGTCCCTCTTTCCTGCCTGAAGTGTTGGTGGGTGGAGGATAGAGGCATTTGTCATGATGCAATGTGAAAACCACTGGGCTTAGAATCAATAAGAAGAGCTAATATTTATTGTGCATTAACACACCTCAAGTACTATTCTAAGCAGTTTAACTATATAAGCTCATTTAATCCTCATATTAACCCGATAAAATGGCACTGATTTTTTTTGTTGGGGGTGAGCACTGTTTTTAATCCCCATTTTATATGCAAGGAAACAGGTACACGGGCCCTAACTTCTATAAGGTCTTATAGCTCATGAGTAATAGGACTTGAAGCAAAAGGATCTATGTTCGGTGCCCACACTCTTGACCATGATGCAATATTGCCTCTGAAGACTTGAATTTGAATTTCACGCTCCAATTCCTCGCGTGGCCTTGGGAGAGTCTGCCCTTTAGCCTTTCAGAGCTTTTACGTTCCTCTTCTGTAAATTTTTGAAAAGCTTGCAGGTCTTAAAAATGGTGTTAAAATTAAGCAATACTCATAGAAAGTGGCTTTAGTGCTTGACGTGTCATGGATACTAAACAAAAGAGAGTGGGTTCTCAGTGGGATAAGAGTTCTAATTTACGCGATCAATCGAGGGAGGACACATGAAGGAACTAATTCCTTTTAAAGAGTCTTGTCTTCAGAGCACAACTTTTCCTGCACATCCCGCCCTGTGCTGAAGCACTGAGGGCAGAAGGTTAGAAAATCAAAGCTCACGTGCTAGAATTTCTCCTAGTTGGTTAGGAGAGGACCATATAATTGTGTTTATAATTTTGGACCATGTCTGTGCACACCATAGGAAAGTTACAGAGAAATAGCCCCGAGCATCAGAAAGGAAAGACGATGGTCATCCCGGTGGAGGTGGCCACATAAAACTCTGGGGAAGAGGTGCTGTCTGAGCTCACTCGTCCAGGATGAGCAGGAGTTCAGTGAATGGAGAGTCAGGAAGGGTATTCAAGGCTGAGACTCGCCAGACTGAAGTCCTTGTGGTAGGAAGGTGCCGGTTATATTTTGGGAGGTCTAAGGAAAACATCTGTTCGAGGAGAGAGGTAAAAGTTGGTTAAAGTAGAGCAGCTTCGGGGGGTTCTCTCCGGAATGCAATCGTCTCTGTCCGCCCTCCTGTCACAGAACTCCTGATCTAGAAAAACCAACTGCAGTGTTGTTTATAGACCTTCCTTTAATAGCCTTTTGCAAATTTCCTCTCCTAGGACAGTTACTTCCTCGGACCTAAAATAGAATCGTAGAAGGGTGGAGATGTGGGGTATTTGCAGACTACACTCCCTTTTAAAGGTATACTTGGAGGGGAGTGGGTGAGAAGGTGTAGCAGACACTGTTGGTTGCTTATCCAGCACCCTTTGCCTTTCCTTGCTCCCAGAACATTAATCTTTGGAAATTTACCCTCTAGGGGCTTAAGGGAGGTCAGTCCCAGCCCCAGGGGTGAACCACTGTGGTCCTGCCTGCCTTGGTAGTGATTTGCTTAGGTATGGGCATCGGACACAGCTCTGGCTATGAAATAAGAAGAGAAATTTCTGGGGTTGGGGGGATAGAGAAAGATTTTTCTCCATCTTAAAAGGACACATTTAGGAAGACATAACCTCTCCTGCGATGGGATATGGTGGGGTTAGCATGTGATACCTGGAGTGGTGGCAGCCGTTTTGGGACCATGAGGGGCCTTGCTTAGGGAGACCATGTTGAGCATGTTCAGAACAGAAGGATGGAAGGAACAAGACAGTTCCCAGTCCTTCCTGTGGTGATTCGCTCTCTTATTCTTTGGGCACCTATTATATTTGTAACCCACTCCTCTCTCCCTCCCCACCTCTCGTTCTTTATTGAGTGCCTGCGAGTAGCCGGCGGTAGTGTTGCACACTGATATCATCGTTCATGAGTGGATGGCAGGCACGCACAGAGACTTGTGAGCCAGTGTGTTACGTGTGGTCATGTGGGGACACAAGGCATCAATCACTAGGTGCTTTTGAAGAGGTGCCTGACCCCGCCTTGCAGGGAGGGGGCAGAGAGGCCTTGCTAAAGAGTGTAATCCTTGAGCTGAATATTAAATAATGGATGGTTAGCTAAGAAAGAGCGAAAGGAAAGGAAGGAAATTCTAGGTGTAGGGAACCAACGAAGCAAAGATGTGATGGTAGAGACAACCTGGGTTGTGCCGGGATCTAACTAACCCCGCGTGCCAGGAACCTGATGTTTGAGGTGGGATGCATTAAGGCTGGAAGAAGAGGCAGGAAGAGCCATGTCCAGAAGCTTAGACTTCACCCTGAGACCACGGAGGAGCCTTTGGAGGTTTAAGGCAGGGGAGTCTTGTGACACCATCCTTTAGAAAGACGACTCTGGCTGCGTCGCATCAAGGGGACTAGGTGTGTCGGGCAAGGACTGGAAGCCGGGAGGACCGTTGTGGATGCCCCTGGAGGAGTGTGGGAGCAAGCCCAGGATATGGAGGGGAAGGTGCATCGGCAGTAAGATGGGCTGGATGCGGGGCCCGGGGTGGAGGGGTTGCCGTTGACAACACTGAGCTTTCTGTCTCGTTTGCCAGGCTGAGTCACATCTGTGTCACAAGCCTGCAACCTCCTCCGGCTCCCGGTCCCCGCAGTCTGCTCATCCCCTGGCGTGCTCGGTCCGGGCTGCATGGGAGACGGAGGAGGAGGAAGCAAGGTTGCTCCCTCTTCCTTATCTTCTCCTCCCACAGCTCAGCTATTCAGTTCCTGTTTGAGGGGCTCGGGAAGTGGAGCCGTGACGTGGGCTTCCTGGTGGTCCTGCTTCCGAGGTTGGAGCCCCACCACCCTTCTTTGTCGCTGGTCTCCCCAAGCAGCCCGATTCTGGACAAGCCCATCCCAGCCCCTTCTGTGTGTGCCCGGCACGCCTGCCTGGGGCTCGGCTCCTGTGCCATCCCTCCTGGATCATCTGGCTGGCTCCTAGCTCACTGTCCCCCCAAGCTGATGCCAGAAGGATCTGGGGTCCCCCTCCTAGTGCCCGGGTGGGTCACGTCGGGGAAGAAAGCTGCTTAGGCCCGGGGTCAGCCCTGGCTCTCTTATTCGCTGAGTGCCCTTGGGACAAGCCCACTCACCTTGCTGAGCCTCTGTTTGGCCACCTGTGAAATGGGCATGTGCTGCTTTGCTGAGTGGCAGGTGAGGGAGAGAAGGTATTACAGCGCCTGCCTGAACATGCACACACGCACTGAATTTCTCTCGCCCCTATGGTCTTTTATATATATATATATATATATATATATATATATATATATAAAGATTTTATTTATTTATTCACGAGAGACAGAGAGAGAGAGAGGCAGGGACATAGGCAGAGGGAGAAGCAGGCTCCTTGCAGGGAGTCCGATGCGGGACTCGATCCTGGGACTCCAGGATCATGACCTGAGCCAAAGGCAGATGCTCAACCACTGAGCCCCAAAGTGCCCCTCTTGCCCCTATGGCCTTATTCACCTCGGAAGTCCTGAGTCCTCACCCCACAACGGACCAGGTGCTCCTCACTCGTGTTTGATGAATTATTCCTTTATTCCCTTTCAATTCAGGCTTTGATGGCCTCTTTTTCAAAAAGTTTGAGCAACTCTCTCCAGGCCTGTAAGGGCCAGAGGAGTGGGGGCCTGAGACTCCAGGGGGTTCGTGTGGAGGAGGAAGGGGAAGTAGACTTGGTTGCAGGCTTCCTGACCCCACGCCCTGAGCCTGAGTCCTTGCATTGGCCACTCTGTGACTTCCAGGGCCGTCAGAAGCTGCATCCTGGGCCGGGTTGCCAGGGTTCAGGAATGTGTCATCCTGTAAAGGGGTGAGGCCGTCCATGCAGCTCTTCTAGACAGCGACAAATAGAAGAGTTTTCAGAAGCAGGGCTGCATGAGTTAATTAAGGATGTGCGTGTTTTTCCACAAGAATCTTAATGGGCGTGAGGTGGTATACGTGTGGGGTATTCCCACCTGGGAAGAAGCTGGGAATCGGTTGGGGTAAATTGAGTTCAGTGATGATATTTTAAGCTTCTGGTTTGAAGATAGTCACAGTGCTGAGCATTTGCAAAGAGGGATCGTGTTGGAGCTGAAACAGAAAGGCTGCAGAGGGTAATCACCTCATCAGAAGCAAAGCTCCTGTGGTGTAGACGATGGGTAAGAGTTTGGGTCCTGGCCTTGGGATGAGTCCTGCCTGACTCAGCCTTTTCCTGGCTGACTTTGGAACTTGCTCACCTTGGGCAGATGGTGAGAATAGGACTTCATCTCCCGGGTTGTGGGGGGAACCTCTGTGCAGTAGCACGTGGAGAGCACACGTCAACCACCAGTGCAAATATGCTCTGACCTGATGATGAAGATGGTGCCCAGGGGTTGAGTTGTATTCTCCAGAAGAGACAGGTGGAGTCCTAGTGGACTCCCCAGGACTTCAGAATGTGACCTTATTTAAAAATAAGGTCTCAGGACACCTGGGTGGCTCAGTGGTGGAGCGTCTGCCTTTGGCTTAGGTGGTGATCCCGGGGTCCTGGGATCGAGTTCCACATCGGGCTCCCCACAGGGACCCTGCTTCTCCCTCTGCCTGTGTCTCTGCCTCTCTCTCTGTGTTTCTCATAAAGAAATAAGTAAAATCTTAGAAGATCTCTATAGAGGTGATCAAGTTAAAATGAGGTCATTAGGGGGCGTCTTAGTCCAGTGTGACTGGTGTCCTTATAAAGAGGGGAACTTGGGACGCGGAGACAGGCATGCGCACAGAGAAGCCAAGGAGGGGACCCAGGGGCGGCTGCCGAGCGACTGGAGGGAGGGATGCATCTGGAAGCCGACGAGCGCCAAGGGCTGCTGCCAACCACGGAGGAGGAGGCAAAGCAGGATTCTCCCGGAGGCCGCAGGAGCAGCGCGGCCCTGTGGACGCCTTGACTCCGGGGTCCTGGGGTCCGGAGCTGTGAGGCAGGGGGTTCCTGTTGGTTTTAGCCCCTCGTTGTTGGGGCTCCGCAGTGGCAGCCCCAGAAATCCCGGGCTGCCCAGAGTGACGGCGGCACGGGTCTGCTGCTGGGCTGCTGGCATTCACTCAGCGAACGCTGGCGGGACATAGCTTCGCTTGCATGGCCCAGCCGCGCCTCCACATGGCACTTGCAGAGGACTTTCTTTTTTTTTAAAGATTCTTTTTTATTTTTAAAATATTGTTTATTTATTCATGAGAGACACACAGAGAGAGGCAGAGGGAGAAGCAGGCTCCACGCAGGGATCCCGGGACTCCAGGATCACACCCTGGGCCAAAGGCAGGAGCCCAACTGCTAAGCCACCCAGGTGTCCCCAGAGGACTTCCCTGATGTGACCCTGCGAACGAACAGGAGGCTAGAAGTCGGGGCTCCCAGCCTGGGGGCCGAGAGGCACACGAGAGAGCAGCTCCTCTGGATGCGACGTGACGTTACATCTGCCGTGTGACCGTAGGGAGACGGGGCGCGGGGGGCCCTGGCCGGCGGCCACAGCCAGTGAGCGCGAGGGATCGGAGGAGGGTTCCGTGGGTTTGGTGGGGAGCAAAGGGTGCTCCCCGGGGACTCAGGGAGATGAAGCACCTGAGCGAGGAAGAGTGAGCTGGGACCGGATCGGAGCAGAGGTGGGCCCTAATCCTGCTCCGGGGAGTGAGGCTTGTGTCTCTGTACTTTAGGAGCCCCCCCTCCTGCGGGGCTTGGCTGTTCCGCCTTCGTCCCCCACCCGTGTGGTGCCCCGAGAGCAAATTCAAACGGGAGGGACAAACCCTGAGCTTAAAGCAGGGAAAGAGTGGGGCGTCTGGGGGGCTCAGTCGGTGAAGCATCTGCCTTCGGCTCAGGTCGTGATCCCGGGGTCCTGGGATCGAGCCCCGCCTCGGACTCCCCGCCCAGCAGGGCACCTGTTTCTCCCTCTCCCTCTGCCTGCTGCTCCCCCTGCTTGTGCTCCCTCTCTCTCTCTGTCAAATAAAATCTTAAAAAAAAAAAAAAAAAGTAAAAGCTTGAGTTGTTCTGGGTTGTAGAGACCGTGCTGTGGTAGAAAGAGGGAGACCATGGGCACGAGAGTCCAGGGTGAGAATGCCGCCTCTGCCCCTGCTTTGAGAGCCCCCTCTCTGCTCGCACTGCTGACACCCACTGCGGAGTGGAGATGAAAATGAGATCGTGTAGGACGAGTTTGTGGCACCTGCGAAGCCCCAAATAATAAAAGTTGGCTCTTGTCCACTCAACCCTATGTACGCATGGAACTCTGGCAAAGGGCTTCGTGCTGCTTATATATTTTTTAAAGATTTACTTATTTATTTGTGAGAGAGAGAGAGAGAGAGAGAGAGAGGCAGAGACACAGGCAGAGGGAGAAGCAGGCTTCATGCAGGGAGCCCGATGTGGGACTTGATCCCGGGACTCCAGGATCGCGCCCTGGGACAAAGGCAGGCGCCAAACCGCTGAGCTACCCAGGGATCCCCTCGTGCTGCTTATAAAAATCAGTAATCAGAGGTGGGAAGAGAGAGGTGGCATCTGCACAGGTCTGTCCTTCATGGGAGCAGACTCACCATCAGAAAGGTGGAGAGTGGGGTCCCTGGGAGGAAGGGGTGAGATGCGGGGTCTCCGGGAAGGCGCCGATAATGCTCCCTGGCAGGAATGATACTCCTGTCCTCCTCGCTCTCCAATTACTCAGAATATTGCAGAAAAGCCGGTAGAGGATTCTTAGCCTCCTGTGTCTTAAAAATAGCCCCTGGCAGCCCGGGGGGCTCAGCGGTTTAGCGCCACCTTCAGCCCAAGGCCTGATCCTGGAGACCCAGGATCGAGTCCCACGTCAGGCTCCCTGCATGGAGCCTGCTTCTCCCTCTGCCTGTGTCTCTGCCTCTCTCTCTCTCTCTCTGTGTCTCTCATGAATAAATAAAATCTTAAAAAAAAAAAAAGCCCCTGGGCTCTGAGGGGCCAAGCTGTTTTCCCCATGACCCCTTCTGCTGAAGTGCCCCTTCCCCACGCACCCCTCCTCTGCCCCTCTGCCCGGTGATGACTTGGAGACATCCTCCTCCCAGCCACTCTGGCTACAAACCTTGTTCTTTATTCCACGCTGTTTATTTGAGCTTCCACTGCACACTGGCATTTTGCTAGGGGCTGTGCAACATCAGGGAACACAGCACGGAAAAATCCCCGTCCTCATGGAGCTAATGTTCCAAGGGGGGAGACAGCAGACAGACATCAAATGTATGGATATGAGATGGTGAAAAGTGCTTCTGGGGAAAAATTCACTGCAAAGGAGACTGGGGAGTTCTGAGGGGGTGTGCTATGTCAAACGGAGTGTTCAAGGAAGCTCTCCCTGAAAAGGTGACATTTGAACAAAGACCCAAAGCAGCCGAGGGAGTGAGCATGTGGCAATCTGGGGCAAAATGTATCCTAGGTAGTGGGCATAGCCAGTGCAAAGGTCCTGGGGTGGATGTGGAACCATGTTCAGGGAACCTCAAGGAGGCCAGTGTGGCGTGGAGTCATTGAGGAGGCGGTTGTTGATGAGAGGAAAAGGTGATGGCATGGGTGGAGGCATGACCTTGTTGGGAGTCCTGGGGACTTTTGCTTTTATACTAAGTGAAGAAGGAAGCTCTTTGAGGGTTTTAAGCAGAGGAAGAGTGATAGGATCTTGGCTTACTTTATTTTTTAACCAGGATTCTGTTGTCTGCTGTTCTGGAGAGTGGGTTGGAGGGGGCAAGAGTAGAAGAGAGGTGGTTGGGAGCCTGTAGGACTAATATAGGCAGAAGGGGAAGGTGGCCTGGACCAGTGGTGGGGATGGCACAGCTCTGGATTTGTGGATCCCCACCCCTCAACTCATCTGAACCGTCACCAAGCCGTCCCAGGGAGAAGGGGAGAACTTTGTAAGTACTACACACTAGGTCCACTAACTAGGTTGAGCTCCTTAGGGACAGGGATGCACCCCCTTTCCGGGTGTCGCTGGCACCTACCCAGTGCCTGACATACACGGTAGCCGTTTCTAAGCTTTATTATGTAGATAATGGACCTGTCATTCCCGATGCCCAAGATAGGATTTGGAGCCCTCTCTGGTGCCCCCAGCATCCCTCTGTGCTTACCTTTATCGAAACATCTGTCACACCAGTCTGTCCCTGTCCCTTCCCCCTGCTGGTCTCGGAGCTCCGGGAGCCAGTGCATTTTGTCCACTACAGTCAATGGTGCACAACCAGGTGCCTGCCACTCCTCCTGGAGTCCCTTTGACACCTGCCGAGAGCCGAGTGTGACAGCCAGTGTGGGTTCTGATCCCAGCATGTCACTGGGAGGATTAAATTGTTCAAAAGCCTCAAGCCTGCAAGGTGGCTCTGGGCCTTCTATCAGGAAGGATGAGTGCAGAGAGGTGGGGAGACGCCGTCTGGGTCGGCGTGCTGTAGGGCCCTTGGCCGGTGGCGTGGTCTCCAGGGCCTGTCTACACGGGGGAGGCGCGTGGGTACCTGAATCAGGAGACTGGGGAGCCTGGTGGCCAATGAACTGGGGAGCCTGGTGGCCTCCTGGGTTGGGAGACCCAGACTGATTGGGGCAGTGTACCCAGAAGTTCGTGTTGGCCAGGTTCTGCTTATGTAGACCAGAGAATGGATGGGCCACGGTCCCATGTGGGAACCCTGTGCACCACTCCCATTTCCCAGCTCAGCCCAGCATTGTTTTTTGTTTTTTATCCTCAAGGCCTTTTATACTTTTTCAGTTAATTTTTAAATTATTTTTCTGTAACACCTTTATTGAGGTATAATTCATATACCATGTCATTCATCCAGAGTGCAGAAGGCAGTGGTTTTTAGTATAGCCCTAGAGTTGTGTATCCCTCAGTACAATTTTAGAACATTTTTAAAAAAGATTTATTTATTTATTTGAGAGAGTAGAGCAAGCAAGAGAGCACAAGTAGGGGAGGTGGGGGAGAGAGAGAAGCAGGTTCCCCGCAGAGCAGGGGGCCCGATGTGGGGCTCGATCCCAGGACCCTGGGATCATGACCTGAGCCAAAGACAGAAGCTTAACCGACTGAGCCACCCAGGCGTCCCAGCTTTAGAACATTTTCATCACACTATCCATACTCCCCATTAGCTATCACTTATCCTTTCCCCCAATTCCTCACCCCCAGCCATAGGCAAACTCTAATCTACATTATGCACATTTCTACACCTCCCTGCTGGATAGAAAGATAATAGGAGCTCATAACAAAATCCAGGAAGAACAGGAAAAAGTAGAACTGAAGATGGTGATCTCCAGCCTCCCAGGAATGACCACTATGCAGAGACTCGCAGCTACCTGGTTTCTACAGACTGACAAAATCTTATGCAAGTACTTTAATAATCTGATTTATTTTCACTTAATATATTGGGAGTCTCCACAGAGATTTTTACATTATCTTTTTTTTTTTTTTTTTTAAGATTTTACTTATTTATTCATGAGAGACACACAGAGAGAGAGAGGCAGAAACACAGGCAGAGGGAGAAGCAGGCTCCATGCAGGGAACCCGATGTGGGACTCGATCCCGGGACTCCAGGATCAGGCCCTGGGCTGAAGGTGGCGCTAAACCGCTGAGCCACGCAGGCTGCCCTACAGTATCATTTTTGATGGCCATGGGCATACCATAATTTACTTAATCCGTTCCTTACTGGTAGACGTTTAGGTGGTTTCTGATTTTTGCATTTATGTGCTTCTCTACATACTGACTTATGACAAATGCCTCGAGGTGGAATTGCTGAGTCAAAGGATCGGCACGGTTTAAAGTGTCATACTAGGGGCACCTGGGTGGCTCAGTGGTTGAGCAGCTGCCTTTGACTCAGGGTGTGATCCTGGGGTCCTGGGATCGAGTCCCCGCAGGGAGCCTGCTCCCCCCTCTGCCTGTATAAATAAAATAAATATATATAAAATAAATAATATATATATATAAAAACAAATATAAATAAAATAAATATATATAAAATAAATAAATATAAAAATAAATAAAATCTTTAAAGTGTCATATGTGATGCCAAACTGTTTGTGAAAACTTTACCAATGTATATTTTCTGGAGCAGTTTCTTTTTTTTTTTATAATAAATTTATTTTTTATTGGTGTTCAATTTACCAACATACAGAATAACACCCAGTGCCTGGAGCAGTTTCTTAAGAATGCCTATTTCTTAAAACCCATGTCAGCCATGAACATTATCAATTGTATTAACCTTTGCACAACTGATAGGCTAAACATGAATGCTTTTATTTGCATTTTTATTTAAAATTTTTAAAGATATATTTCTTTATTTTAGAGCAAGAGAGAGAGTGTGAGCAGAAGAAGGGACAAAACGATAGGGAGAATCTGATTCCCCACTGAGCGTGGAGCCCCGTGCTCACTACCCTGAAATCGTGACTTGACCTGACATCAGGACTGACATTTAACTGGCAGAGAGCCACCCAGGCACCCCCTTTATTTGCATTTTTAAATTTAATACTGAAGTGGAAGATGTTTTCATCTCTTAGCTCTTGGCTTTCCTAATTTATGAGTTGTCTGTATTTGGTTTATATATTTTTTTAATTTGTAGCAGTTTCTTTATATATATATGTATTTTAAAATATTTTATTTATTTATTCATGAGAGACACACAGAGAGAGAGAGAGAGAGAGAGGCAGAGACACAGGCAGAGGGAGAAGCAGGCTCCATGCAGGGAGCCCAATGTGGGACTCGATCCTGGGTCTCCAGGATCACACCCTGGGCCGAAGGCAGGCACTCCACCGCTAAGCCACCCAGGCGTCCCAAGTTTCTTTATATATTAAAGTTACCAACCACGACTTCCAATTTTAGTGAATGTGTGGCCAAAGCAAGCACCTCAACTACCACTTCAATACCTTTTCTCATATGTATTTGTCCCGGGGATAGTCCAACTCATTCATTCAGTGATAACCGGTTGGTATGAATGCATGTTAAAGAAAAAAAAAAAGTTTTTGAAAACCAGAAACATGGGTTGCATTCCAGTGTTTGCTCAGACAGGGTTTGTATCTTTGGGAATGTCGCCTTCCCCTCTGGGAAGCCTCAGGTTTTTTTGTCTATATAATGAGAGGGTTGGCTGATGAGGTTAAAGTAAAGAAAAAGGAATTCTATGATTGTGTGATACTTGTACCACGCCTGCCTGGTCCTCGTATTTACTTAGTATCATTGAGTTTTAGATATTATGCAGTGTTTCTTTAATCAGAATGTCATGAATCAAATAGAAAGTGGCATGAGTATGGGCTATAAGAACTGTTAGAGACTGACCCAGGCCGTTGGTTGGTGATCTTGTTCTATTTAATACTGCGCCTTCACACAGACTTGACTTGGCCCTCAATGGTGACCTCAAGCAGCTTGCTCAACCTTGAGGGCCTTGATTGCCTTGGCAGAAAGTGTGGGAGGGGAAGCTGATGGGTATTGAGGTCATTTGCAGCTCTGTCTTTATTAGGCCTACTAAGAATAATGGGAAGAATCAGCTGTGAAGAAACCCGGACTTCCGTCTGCCTGCTGACCTGCCCACGGTACCACTATAGACAGGTGACAGCTGGATTTGAACCCAGGACCTGTGCCTTAAAACCTCTGGCTCTTTCTCTTCCCCCTCCTCATCCCCCTTCTCCCCTCTTCCTCCCTCTCCTCCCCTCTACTCATCCTCTTCTTCCCCTTCCTCCTCCCCACCCTCAATCCCCTCTTCCCACTCCCCCTCCTACCTCCCCTCTTCTTCTCTCCTCCACCTCCTCCCTCTCCTCCGCCCTGCAGCTTCCATGGGAGATATGCCTGTGTCCCTCACACTCCCTCCATTTCAGGCCCCCACACTTTGCTCAGGTGGGTCCACCTGCCTTGAATGCCTGTGACGTTCATCTGCTTGATGAGCCCCTTCTCCTGAACCTGAGTGTCTCCCCTCCCAGGAGGCCACTCCTGACCCACCTGATTCCTGGTAGAATTGAGCATCTCCTCGCCCGTGTCCTCTATCCACCTGTACAGGCTTTTCTCAAGACATCTGAAACATTTTAGTGACTGCTTTTGTTTATACCTCTGTCTCCCTTACTACTTACTTTGTGGCTTCTCGAGGGCAGATACTGTTCTACTGTTACCTTACTTGGAACCCGAAGCATCCAGTGTAGGATCTGCACGCAGAAAGCGTCCAGTTGAAGATTGTTTTGGATAAATTAATGAAATCTTGTACAATTCGATTCAGTAGACGTTTCACGCTCAGGAGACTGGAATGGTGTATCAGTAGTACAGGGTTAATAACAGGAACCAATAGTCCCCACAGGGTTTAACGGCTCAAATACAAGAGGTGTTGTTCTTTGTTCTTCACTCCTGTGAAAGTCCAAAATGGATGTTTCCAGTTCAGTGGTGACTTTCCACCACGTGGTGACTCAAAGACCTGGGCTTCTTCCACCTTGTGGCCCTGTGGCTTTGTCATAATTGCATCCATTGGCAGAAGGAATGAGGAACACAGAAGCGGGGTGCCTGGGTGGCTCAGTCCGTGAAGCATCTGACTCAACTCTGGGGCTCAGCTCAGGTCTTGGTCTCAGGGTTGTGAGTTCAAGCCCCACATTGGGCTCCGTGCTGGGCATGGAGCCAACTCAAACACACACACACACACACACACACACACACACACACACACACACGAGGCACACATACGTCTTAAAAGTCTTGGCCTGAGAAATGATGTATGTTTCTACCCTTGTTCCTTAGCTGGACCTCTGATATTGGGCTACGCCTAACCACAGGAGAGTCTTGGAAATGTAGCCTAGCTGTGCACTCAAGAAGAAGTGGGGACAGTTTTGGGGAACAACTGTATTGTCCTCAGTGGAGCCTGATACCATTTCTCCCAGGGGTACATTAATTGCCACCGAGGGACAGTCATAGTTTGGTATTAAAAGAGCTCCACCTAACATTCTAGATAGCTTTTATACATTTTCTTGAGTTAATGCCATAGTAACCGTAAATACCAACTCGATGACGTTGGTGTTATTAGCTCTACTTCATAGATGAGGAAACTAGGACTCAGAGAAGCTTAGACACATGCCTGCAGCCACTCAGCTGGGAGGTGGTTGAGTGGATATGCTGGTTAGGAAGCTTCCTGATGCATAGCACAAGACTGGCTTCATCGGAACAAGGAGAAAATACCCTGACTCGTATAATTGTAAGTTCATGAGGCTGGGGGGTGAGGGGGGGGTGGTGAGTCATTCTCCTGACAAGACACAGTTGAATTAAGATAGTTCGAGAAGAATTTTATAAAAGATTTTTTAATGGTGGTAAAATTGACATAAAATTAACTATTAACCATTTTAAAGCATACAATTCAGGGACACCTCGGTGGCTCAGTGGTTGAGCGTCTGTGTTTGGCTCAGGTCGTGATCCCAGGGTCCTGGGATCGAGTTCTGTGTCAGGCTCCCCAGAGGGAGCCTGCTTCTTCCTCTTCTTTTGCCCCCCACCAATGCTTGCACGTGTGCATGCTTGCTCTGTCTCTCAAATAGATAATTGAAATAAAAACAAAAATTTTTAAAAAAAACCTGTTTTTAATTCTTTGGGGCATGTATCTATGGATGGAATGGATTAGTCATCTGGTAACTCTATTTTTAACTTTTTGAGGACCTACCAAACTTTTCCAGAGTGGCTGAGTCATTTTACATCCCTATCAGCAGTGTATGAGGGTGCCGATTTCTCTACCTCCTCGCCAAGACTTGTTATTTTATGTTTTGCATTTTTTTAAAATTATTATTAAGGCTGAGCTAGTGGGTATGAGTGGTATTTCTTTGTGGTTTCAGTTTGCATTTCCCTAATGACTAATGCTTCTGAGCATCTTTTCCTGTGCTCATGGGCCACATAAAGGGATCATTAGGAAGGCGTGAGAGGGGTCGCCTGGGTGGCTCAGTCGGTTAAGCCTCCTACCCTTGGTTTCAGCTCAGGTCATGAACTTGGGGTCCTGGGATCGGGTCCCATGTTGGGCTCTGCCCTCAGCAGTGGGGAGTCTGCTTCCCCACTGTCTCTCCCCCTGTTCATGTATTCTGCATCGAATGGATGGAAAGATCTTTTAAAAAAAGAAGGCATGAGAGGGTAGGGAGGCTCTAGGGAGAGTGTAGTGCCCAGGGCAGGTGGCCCTGGGACGCCTGTGGCATGCCTGGCTGGAGAGATGGAGAGGGAATGATAACTGGAACCTTGAGCCGGTGAGGGATGAGGGCGTGGGGAGGGGCCCTGACCAGAGCTGAGACTTGGGTTGACGGTGGCAGCCGGGTCATAGTGACCATCAGAGAGGCAGTGGGGTGGCAGGGGCTGGTACTCCAGGGTTACTCTCTCCCACTCTGGTCTCCAGCAGGGGCTCCCTGTTGGCTAAAACCATCCTGCAGCCAGAGGGGTAGGGAGCCCTTGCATTAGTCCCTAGAAGTCAGTGTGTGGCCCAGAGTGGGGGACAGTGGAACGTGAGGGGTGTGCGGTGTCACTTCTCTCCCCAGAACCCCAGCGCCCCGTGTCCTGCAGTTCTGTGGGTCTGTGCTTTGCGTGTGGGTTTCTCCCCGAGGCTGGTCGTGAGACCGGCTGCAGCTGTTTTGAGCTTCTGTACTGTCACATCCAGAGGAAGAGACCAAATACCATTTCCAAGACCTCTTCCAGAAGATCGAGAAAGAGCTTTCCCAACAACCTCCAGCTGCAAGTCTCATTGACCCCAACTGGGTCACATGCCCCCTCCCCCCAAACGAATAACTAGCAAATTGCTGGGATGCTTTTGGACTGCTGGGCTCACTCGTGCAGGAATGTGCACTTCTGGGGAGGAGGGGAATCCCAGATGAGTTCAGGAAGGAGGAAGGGTGTTTGGGAGAAACCCACAGAACCCTTCCTGGGGAATTCCTTGAAACACATCTGACTAAAGCCCTCACTTTGTCCGCTCTGCCTCGCGAGACCAGAAGTGCAGGCCACAGCCTCCTGGAGGCATTTGCACCCTCCCTGCTGCAGGGCCTGATGTTCTCAGGCCTCCCTTGGGAGGGTCTCCTAGCCCTTGTCCTCCCTCCTGTGGCCACCACCATAAGAACCATCCCAGAGAGTGAGGCCTGATGGCTGCCAGAGCTAGAGGCCTTAGTTCAACCAGAAGTTCAGGCAGTGGGGTCTTTTGCAGATCTTGCCACAAAAGACAATTTTTGAAACCCACCTACTGTATGACCCGCTTCTATGAAGTGTCCAGGACAGGCGGATCTATAGAGATAGAGGGTTACACTGTTGTGCTGGGAGGGAGCCGAGGGTGGAAAGGGCAGTAACTGCTGATAGATAATGGGGTTACTTTTTTGGGCAATGAAAATGCTCTAAAATTGATTGTGGTGATGGTTGTACCACTCTGTGGATTATAGTAAAACCATTGAATTGTATACTTTATTTTTTTTTAAAGATTTCATTTATTTATTCATGAGAGACACAGAGAGAGGCAGAGACACAGGAGGAGGGAGAAGCAGGCTCCATGCAGGGAGCCCGATGCGGGACTCGATCCCAGGACTCCAGGATCATGCCCTGGGCCAAAGGCAGGCGCTGAACCGCTGAGCCACCCAGGGATCCCCAAATTGTTTACTTTAAATAGGTGAAATGTATGGCATATGAATTACATCTTGATAAAGCTGTTATGGGGTTGGGGGGGAGACAGAAAGAGCTCAGTCTGCTTTTGTTCTGTTTTATTTAAAGTTGAAGTCAGCTGCTACTTTATTTCCTCATGATAAAACTTATCTGTAGCCTTACACTAGGTTTTTTCCCCTACTTCCCACTCACTTCCTCCTTCCTTCCTTCTCTCCCTCCCTCCTCCTTTCTCCCCACCCTGCCTCTCCCTCTTTCTCTCCTGTTCCTTCTTTCTCCCTCATCCGTTCCTTCCTTCGGATAAGTGCCTTCCTTCGTTGAGTCTATGTGCATCCTGTGGACCTGACCCAATCCCTGAATCCTCTGGGTTACGTGAGCAATACCCAGCTGGTGGAATGTTCCAGCCACTGGCCACCCCATGGAGGCCGGGTCAAGGATGCTCATAGTCAGAGGCCACCCTGAGACTGTCTTTAGAACTGGAAGGGGGCTTTCCTCCATGGGGTTTGCTGAGCTCTGGCTGGATAGCTGCCGGAAGGCCAGTGGCCCCCCTCAAGGGCAAGCCTGCCTGCAATACCACCCCCAACTCCCTCTGGGAATGCAGAGCCAGAAGATGCAGAGGAACCCTCCCTGACCACATGCTGGGAGCCCCCCACTCCAGCCACACCCGAGCTACATCTGACCCTAGACTTTGCAGTTTGCTCAGCCCCTAAATCCCCCCTGCATTTCCCCATAAGCCCATATTTGTTGGGTTTTCTGTCTCTGAATAAGTCTAGCTGTGGCTTCTGCAGAGGCGGGCCCTCCAGGCTCGTCGGTTCACATGACTCCTTTCCACAAGCAATCCCAGGGCCGTGAGCTGGGACTGGTCTTTCCGCCCCTGTCTCTTCTATCAGAGCGAGCCAAGAAATCCGCTTCCACAGAGGAAACAGGCTGATGCTAGAATGTCCTGATCTAGCACATGAAGTCCTCGGTGAGGACCTCAGGATGGGCGTCTGGGGACCGCCCTGCGGCCTTTCCTTGTGACCTCCTTGTGCCCCGGGGAGGGGCCCGTGCACTCCCCTAGCAGGTTGGCCCCCTGGATGTGCGAGTGTGCAGCCAGACTCAGACACTTGCTGGGAGCCAAGGCCTTTGTTTGGAAGTGGGGGCCTTTTTTCCTTCCCATTTTGGGCTATATCTTGTAAACATTTGAGTCATACTTGTTCAAGACTGTAATGTGTTTGTAACCAGAGGCAAGGGGACCCGTGTCCACGACGAGTCACCATGATGCCAGTGTGGCAAGTCTGCCTTTTCCGCTTTGTCTCCCTGGCTCCTGGGAAACACGGCGATCAGCCCTGGGATCTGGGCATTATGACTCCAGATTTCTCCCTGTGGCTCCTGAGACTTTGAGGACCCACTGTCTGGTTCTGTCTCCAAGGCAGGTAGCTGAGGCCAAATCTCTTGCCACTTTGGGGGCACTCACCTTCCTGCCTCAGACTGGGTTCCTTGAGGTTCTCTGTCATTCAGAGAGAATTGGGGAAGGTGGGAAGAAGCCTTGCTTTCTAAGAGAAGTTGGGTTCACACCAGGCCCCAGAAGATGATGCTCAGGATGACCTGCATGTGGGACTGTTGCAAAGTAAAAGGCTTGAAGGAACCCAGGGCACTGTTTAGCTGGTAGTGACTGGTTGGCCACTGGGCCGTAATGACAAATGAGAGCATGGCTGGAAAGTCTGGGTGTGAGGGTGTTTGTTAAGATAGTTATTAATGGGGATCCCTGGGTGGCGCAGCAGTTTAGCGCCTGCCTTTGGCCCAGGGCGCGATCCTGGAGACCCGGGATCAAATCCCATATCGGGCTCCTGGTGCATGGAGCCTGCTTCTCCCTCTGCCTATGTCTCCGCCTCTCTCTCTCTCTCTCTCTCTCTCTCTGACTATCATAAATAAATAAAAATTAAAAAAAAAGATAGTTATTAATGAATGCATTCAGCAAACATCTTCTGAGCCAGACAGCGTGCTAGCTGCAGGGTCTTCCGGTTTCCCCAGCATCTTCTCCAGAAGAATAGGGACAGGGTGGGGGCTGCTTTGGCTCATAGTGCCTGCCTGGGTGATTTTCCAGGGGCCTTCCAAACTATGAGGCATCTTGAATTTGGTGTCTCCAGCAATACTGAGGGGCGAGGAGGGGAGAGGCCGCAAAGCCTACAGGGGTCGGGTGCATCCAGCCCAGGTGTCCCCCTCTGCACCTGGGAGACACACAGCTATAGAATAGAAGAGCTTTAAATCCTCATTGGAAGGAAAGAGCCTTGACTCTGGGGTAAACTTAATTTTGAAAAGAAGTTTTGTAGACATTGGCTGATACTTCTCAGTTTACAGGCAGTAAAATTCCTGAGAAGCAAGATGGCATTCCAGAAAGAAGTGTGAGGATCGGGATTGCCCCAACAGTGGCGTCACCTGGTTGCAAGGCTTTGTCAGGGTGAGGCTGACAGGTGGCTTCTTCCAGAGATTCCTGTTGACTGGAGGTGGTGGAGTAGGAAAGGTGAATTCAGGTCACATGAGTATTTCCCTAGAGTGGAAAAGGAACCCCCTCATTTCCCTTCTGACACCTCATACACAATTCTTTCTGATGTTTCCTTGTTTTTATCTGATTCTGAACATATATTCATTCAGTCAACAGGTGTTTACTGAACACTTGTAAAGCATGTTGCGACATCATGTCAGGTGACTCTATTATTGTGTTCAGGCTTCCCCACAAACTGCCTCTGCCTTCAGGAAGGAGATGCAACTCATGAGTCTGGTCCCTCTCTGTAGCCACAACGTGTGCTTCCTTTTCTTTGCCGGCCTGTCCTCTCCCTCTTTCAGAGCCATCTTCTTCCAGGAAGCCTTCCCTGATTGAACGTGCCCTTCTGTAACCATTCAGCAGACAGTGTTGGGTGCCTTCTGCACTTCAGGACCTTAGTCAGAAGGGCCTTAAGAGTCACGATCAAAGATTTAGAGGAAAATAAGTCATGGTCCTTGTCCTGGAGGAACCTCTGGTACTGAGTATGATCATGGGAGCAAAGTTAGCCTTTGTACGTGGAGGTTTTCAGCATGTTCCCACAGTTCTGTTAGTGTGGCATTTTGCTCTTATTTCCTATTCTTCAGGAAACTTATGGAGATTGTAAGTCAGCAGAGGGAAAGTGTCCACCCATCAGAATGCATCTATTGTGTTATTGTGCTACTCGTGCAACAGATATATCATTCATTTATTCTTCAACTATGTATCCGGTCCTAGAAATTGGAACCCTTGCACACTAGTGGTGGAATCATAAAAAGATACAACCTCTGTGGAAAACAGGATGCTAGTTCTTTGGAAATTAAAAATGGAACTACTGTATGATCCACCAATTCCAATTCTAGGTGTATATCCAAAATAATTATTATTACTATTTTTTAAAGATTTTATTTATTTATTTATGAGAGGCACAGAGAGAGAGGCAGAGACACAGGGAGAGGGAGAAGCAGGTTCCGTGCAGGGAGCCCAATGCGGGACTGGATCCCAGGTCTCCAGGTTCACGGCCTGGGCTGAAGGCAAATGCACAACTGCTGAGCCACCCAGGCGTCCCAATCCAAAAGAATTAAAAGCAGAATCTCAAAGAGATATTTAGGCATCCACGTTCATGATTCATAATAGCCCAGAGATGGGAGGAACCCGACCCGTTCATCAGTGTATGAGTGGATAAACAAAATGTGGCATACAAGCAGTGGGATATTACCCAGCCTTAAAAAGGAAGGAAGTTCTGGGACGCCTGGGTGGCTCAGCGGTTGAGCATCTGCCTTCAGCTCAGGTCATGGTCCAGGGGTCCTGGGATCGTGTCCCACATCGGGCTCCCCCCAGGGAGCCTGCTTCTCCCTCTGCCTATGCCTCTGCTTCTCTCTGTGTGTCTCTCGTGAATAAATAAATAAAATCTTAAAAAAAAAAAAAGGAAGGAAGTTCCGACGCGTGCTACACTGTAGAAGAACCTTGGGGACATTGTGCTAATTGAGATAAGCCAGTCACAAAAGGACAAATGCTGTATGACTGCACTTACAGGAGGTATCTCAAGTAGTCAGACTCCTAGAGACAGAAAATGGAATGGGGTGACCAGGGGCTGGGGGAAGGGGACATGGAGAAGTGTCTAATGGGTATAGAGTTTCAGTTTTGCAAGGTGAAAAGTACTGGAGATCGATTGTACAACAATTAAGTGGATATACTTAATACACTGAACTGTACAGTTAAAAATGGTTAAGATGGTAAGTTCTCTGGTATGTTGTTTATTTAAACCACAACTAAATATTTTAAAAATATATGTATCCAGTCTTTTAGAGGAGGCATGTTGCAAGTGCTGCGACTTTTCTTTTTTTTAAAGATTCTATTTATTCGTGAGAGACAGAGAGAAGGAGGCAGAAACATAGGCAGAGGGAGAAGCAGGCTCCCCGAGGGGAGCCCGATGTGGGACTCGATCCCAGGACCCTGGGATCATGAATTCAGCCAAAGGCAGATGCTCAACCACTGAGCCACCCAGGTGCCCCTGCTGCAAAAATTTTTTTAAAGATTTATTTATTTATTCATGAGAGACACACAGAGAGAGGCAGAGACACAGGCAGAGGGAGAAGTAGGCTCCCTGCAGGGAGCCCAATGCGGGACTCGATCCCCAGACCTGGGATCACATCCTCAGCCAAAGGCAGATGCTCAACTGCTGCGAACTTTCTGGTGTACAAGCCAGACAAGGTCCCTCACGCCATGGACCTTCCACTACACTGAGCATCTACTTCATGCCAGGGATTGTAGAGCAACCCTAAGAGTTAGTGGCTCACTATCCCGTTGTACAGATGAGGAGGTGGAAGCCGAGCGGTGAAACAAATGTCTAGATCCCCAGAATGCAAACCATATTTTGGGGCAGGAAGGCTGAGCACCTAGAGCGAGAGTCTGGCTGGGGTTGCAGTAACTCAGACACGCTGGGCGGGTCCTGGCCCAGCACGCTGGCACAGAGCGCCCGGGAGCGCAGCTCAGCAGGCACAGATTGTGACAGGTGTCAGCACTGTGCCTTCAGCGCGGCAGAGAGGTCAGCAAGCGCGTGTCCAGTAGAGGTTGTGTCTTCGGCTGTGGCATTGACCTTGCTCCTCCGTGCACTTACAGGTCCCTCTTCCTGTTTTTTGTCTGTCTGGTATTCCCTCCATTTATTCCTCAAAACCTGATGCTGCCACCACCTCCCCCGGTGAAGCCCTCTGTGTCCCATCATCTGCCTTGTTTCTGGGCTTTGCACCCGCCTCCATCTTCACAGGTACTAGCAGCTCTTGAGCCACCTGGAGGAAGGTGCCCAGCTTGAATTGGCATGTGATGGCATCTGCTGAACTGTTAGAGGAATGAACGAGTGAATGAATGAATGAATGAATGAATGGAAGATGGAGCCAAATACTTATTTCAGTTTTGCAATGTCATGGGCATCCTTTGGGTCTTGTTACCTGTGGACTGACAAGTGAGGAATTCACTTCCTTAGTAGAAGTGCAAGTCTGTGTGGATTCTGGATTCGGAGCCACAGCTAGATGGGAGGCTGTGAGGTGGAACCTCACGCAGGGGCAGGTGCACTTCGATGGATTCTTCGGATGGTCTGAAGGAGATTATTTAGCTGCTCATTTCTCAGATTTACAGCCCTCTGAGGACTGTTCTGGGCTTTTTACTAGACGGGATCGGAACGTGTCTTCTCAGATGTACTTTCTTTCCTTTGATTCTGAGATGCCTTTAGTTGGAACATGCATTTCCTGACATCTTCGCAGGGCTGGGGGAGAAAACAGAAGCTCCGCCACATTAAATTTCATTGACAGTTAAGACACGTTGTGTTTCAGAAATAGGAAAATGTGCAACTACGGCTGTCACAGGATGGAAGGAGGAAGGTGGTTAAAAAGAGCGTTGTTAAATTGGGTTGCTGGGTAGTTGATGCTGATCGGACCCCCTCAGGGGAGCCAGGGGTGTGCTTGTGTGCAAGGCTGGTCTTGCCAGCTTGTTAGAGGTCTTTTTTTAGTCCCAGTTCTGGGGGAGAAATCCATACAGTGGAGACCTCTCTCCTGAGGCTGCCGCTGCTCTGAAGGGCTGCTGGGATTTAAAGGAAAGAAGAGTTTCTAGAATCGGGCAGATCTAGAATCCATTTATGGGCTGTGCAAACTCTGGCAAGATGCTCATCCTGCATTAGCCTCAGTTTCCTTCCCTGTAAGATGAAACAATGATAATACCTGTCTCTTGGGGTTGTTACAAAGATTAAAGAAGCTATATTATTTTTTTTCCATTACTGTTTGTTGCCTGCACTGTCAGGTAAGGATCACAGTGATGACTGTGCTTCTCACGACTCGGGGCTGGGGGAAGAGTCCCTGGTGCCCACACAGGGCCTGCATGGGGTCTGGCGAGTACTTGGCATTAGGACGCCGTGCTGGGGGCGGGGATGGTGAACACCCTTCCATGCGAAGTCCTTTCCATCCTGGGTCCTGTTCCCTGGGGCAGGGCGAGGCAGGGACCCTGAGATGCTGCTCCTGGAAGGTGACTTATGGGCCTTGCCTGTAGACAGTGATGAGCTGGTGCAGATGTTGCTCACGGGGGCGCACTCTTGGCCCTGACTTGTGAGTGTCGCGGCGTGTGTGTGGGCACAGTACAGTCTGCTACCACCCCATTGTCCAGGAGACACAAGCTAGTGGAAGTGAAGGGGTTTTTTATTTGTTTTTAAGATTTTATTTACTGATTCATGAGAGACACAGAGAGAGAGGCAGAGACACAGGCAGAGGGAGAAGCAGGCTCCATGCAGGGAGCCCGATGTGGGACTCGATCCTGGGACTCCAGGATCACGCCCTGAGCTGAAGGCAGGTGCTCAACCCCTGAGCCACCCAGGGTGGGGGGGGTCCCTGGAAGTGAACTGTATTGTCCAAAGTCGTGCAGCAGTGAAGTGGGAGAGCCAGTGTTGGAGTGGAGGTCTTCCTGCTTCAGAGGCTGTCCTCTTTCTACTGCTTGAGATTCTCCTCCCCGCCCCCCATCGCAGGGACAGGGGAGCAGCCACCCAGATGGCTCTGCACCCTGCGTGCTCACTGAGAGTAAACACAAAAGTGTTTGAAACGACCTCAGTTGCGCTATTGAAACAGTTGGTAGCACAACAAACCCCAGGCACCCACGCATTCCACACTTCCCAGGGGACCCTGAAGGAAACGTGTAATTGTGTTGGAGGCACAGGCTGAGCTCAGCTCGCTTGTGCTGGTGCGAGGAGTGGGCCGTGGCTAGTGAGTGAGCGTAGCTGGCCTCCCGGCACAGGGCTTCCAGGGTTACTTCGTTCTTCTCTCCTTGGCTTACAGAGGCTGTTCGTCTAGCGTTTCGCTTATTTTAAGATTCACAAAACTTTCAGGATGTGACTTTTTAAGATGTTGAGGATCATTATTTGCTCGTAGCATGTAGATTCCTCTGACACGCAGTACTTCTTTCTCTCATTGCCCATGGGGTTGATTAAAGTCTCATTCTCTAAACATGAGCTCTAAGCCGAGGCCTTGGCTATTGCACTAACCATCATTATCTCCTGGACATTTATTTATTTATTTATTTTTATCTCCTGGACATTTAGCTTAACCAATATTTTTTCAATAAATGAATTGGTGGATAGATAGATGGATGGATGCATTTCCCCAACAGAGGAGTCTCCTTACAGGAAGCCCTCTGGTCAATGGGAAATAGCATGCAGTAGGCACTTAGTAAATGTTTATGAGGCAGATCTTAGGACGGTGTGGTCACACCCAGATGAGACTGCTTACGAGCATTCATCCTGTCTGTTGTTTCTGTTCCTGTCCTATCCGCCCCCACTGGACCATGACCTCAAGCTACCGTGACTTCCCCTCCCTGCTGTATGTGTAGTGCACTCAGACCATAGGAGGTAAGTTCCATGGTTACGGTCATCATAAATTTACAATCTAACAAGACAGTAATCCTAGCCCTTTGGATCGTACGCCCTTCACTGACCCCTTCTTTGGAGAGGAGAGATCCAAACCATCTTTGGTTGTTGTTTTAACCAGCAAGTGGGGCCCAGGCTAAGGTCCAGAGACGTTGGCACTGTTAGAGCACCTCGATCTTTCTTGGCATGGACTTACATAGAGTCTCATCTGCTTCCTTCTTCTTTAATTTAAGATTTTACTTATTTATGTGAGAGAGAGTGAGTGAGCACAAGTTGGGGGGAAGGGCAGAGGGAGAGAGAGAAGCAGACTCCCCACTGGGCCGGGACCCTGATGTGGGGCTCAATCCTAGGACCCTGGGATCATGACCTGAGCCAAAGGCGGATGCTTAACTGACCGAGCCACCAGGTGCCCTCGTCTGCTTTCTTCTATATCATACTTGAATGAGTAGACCGGCAGAGTCAATAGGAGCAGCCCATCCCAAACACCTGCTGGCGGGCAGCGGGAAGATGGATGAGGAGAAACAGCAAGAGTCCAGAGTTACTTGTCCAGAAAGGCCACAGGTGCCTAACTCAGGGCTCCTTGGGGGCAGCTAGGGAGGCAGGACTTATTAGGGAGGCAGGCTAGTATACGTGGAAACTGAGTGACGGAGCAAGTAGTATGGAATCCCCATGACCAGCCCCCCCCCCCCCCAGCATTCACCGTTCAGCAGTTGCTGCAGGAGAGGAGGTTTGACTTACCAAGTTGAAACAATCAGGAGATAATAATGGGGTATATTCAGTGTTCATTTATACTCCTTCATATAGCATAGTGAGTAAAGCCCTGAGCTTTGAAGTCAGGCTATTCCAAATTTGAATCCTGCGTCTGCCACCACCAGGTAGCCGTGTGACCACATGCCATCTAAGTTCTGTGAGCTTCAGTTTTCTTATCTGTAAAATCCAGACAATCACAGTTCCTTGCAGGATTAGGGTGAGGAGTGAATGGGGGTGGGGAACGTGCCCCGATGGGTCTGTCTCAGAGACAGCAGTAGGGGTCACTGTTGCTGCCGTTAAGGTGCTCTGAGAGTTCAGGATGGCCAGATTATAGGACAAAGCCTCTGGGAAGAGAGGGAATTTCCAGTGTGCCTGGACCCATTGCACTTCTGATAGATAGGAGGAGGATTGACCTAAACGATAGGTGTTTAGGCTGCTTTCTCCAGCATCTTGATTTTCTAAGGGACAACTTCCACAGACGAGGGAAGAATCACATCAGTAAATGGGCCAAGTGTTGGCTATGATGTTATGGGAAAGAGAGAAAAAAAAAAAAGACATTGTCCAAGCTGTAGCCAGCTGCGGATGACTCAGGAGTTCAAAACATCCTCTATAAAAGGATACGCATCCCAACATCTGTGAAGTCACTTCTGAATAAAATTCACCACCTCTTTGGGGATCGGCAGTAGAGAGGGCTTTATGTGCCAAGTGAATAATATCCCTTATTCCCGCGTGGCATGCAGGAATTGCTACCCTGACTGACATACTGTAAGTCACAGGATAGAATTCCGGTAGAAGCAGCAGAAACACGGGTGGATAAAAGACGTGATGCTCCGTGGTAATGAATTCTGCTTCCCTCTAGCAGGTCGCAGCTTTCAATCTGCCATCAGTGGCGGCAGTGAGGCTGAGAGGTTGTAAAGAAGAGCACGGGGGTTGATGGCACACGTTCACTGACGCTGACATGTATTTATTGAGCACCTATTTATAGGTGCTGCGTGTTTCCTGTCTGTATGTCTGAGTCCACCCTGGAAGGTACTGCGGGCAGGCGCCTGTTCCCACGGAGGGCTTCCTGTATGTCTGCCTCAGGCTGTCCCCTGGCTGTGCCTGGCCAGGGAGGCATGGGAGTGAGTTGGTGCAGAAATGCCCCAGCTTCCCTACCCCAGCATGGCAGTCCTGTGGCGTGGTCTCCCAACATCTCGCAGAGGATCCCTCGTTGGAACTGAGCTCCAGGCGCCTTAGCGGGAACCTGCCTAACCTTGGACAAGTTCCTTAGTGTGTCAGTTTCACCTTCTTGTAGGATGGCTATGAGGATAAAAGAGGTCCCGCTATCACTGCCACCACTGGTGGTTCCCATTTGTTTATCGGATGCTGGGAACCAAGCATTTTGCTCAGTGTTTCAACCGTTTGTCACTGATTCTCACAGTGACTGTATGATGTAGGGACTTCAAGTATCCCAATTTTAAAAGGAAACTGTTGTGTGAGGAGATAAATAACTCATCAAAGAGCCATATTCTGAGTTCTAACCCAGAAGCATTTATTGTAAGGGCCAACTTCTAATAATAAGCAAGGCTGTTATCGTGTCTAGCAAAGAAGCTCCCGTGATTAATTATTATTAGCAAGTGTGCAACATATAGTAGGCTCTCTCCATGTGTTGAATTATAAAATAATGAATGAATGTTTGTTGCTCAAGATCATGAACTCTCTTTGGCTCTTGGCTCTGACTTTAGGCAGTGAGGAAAGTCTCTGGCCTATGGTAGGCACAAAACACAAATCATTCACAAAATTAAATGAATGAATGAACGCAAAGTGGTATTTTTAAAAAATTACTGATGGTTCTCCAGTTCTGAGGAAATCGTGTTAATTCAAAGGCGTTACTTGTTAAATCTCCTTACAAAAACCAATCCCAGGAAGGAAATAGCCTTAAAATCCCATCAGTATTTACCTCTAGGTATGAGGATAAATACAGATTTTATCTTATGCCTTAGTATTTTTCATGATGGACCCAGATTACCTTTCTAAGTGGAAAGAAAGAATCTCTATTAGGAAAGAAACCAACAAACAAATAAAACAAAAACCAGATTCAGAGCATAAATGGGTCCCAAAGCAGCATGGGTGAGGTACTGACATACACGTAGATGCTAAGCTGGTGTGAGTGGTTTCTGAGTCGGGGCAGCAGGATATAAGCTGACTTTGTTGTCACACCTCACACAGCTCTTTCACACGCCCTCTCTCTGGAGAGTCACACCAGTCCAGTGACGTAGGATCTGTGGCCTTGTTTCACAAACAAGGGATCTGAGAACCAGAGGGTCCCACTGACTGGGACAAGGCTCTGCTCAGGGGGCAGAGCTGGATTGGAACTTAGGGATACTGGGCTGGGCGCCCAGCAGCCCCTCCTGAAGACCCATTAAAGGAAACGAGACAAGAGTGGAGGTGGGTGGGTGGACCAGGGGCTCATGTGGTAGCTGCTTTGAGCATGTACAAGACCCTTTTGTGGAAAAGAAGCCTGACTTGGACTCCTTGAGCCAGACAACTTGGGATTAGAATCCCAGTTCTGCACACAATGTCTTAGACATTATTATTTCCTGTCTCTGAGCCTCAATTTTCTCATCTGTAAAGCTGGCCCAGTGTTGTCTACCTTACAGGGTTATGGTGAAGGTCAGGTTGGCACCAAGTGGGTCTTCTTGCCAATTACCTGTGCTATTCATGAGCATGGCTTTCATTGTTTCCCAAACTGTATTGATAACTGTTGGTGTACATAAATTTGTGTTTCCATGTATATTAGTCAGATTTTACCAAATTAAAAAAAAAAACAGGATTGCAGGAGCTTGCTTGACAGCAGATATTTATATTCATGGTCCTGGGGTTCTGGATCTATGGCTTGGCTGATCCAGGTTGGGTTCAGCTTGCTCAGGGTAGACTTCTGGTTGGGTTCAGATCTGCTCCATATATTATCAATCTGAGGTCCAGACTGAGAGGTAGCAGTTAACGGGGACTAGGGAGACATATTTATGGCACTTCATAGGAATGCAAGAGGGATAGACTTGGGACCATACCCTGGCACTTCCATCCACATTCCATTGCTTAAATAAGTCAGTGGTCTGGTCCAGAAACCCAGTGGGAAGAGGAATAAATACCACCTTTTCTCGTGGGAAGGGCTATAAAGTCACATGGCAAAGGGCACCGATGTGTAATTCAGATTCAGGGTGGGAACGAAGAAGTCAGAACAGTGACCCAGTCTGTACAGCAATAGATGTTAATCAATATTCACATGAATGCATACGTAATTATGAATGAAAACTCAAATGCATTCCATGATCTAATGTAGAGCTGTTTCCCTGAAGAAGTAAGATTTGAGGTAGTACAAAAGTTAACTAGGCAAAGATAGTAAGTGAGGAAGCCTTACAGGCAGAGGGAACAGTATTGGCAGAGGACTGGGACAGAAGGACCTTGGCAAGTTCCAGAATCTGAAAGAAGGCCATATACCTGTAGCAGTGAGCCTGAATGGACGAGATGAAGCCAGAGAGATGGACGAGAGTCTGACCATGTTAAACGATTCTGGTTTTATCCTAAAGAACTGAGAAGCCATTGAAGAATGATTAGCTGGGGGTCGAGAGGTGGGGGGGGTGTATGTGT
Organism: Canis lupus baileyi; assembly: GCF_048164855.1. Lineage (NCBI taxonomy): Eukaryota > Metazoa > Chordata > Mammalia > Carnivora > Canidae > Canis > Canis lupus. The sequence goes on along the minus strand of NC_132851.1, from coordinate 29,329,654 downwards.
GTGTGACACAATCAAACTGGTGTTTCAAATTTTTCGTTCTGCATATCAGCCAATTGTAAAGCATAGAGCTTATTTGGATCTGGAATTTAAAAGAAGTTGTTTAAGAAAGCATTTTTGACATTTATGGGACTCTTAGAAATCTGAACATTGGATATTTGGTGATGTCAAGGAATTACACAATCTTTCTAGGTGTGGTAATGGTATTGCAGTTTGCATTTTTGTAAAAGACCTGGTCTTACAGATACATACTCTTCTATGTATGACCGAAATGGTTAAGATTATTTGCTTTGAGACAATAAGGTGGGGAGAGGAAAGATTGATTATAAATTGATGATCGGGGCTGGTCAGTGGGTATGTGGGGTATAGGACACTCTTTTCTATTTTTGTGTCTATAAAATTCCCCACAGTAAAAGGTAAAAACAAAAGGGGGGCACCTGGGTGGCTCAGTGGTTGAATATCTGTCTTTGGCTCAGTTCGTGGTCCTGGGATGGAGTCCCTCATCAGGCTCCCTGCATGGAGCCTGCTTCTCCCTCTGCCTGTGTCTCTGCCTCTCTCTGTTTCTCATGAATAAATAAATAAAACCTTAAACAAAATAAAAGGTAAAAAAGGAAAGTGAAGGTTCTGCCTGCAGTATGGAGGACCAGATTTCAGAGGGAGAAATGGTGATGAGAGGAGACCAGGAAGGGGGCCCAGGTGGGAAGGGTGGAGGCTTGGCCCAGGGCTGTGTTGGTGGGAGAATAGAGGTTGAGAAATCTTTAGGGAATAAATGAGACAGGACTTGGGATGGATCGGATATGGGGATAGGAAAATGACGGTCAAGAGTGTCCCTGGGTTTTGGCCCCAGATGGAGGGACCATGCTGAGCTAGGGATCACTGGAGAAGGACCCAGCAGCTCCCTTGGCTTATCTTGTTTTCACTCCCCACCTCTATTTCCCCTCCATTCTGCAAATATTGAAGCTGTTCCCTTACATAACACCTTTTATCCCAGACTTCCTGTGCTCTGTGCACTCCGCAATTACGCTTTGGTATGCGTGAATTAATTAAAATCCTCTCTCAGGTTCAGAGGGGCTGTCCTGAAATATGGATATTCATAGCTCTACCTCCTTCCCGGGCCTGTCCCCTTGGCCAGCAGTGGGGGAACACCTCCTCCCCCGCCCCCCCTCCCCCCCCGGCCTCCAAGCACCCAGCGACATGGGTCTGTCTGTCTGTCGCACCTGGGAACACACTTTGATTTCATGTTTAGAGGAGTTAATGACTTGTAAATTGCTCTCGACTGTAGAGCTAGAAATAGAACGCACGACGGATCCCTGAACACTTGCACAGATCCGAGGATAGAGACACCAGCCCCAAGGTGGATCACGAAGGCCCTGGTTTGCTGGCTGCCTTCCTTCCCATGCCCGGACAGCCACTCGGTGCTATGAGAACATCCTAGGCAGGATGCCGGCCCCCAGGTGAAATCACGTTGGCCTGAGACCATGTCTTCTCTCCAATCCCTCTGGATGACGCGTGTCACCTTTTCTCCTGCCCCCATCCAGGTAATTCTCTGATGTGACGGCTGAGACATGAGATCTTCAGCCTCCAGGCTCTCCAGTTTTTCGTCAAGAGATTCACTATGGAATCGGTGAGTGACCTTGGCCCATCCTGTCTGGAGAGCCCAGCCTGGGAAATACGGAGGGGTTCTGGGGGTGGGCAGTGGGCGGCAGGGGGAGGTAATTCAGAATTTGATCAAACTGCTTGTTGCAATCTGACAAAGACACCGTGGGTGTGCATGTTAGTGGCAAACAGATGTGTAGGGCGGTAGACTTTTCAAAGTGCTTCCCATCACCTCGCCTGTGTCCTTCGTGCGGGAGGCAAGGTGACAGGGTGGTGGTGTCAGAATGAAGCCAGGAGTAGCAGCAAGGAGGACACCGTCCACAGTAGGTGCTATTTTAGGTCAACGATGCTTAGAAACATGACTTCATTCAATCCACGCAACAATCCCACTGGGGAGGAATTACTACACTCATTTTACAGGTGGAGAACATGCCCAGCTGAATCTGAAGTCGGTTTTTCCTGATTCCAGGAAAATCTGCCCCATTTTGCTGCTGGGTGGCCTGGTGTAGGGGCATGTGATAGAGTCCACGGAGTCTGGCCTCAGTGGGTGGCGGTTTGTATTAGAGGAGGACAGAAAAATTACACTGGCCAAGAAGAGGCAGAGAAAAATCATAGAGTCTTGAGAATCTTAAAGTTGCCAGGGTAACTTGACCTAGGGTCAGTCTGCTGTGGTCTGCGTTCCCCAGAAATCAGCTTCGTGTGGTGGAAAGAGCATGGGTGCTGGAGGGACAAGTAGAATTTTGGCTTTGCCACCAACTTGCTGTGTGACCTCAGGCAAGTCGCTGACCTTCTCTGTTTCTTCCTTTTTTTTTTTTTTTTTTTACCTCTGAAAGGGAAATCACAATATTTACGTTTTATATTTTTTGTGAGCGGGCTAGAAAAAAATAGTCAATGAAGTGTCTTTTGAAAAGTAGGCACGTATAGAACATTGTTATTATTTCAAGTTTTAGGATGGAAATCGTTTTTAAGTATAATTAGACAAGCAAAAGTGTCCTGAGTGGATGAGAGAGGCTAGAGGCAGGGAGGCCAACCTGATGAGAGAGGCTTTAACATGACCCCAACATGAACTGACAAGGAACTGTTACTACCTTTCAGGGTAACTGATGCTTCGTTTGCTTATTTTCCTAGTTTGTCTGCTAGAGGAATAGCTGAAGTTATGTTGTATTTTGTTCTGTTTAAGTCAAGAGTCCAACACAAAAGTGGTAGTTTCGCAGGTGTCTTTTCAGGTAACATTAATTATACTTGCAAAACCCAGTGCATTATTTATGGTTAGGTTTTGCTATGAATGATGTAAAATCTAAGTGAACATTGGCTTAAAGGAGATAGAGGTCTATTTCCCTCTTACCTGAAAGTTCAGGCACAAGTCGTACAGGGCTGCCACAGCAGTCTGTGAGAGACCCAGGCACTTGCTCTTGTTTCTCTGCCTTGTGGGCCTCCAATCCCAAGTCACCTCACGGTCCACTCTAGCTGCCACTGCTCCAGCCATCACATTTACCAGCAGGAACAAAGCAAGAAAAGAAGAAAGGCAGGCTCTTTCCCTTTAAGGATGCTTCTGGGTATCGTATCTGCTGCTTCTACGTCTATTGGCTGGACTTTAGTCTTGGCACAGCTGCAGGAAGGCTGGGAAATGTGGTCTTTAATCTATGAGACCATGTACTTACCAAAATTGAGAGTTGTTCTTCTAGACAAAGAAGAGAGCAGATGCTAGAGGACAAACTTAGTTTTGCCAAGCAAAAAGTTCTTGAAAGATTGCTTGGAAGAGGAGGGGCCCTGTGGCCAGACTGCTGGTGTTTGACACCCCAGTCCATGGTTCCAATAGTTACATGACCTCGGGAAAGCTACTTAACCGTGGTGTGCTTCAGTAAAATCATATTTTGTGCATCCTTAGGAGGGTTGCCTTGAGCATTCGATGAGTTAAGGTGGAGCCCTTGGAACAGCGCATGGAACATAAGTGCTGTCTAGCTGTTAGCTGTTACTGCCTCTACTGCTTCTACTATTAACACCACTATTTCTGTTACCACCATGACTGTTTCTACTACCTGTCCTGACTACCTCGCTGGCTACTTCCACTTCTGTTCCTGCTGCTGGTACTGTTGCTCCTAGTACTTCTGTGACTACGACTGTTACTACTGTACATACCACTGGTGTGTGGCAGACACTGTACACACATTTTAAACATGTTATCCTCACAGTGTGGTAAGTATTCTTTTCCCGATGTGAAGATAAGAGTCAGTGAGGATAGGAAACGTGTCAGGCGTCCTGCAGCTGGCAGGGTAGTGGCTTCCTGTCGGGTGGGTAGGACAGTGATGGGAAAAGGGGGCATGGGGCCCCTGCTGGGGTTCTGCAAATGTTCTGTCCCCCGATCTGGGTGCTGGTGAGCCAGGTATAAAAACTCCTTGAATGACACACGTATGACACTGATAAAGTATTTATACTGTATCTCAATAAAAATGTATCATGGAGCAGGTAGGTGGTAGATAGGAGTGAAACCCACACCTGCCTGATTTCAAAAAGCCTGTACTCTCTTAACTGTAACATAAGACCCACCACCTTTGCTTCTTTTTATTTGTTTGTTGACTCTTTCGTATAACAGGTGGATCAACTGCTTATGATTTAGGTGCCAGGACCCAGGCCAGGCTGCTTTGGGTACAAAGGTGCAAGCAGCAGGCACAACTAGCTCCTCATGGGGCTCTCTGCTCAGGGGAAAAGAAAAGTGGTAAATCCCATACAGAATGACAGCCACAGGGTTAGGCTGAGTGGGGGACCCTCCTGGGCCACAGGAGGGACATGTCAACTCCCCCCCCCCCCCCCCAATGCGGATCTGTGTCTGCTAACATAACGTAGCTCTTCATCTCAACAGACGCCTCGGGGAGGGAGAGGAACTCCAGCGTCCGTGGGTAAGCTGGGCACATGAGGGCTACATCTGAAAGCAGGAAGCATTTCCCTCTGTTCTCCGCTCACCGGCCCTGAGAAGGGGTCAGCTTTTCTTTTTTCTTGTTTGTCTGGGCAAGTTGTCGCTCTACACTTGGTGTTGCCTGGAGCAGAGAGGAGTTAGAGTTTGGAGCTCAGTAGATAAGCAGGGGAACCCTGCAGAGACTTTTACGTGTATTGAGACCTAAGTTTGGGGACCTCCTGCTTGGTTTGTTTGGTTATTAACGTGTGTGTGTGTGTGAACGAATGACTAAAATCATACCTCACCACTGTGCACGTGCCACCCCTGGGAAGGCTCATGTCCAGGGGAATAAAGAACAATGTGTTTCCTTTTTTTTTCATCCCAAATATCACCAGGACAGCAACTGGAAGTGGGATTGGATTCTGAGCCAGCAGTAGAAATCAGTTTGGCCTTATTTCCAGGGTTTTTCTCCATATGTAGATACTAACCAGTGGAAACTCTAGACCCTCCTAAGCCAAGGCCCAGAGAAACGTCTGTGACCCCCCTTCACCCCCGCCCTCCTTTGCTTTTCCAAAGGGTCAAGGCAGACGCCCTGTTATTATCATGTCGCCAGCTGTCAGCCCAAATCGAATTTCCCTGAGCCCAGCTGATGCCCCTTTTTGGCCACAGGGCAGGGGTCAGGAATGAAGGCTGCACATGGACAGGAAATGTGTCCCTCGGGCTGAACACAGAAGCGCTGACCTCTCAACTCTGAGCTGAATTTCTAACATTGTTGGAAGGGTTGAGAAGCATTATGATTTCTAAATGTAAAAGAAAAACACATTTTGGAAAAACAACATTCAAGTTCACTGTGAAAGCCCTGTCAGTATCATGGAGGCTGCTTGAAAGTCACTGGTGACTTCGTGGCATTGGCCATTCCTTGGTTAGACGCATAAAGGGAGGAAGGTGTCACCCGGACGAGGACTGGGAAATTATGTTTTTGATCGTGATGCTTGCCCTCCTTCCCTTCACTTTTTTTCCTCCCCTCCTTCAAAATTTATTGAGCAGCTACTATGTGCCAGGCCCTAGGCTGAGTCCCGGGCTCATAGATGAATAGGACCTGCTGCAAAGCCTTCCAGAGCTTATCACGCACTCACTTAAAAAAGTTCATTATATAGAGTTTATTGAGCACCTAAGTTGCTCTTGTCTCTTAGTAGAAATAAAAGACACAGTTCCTTCTCCTACTGAGTGTATACTTTATTAATTTTTTCACTTGCTCACTCAGCAAACACATTCTGAGCACCTACTATGTGCCAGGGACTACTCCAGTAGCTGGGATGCCAAGATGAACAAGATATAGCTTCCGTCTTGCTGGAGCTGAAAGACTGGACCATGCTGTGTTCCTCTCTATGGGTGCTGTAACAAAGTACTGCAGACCTGGTGATTAAAACAATAGGTTTCTTGTCTCACTGTTCTGGAGGCTGGAAGTCTGAGATCGAGGTGTGGCAGGGCTCTGCTGTCACTGAAACCCACAAGGGAGCACCTTCCCTTGCCTCTTCTAAGCTCCTGGTATGTGCTGGCAAGGCTTGGGTGTCCTTTGGCTTGGGTATCCACAGCCTCTGGTCTCTGCTTTGGTTGTCACGTAACCTTCTCTGTGTGTCTCTCTCCTATGAGGACACCAGTCATATTGGAATAAGAGCCTGCCCTACTCCATTGTGACGTCATCTTAATTTATATTTTAATTATATCTGCAAAGACCCAAATAAACTTACGTGCATGGGCACCTGACTCCAGGATGTTAACACTGGGTGGAGGAGGTACATGGTTCAGCTTATGACAAACATATATCACAATGCAAAGCACATATGAGGGGACCTGGAGAAAGTGTCATTATCTTCCCCTTCTTCATTTCCTCTCTGCATCTAGAAGGTGCGCACCCAGAGTCAGCAAGTCTGTGTTGCTCTGAGCAAGCGATTCTGGAATATGTGCCAGGGAAATGAAGCAGACCTTTTTTATGGTGCACTTACGGGGAGGTGTTCTTGTGTGGTCCCAGGTGATAGGCAGGGCTCTTTCCTGCCATTCTCATATGTTTTTGTTTCATGGGGTGGCTGATGAAGCAATCATGGGGACATGATTCCTTGGCTTTCAGGTGGTGGTGAGAACTGTGAGTTCCTATCCTGGCTGTGCTCTTGCTGGTTTTGTGAGTCTGGCTACATTTCTTCACCTTTCTCTGCCTCAGGCATCCCATCTATACCTCACCCTAGTGATCTTGTGAGGACCAGATGGGATCAAATCTATATGTAAAATGTTGACGAGAGCACCTGGGCCATCGTAGATATTTGGTGCTCGCTGGTGGGGGCTGTGCCAAGGCATATAGCACCTTCCTGAGAGTGGGCTTGCCCCCTCACTCAGCACATTCCCCTCAAAGGAGACTTTTGTTCAGTATTTCATGCCATTCACCATCAGAACATTTCCCCGTAATCTCTCCTAAGGAAAGGCTTTTTGGAAATACAGAAAATATCGCCCTTGCACAAAGGTGTGCATTTAAAATGGTAAACAGTTGCAAACAAGATGAAAACCTGTCCTACAATGAGAAATGAACTAACAAATTAGGACAAAATGATTAAAAAAAATTAGGGTAAAACACTGAAAACCATTGTAGCCATTAGAACTATGATAACTTTTCTAGAGTTAGGAGAATGCTTGTAATCTAAATGTCATGTTAAAAACAAAAACCTTTAATTTTTAGGCAATGACTTAATTCTTCTGTGCTTTGGTTTCCTCACCTGTGGAGACAATTCACAGTACCTTCTTTAGACATAGGATGGAGAACTCAGTGGGATCATACGTAGAAAGCACATGATGAGCACCCTGACCATGTTAGGTGCCTGCCAGCTGTTAATTGTTGTTTTTATTTACCGTCTGGTTTAAATCATGTGCAAAATATCCATAATAAAATACTAAGAATCAGGGACGCCTGGGTGGCTCAGCGGTTGAGCACCTGTCTTTGGCTCAGGGTGTGATCCCGGAGTCCCAGGATTGAATCCCACATCAGGCTTCCTGCATGGAGCCTGCTTCTCCCTCTGCCTATGTCTCTGCCTCTTTCTTTCTCTGTGTCTCTCATGAATAAATAAATAAATTAAAAAAAATAAAAAATAAAGTAAAATACTAAGAATCAGTAACACAGATGAAACACACACAGTTTCCCTTCTAGATACTTATGCAAAGGGGCTGCAATCTGTCAATCACTCAACAAATGTGGAGCAACGTCTAGATCAAGCATTCTTAGCCCACAGAACAGTAGGTCTCCGTCTCCGAGTGTGCTCGGAATCCCTTCTAAGGGCTTTTTAAAAGAATACAGATGCTTGGAGATGCTGACTTAAGAGATGTGTGGTAGGTCCCAGGCATCTGTAGTCTTAAAAAATAGTTCCACAAGTGATTTTGATTCTTAGGATTGAGATAAGGCACAGTTACCTCCCTCAAGAAGTTTGCAAACCAGATGAGAAGATGGAAACAGGAGGCGCATTAAAAGATAAAGCATAATATAAGGCTAATATAGGTTCTGCAGAATGAGGCTCCCAGCTCTGGCTCCTCTGCAGAAACCTGTAAAAATAAAGACCCCCAAGATGTATGGATCAGACTTCACTCTCCCAGGGTGAAGTCTTTGCAGAAAGTTCTGATGGTCAGCTAGGTGCAGAGCTATTGTTGAGGCTTCTGAATGGTAGAACAATTCTAGAGAACCCAGAGGGATCCTTTCATCCTGGGATTGTCACAAAAGCACCCCTGAGGAGGTGTGATTCCAGGTCAGGCTTTTGACAAAGCCTCCCTGTGTGTTTCACCTTTGCATCTCCCTCCCCCTGCTGCCAGCACTCACCTGCAGTGCAGTGCATAGACTGTGAACAGCTGTCTTCTGAAGCCTTTTTCTCTAAGCCTGTGAGGCTGATGGGTTTCCTCTGGTTGGTATTGGTGAGTGATTTTATTTTATTTTATTTTATTTTATTTTATTTTATTTTAAGGTTTATTATTTATTTATTCATGTGAGACACAGACAGGGAGAGACATAGGCAGAGGGAGAAGCAGGCTCCCCACAGTGAGCCCGATGCAGGACTTGATCCCAGGACCCCAGGATCACTCCCTGAGCCAAAGACAGATGCTCAACCACTGAGCCATCCAGGCGTCCCGGTAAATGCTTTTAAATACATACATACATATGTATATTATTTTATACATATTATACATATGTATATGTATATTATTTGTATACACACACATACATATACATAAATAATTTATTTAAAATATTTTTAGTTGTGCTGAAATGCACATAACATAAAATTTACCATCTTTTTTTTTAATAAATTTATTTTTTATTGGTGTTCAATTTACCAACATACAGAATAACACCCAGTGCTCATCCCATCAAGTGCCCCCCTCAGTGCCCGTCACCCATTCACCCCCACCCCCCGCCCTCCTCCCCTTCCGCCACCTCTAGAAAATTTACCATCTTAATAATTTTTAAATGGTATTAAATATATTCATGTTGGGCTGCCTGCGTGGCTCAGTCGGTTGGGTGTTTGCCTTCAGCTCAGGTCATGGTCCCAAGGTCTCTACTCAGCGGGGATTCTGCTTCTCCCTCTCCCTCTACCCCTTTCCCTGCTTGTGCTTTCTTGCTCTCTCTCTCTCTCTCTCTCTCTCTCTCAAATAAATAAAATCTTTAAAAATATATTCATGTTGTTGGGCAGCCATCACCACTGTCCATCTCCAGAACTCTTTTCATTTTGCACAACTGAAACTCTGCCCCCATTAAATGACAATTTCCCATATCCCCTTTCCCCTGAGCCCTGGCAGCTATTATTCTGTTTCCATGAATTGGACTCCTCTAGGTACCCCCTAAAAGGGGAATCATATGGTATTAGGTCTTTTTGTGCCTGGCTTATCATAGCATAGTGTCTTCAAGATTCATACACGTTGTAGTATATGTCAGACTCCCTTTTTAATTTTTTTTTTCATTTATTTATGATAGTCACACAGAGAGAGAGAGAGAGGCAGAGACACAGGCAGAGGGAGAAGCAGGCTCCATGCACCGGGAGCCCGACGTGGGATTCGATCCCGGGTCCCCAGAATCGCGCCCTGGGCCAAAGGCAGGCGCCAAACCGCTGCGCCACCCAGGGATCCCAAGACTCCCTTTTTAAGGTTGGCTCATATTCCATTGTTATGGAGGTACCACGGTTTATCCATTCCCTCATCAATGGGCACTTAGGTTGCTCCCATCTTTTGACTATTGTGAATCATGCTGCTGTGAACGTGGGTATATGGGTCTCTCTTCAAGACTCTGCTTTCAAATCTTTTGGGTATATATACCCAGAAGTTTAGATTTGCTGGATCTTATGGTAACTTTAGGTTTCTTTTTCTTTCTTTCTTTTTTTTGTTTTTTTTTTTTGAGGAACTGCCATACCATTTTCCACGACTACAGCACTTTACATTCCCACTCATAGTGCACAAGGATTCCTATTTCTCCACATCTTTGCCAACACTTGTCATTTTCTGGTTTTGTAATACTAGCCATCGTAATGGACGTGCTGCTGGTGAATGCTTTTAGCAAGGACAAATCATCGTCAGCTTCATATTTCATTTATGTTACATGGGCCAATTAAGGAATTCCCAAGCATTTATTTAAGCTCTAGGCACTGAGTATACAGACCTAAATAATACATGCATGATTCTTGCCTTCCAGGCTCTCGAAGTGTGTCGGGGGAAATAGGTGTATGGCAGCTAATTTCTGTCCAATATGGGAGGTATAATAATGTATCTGTAGGTAGCATATGACGCCTTAATACAGTTAAAAGTGGTAGGAAATGATGACTGAATTTAGTGCCTTGCTGTAACACACATGAGGTACATTATTCAAGCAGACTTAGAGGTCTAGGTGTTTGGATTGTGCAGCAGAACTTTCTGTAATGATGGATGTTCTGTGTCTGCGGTGTCCATTTAGCCACATGTGGCTGCTGAGCACTTAAAATGTGCTTAGTGCAGGATGCCTGGGTGGCTCAGTGGTTTGGCACCTGCCTTTGGCCCAGGGCGTGATCCTGGAGTCCCAGGACCAAGTCCTGCATGGGGCTCCCTGCATGGAGCCTGCTTCTCCCTCTGCCTGTGTCTCTGCCTCTCTGTGTGTGTGTCTTTCATGAATAAATAAAATCTTTTAAAAAGAATGTGCTTAGTGCAACCAGGAGAGGGAATTTTTAAAGTTTACTTAATCTTAATGAATTTACATTTAAATTGAAATTAGCCATAAGTGGCTAATGGCTCGTGTGTCAGACCGGACAGTAATAGAGATTCTTACGTGGTTCTCAAACTTGAGTATGCACGTGAGTTACCTGGGGAACTGCTTAAAGCGCAAATTCCCTCTAGTGTTTCTGATTCCTTAAGTTGGTAGTGAGGCCAAGACTTCTGTAGTTTAACAACCACAACAAGTGATTCTGAGGCAGGTGCAGTTTGAGAAATGCCAAGTCTTGAGTTTTCAAACTTTTGAATCTTCAGAATATTTTCTTCATATGAAAACTTAAGAGAGGGCTCACCGTATACACCACATGGGAGCAGAGCAGGGGTGAGAGCTGGAGCTCCAGCACTTGCAGGACCACGCTTCACCCTCGTCTAGCACGACCTCATCACATCATTAATCTGAAACCCTGGGAAATGCTGAGTAAGATGTGGTTTTCTAATAACCATGTGCATTTCAGAACCAATTTAAAACCAATAGTTCCCTCTGGAAATGGCAGTTGAAGGAGAAACACAATGTCTTAGTTTCAGCTACTGGAACAGAAGTACCACACAGACCGAGGGGCTTCAGCAACAGACATTTATTTCTCATACTTATGGAGGCTGGCAAGTCTAAGATCAAGGTTGCTGGCAGATTCCAAGCCCGGTGGGAGCCCACTCCCTGGTTCATAGATGGTTGTCTTTCCATGGTGTCCTCACGTGGTGGTAGGGGCGAGGGCGCTGTCTGGGGTCTCTGATAAGGGTGCTAATCCTATTTATGAGGGCTCCACCCTATGACCTAATCTCCCAAAGATCCCACCAGCTAATTCCATTGCACTGGGGGCTAGGATCTCAGCATATAAATCTTTTTTGGCGGTGGTGGTGGTGGTGTAGACATTCAGCCCATAGCACATAATGAACACGTTATGGGCCGTGTTCTTCCTTGTACTAAACATCAGCCACCCATCTTGGCATCACAGGAGGAATTGCAGAGCAGTGATTAAGAGCACCGAGCCGGCCCTGGATGTGAATGCCAAGTCCACCCTCAGGAACTTACTGGGCGGTCCTAGGCAACTTCCCCCATCTGCAAACGGGTCACAATATCTGCCACATGAGATAATACAGTTGACCCTTGAACAATGCAGGGGTCAGGGGCGCTGACTTCTCATGCTGTCAAAAATCTGCATGTAACTTCAGATTCTTCCCAAAACGTAACTACCCCTGACCTGCTGTTCACCAGAAAAAAGTCTTACTGATCACAGAAACAGTTGATGAGCACATAGATTTTGTACATCCTATGTAGTGCGTACTGTATTCTTACAATAAAGTAAGCTAGAGGGAAGAAAATATTAGTAAGGAAATCATAAGGAAGAGGAAATATATTCACAGTGCTTGTACCGTATGTCTCAGAAAAAACCCACATAGTTCAAACCTGGATTGTTCAAGGATCAACTGTGCATGCAAAGCCCAGCACTTGGTACTTAGCGTTCATTCTTTTTTTTTTTTTTTTTTAATTTTTATTTATTTATTTATTTATGATAGTCACACAAAGAGGGAGAGAGAGGCAGAGACACAGGCAGAGGGAGAAGCAGGCTCCATGCACTGGGAGCCCGACGTGGGATTCGATCCCAGGTCTCCAGGATCGCGCCTCGGGCCAAAGGGCAGGCGCTAAACCGCTGCGCCACCCAGGGATCCCCCCCTTTTTTTTTTTTTAAGATTTTATTTATTCATGAGAGACACAGAGAGAGGCAGAGACATAGGCAGAGGGAGAAGCAGGCTCCATGGAGGGAGCCTGATGTGGGACTCGATCCCAGGACCCCAGGATCACACCCTGAGCCAAAGGCAGACGCTCCACCACTGAGCCACCCAGGGGCCCTTAGCGTTCATTCTTACAGCAACGGCAGCAAGAAAACCCTAACACTGAGCCGAGTGATCTGTTCTCTTAAGCACTTGCTACTTATTAACTCATACTGTGATTGCCATTGTGAAGACAAGGTGATGCTCAGGGAGGTCCGGGACGTTGGTGAAGGCCGCGTTGCTGCAGAACGGCGGAAGTGCCGAGCAGGTGCAGGGAGTCTGGCCCCGGAGCCGGGACTTTCTGCTTCCCCGGCACTCCGTCACTATGTCATCCCTTGGCCCTAAGGAAAGCCTTTTAAAAAGATGAAGCCCTGCCTCAGGTCTTAAAGCTTCAGAATTATTCTCCAAGTCGGCTGAGCTTCCAGGAGGCATTTGCCCCAGCTGGCCACCCCACCCCCGCCTCGAAAACTCTGTTTTCTTTGGGCTTCCATGGCACCAAGCCCACTTGGATTTCTTCCTGGGACTCTGCCCTCTCTTTCAGTCTCTCAGTAGGGCTCCCTGGCTCCAACCAACCTCCCAGTGTTTTTGGAGACCCCCCCCTGTATGCTGACTAATTCTGTTCCTCCAAACTCTATCTCCTGCTGACCCTAGCCTCTGAGTTCCAGACTTGATGATCCCAAATGCCTGATTATATCTCTGTTTGGAAGTCTAGCTGGCACCTCAAGATTGATATGTCCAACATGGATTATTTCCACTGCTCCTGCACGAGATCATGCTTTGCCCCTGCTTAACACCCATCAGTGGCCCCCATGCCCCTGTCCATTTTACTTAAAATGAAATCCAGATTCCTTACAAAGGCCCCATTTTCTCAACAGGTGTTTGTTCTCACCCTCAGCCAGCGCTGGCTGGTCTCAGGACTCTGCCTCATGCTGTTTCTCTGCCTCCAGGGCCCATCTCCCCACATCCCCTGTCCCCCAACCTCCCTGCTCCTTATAAGAGTGACAAGTGTTGTCCTATAGTCTCAGCCTAAATGCTGTTTCCTGAGACTCTTGGGGAGCTTAGTCAGTTAAATATCTGCCTTCATCTCAGGTCATGGTCTCAGGGTCCTGGGGTCGAGTCCCATGTCCGGCTCCCTGCTCTAAGGGGAACCTGCTTCTCCCTCTCTGCCCCCGCCTCATGCTCTTTTTCTTTCTCATTCTCTCTCAAATAAAACCTTTTTTTAAAAAAATAAATACTATTTCTCAGACACATCTTTCCTCACCACCACATTCTCTCTGGCTGCACCCCGTATGATTTCTTCCTAGCACTGTAACAATCTGGAATTATTGGTTTACTTGGGTATGTCTGCCCCCTTCCCTGCCAAGACCACCAGCTCCCAGCAGACAATACTGATGGCTGCCTGGCACAGAGCCTGGCACATAGTAGACGTTCAATAAATACATAGTAAATGTTCAATAAATACAGATGGTTGTTGGGGTGCCTGGGTGGCTCAGTTGGTTGAGCATCCGATTCTTGATTTCAGCTCAGGTCATGATCTCAAGGTCGTGAGATCAAGCCCCTCAGCGAGCTCCAAGCTGTACATAGAGCCTACTTAAAATTCTCTCTCTCCCTGCCCTACCCTCCTCCTCTAAGAAAAAAAAAAAAAAAAAACAACCAAAAAATAAAACATTGTTGTCAAAATCAAATCTGTGGCTCCCAAGTCGATCATCAACATGCAGTGCCAATTCTAGGTTTGTTACTTGAAGAACCCTTTCACAGCCGAGGTGTATACAAATGATTGCAAATTGAATGAGACCTGGGCTTTTTTATGGACCTTGAACTGTATTTTCATATTACTCTTTGCTGGGTCATCCGTAATGTTAGACCTTACAAAGATAATCTTAGGGAGAGCAACAGCCATAGATACCCAACTGATTTGGTTTTGGATTAAAATGGAAGCTATGAGCTAATGCATTTTACAGAATTTTCTCTGCTTAAAAAAAAAAAAAAAAAAAAAGAATGAGATGTGGAGCACATTGTGTGGGTTACTGGAGTGCCAGAAAGGGGTTTTCTGCAAATATTTGGGGTTTGGTACTCATAAACAGCACAGGTTTTCCTGAAAACTGATAAGCGTGGCAAGAACACCATAGCTTGCAAAGCTGAAACGCTCCTGCCAAGCTGAAGTGTGGAGTGAGTGTTTTTGGCTTGGCAGCAGAACTGCAGGTGGAGGCTTGCAAATAAGTGCAGACAGGTTAGGAACACAGCTGGCTGCAGCGACCACAACCTCTGCCCTGCTCTTCATCACTGCGCCCTTTTCATCAGCTGCAAGATGATTGACGCTTAGATGCCCAAGCCACAAACCGTGGCCCAGGGGAGTCCACTTCTAGCAGCTTCTCTGGAGTGAAGTCTAGTTGTCAGAAGTTTCCAAATGGTGAGTTTGGTCAGAGAAGAGATTGGGGATGGATTTTCGCTGGAAATTCTGCAAGCTGTGACCTGTGGTTATGTGTCTTTGGTGTGCCGGGCTCTGGACTCAGACCTGTGGCAGGTGTGATGACTGATGGCCGCTCCATCCTCTCCAGGCCCGAGGATGGGGTGTGGGCAGGCTGTGCATGAGGGAATATGTGCCACGTGTGTACTGGTACCACCTTGGTTTTGGATGATGAGATCCCAACTCAGACCGGCTTACACAATAAAGGGATTTATTTGCTCACATGAGAGAGGAGGGGTTAAGGGCTAAAATCTGGTGCCAGGAATGGTTGGCTTCAAAGATTTGGATCGCCCTGCATCACCACTGAATCTCTCCCTGCCTCCCTCTTGTCTCAGTGGCCCATTCCCTGTGCTGGCTTCCTTCTCGAGTTCTGCACGTTGTGGGTTCCGGGAGCTGTCCTACGATTGCTGGTCTGACAACCCCAGTAGATAGAGATTTTCCTCTTGAAGTCCCAGCAGAATCTCTGAATCCACTCCCGTTGGTCCAACTTGGGTCACGTGTCCCAGTTACCTTGGACATCTAGGGTGATTGGACAGGTCCCCGTCACCTGGCCATCTGGAGCTGGGGGAGGTCAGCCCCATGGGAACCAGGAAGGGGTGGCTTCCCCAGGGGAAACTTGGAGTACAGTCACCTGAAGAAGCGGTGCTGGATACCAGGGAGGCAAACCTCACAAGTGCCCACATCACTAACCGAGTAAGTGGAGATGGAGAGAGCCAGCAAGTTCTCGTCAGCTTCCTTAGAGGGGTGCCTAAGAGTCTGTGTTCTGCTTTGGCTCCTTTAAATGAAGCTCAAGCATAGCAGCATCTGGAAGCACTCCAGGCCATTAGTTGTAGTGTGGTGAGCATCAGCCCCACGTTCCCCATCCTCTACTCTTAGCTCCTTTGTTCAGCTCATCCCATTTGGACCTTGAGGCAAACGTCTTCTGAAATGTGGGTCTGGGGTCTCTGCCCCTGGTGCCTGGCACAGCAGCCCCCAAATCTTGTGCCCGTTGCATGAGAACAACATTCTCCACCTGGCAGGCAGGGGTCTGATGGGTTGAGAGTTGGATCCAAGGGTCAGGAGATGGGCAGAAGCAGAAGCAGGTTTGGGAGCAGCGAAGGCTTCTTGGGCAGGGGCTGTGATGCTCCGGAAGCCCCTGCCTGTGGCTTCCTTATCCTCAGATAAGTCTCAAGCTTTGTCTACCCCTGTCCCCCTCCCTAGCGTGGCCTGTCACCGCTTCACCACATCTCTGTGCTCACCTCTCCTTGTCTGCTCTCCAGCCAGACTCAGCTTCTGTTTGGCTCCCTAAGGACCTCTATTCTCTCTGTTCCTGGGGCCTTCCAGATGCTGCCCTTGGCGAGGACACTCCCAATGCTCCCCTCCTTTCTTCCTCCTTTTCCTAGTTAACTCCTGCTCATCCAAGTCCCAGCTTAAAGGGCTCTTCCCTGGGGAATCCTTCCCTGACACCAGCTCCCAACTTGGCTAGCTTCATCACAGTGCACCTCCATGGAACCCCATGTGTTCTGTGTACGTGTGTGTGACCATCTTGCTTTCAGTCTTTCTCACTAGATTATAACTGCCACGAGGGTGAGGACCATTGCAGTTTTACCTACCACTGTCCATAGCTTCTAGAACAGTGCCTAGTAAATGAATGACCAGGCCCTGGGCAGCCAGTGAAGGATGTGATATGTGAGAGGTTGACTTGCTCAAGTGCCCCAGAAGATAACAGGCTCTGCCCTCTCAGAAGCCCACTTCTTCTGACTCCCAATGTCCTGCTTTGCCCCCTCTGCCCTGCAGTGGGGCTATCTGAGCAGCAGGAGACAGAGGGTGACAATTATAACACAGAATGAAGGCTTATCTGCAGACTAGGCCATAAATTACATAGCAATGTGAACAACTTTGATGTTGCCCTGAGGAGTTGTGATTCGCCTTCTTTCTAGCACGTCTTATGCGTGTGTGTTTATTTTAATCTGAGAAGACCTTCCCTGCTGGTAACTTGAGGTGATTTCATTTCACCTCAGAATGTCCCATCTGGTTTGAGCCTTTGATTGCTGTTGGATTGCCGTGATCTTATTTGGGGGATAAAGCAACTGATGGAACCTGGAGAGAACACATGTAATCCTAAAGGACTCTGGCTCCCCCTTTGCAGGGGTTCAAATGAAAGTTCAGATGAGTTCAAGCAGTACATGAAGGGCGGTCTTCACCAGGAGCTGTAGGAAGGGCAGGTGGCCAGTTCTGGAGAGGAGTCGGGAGACCTGGGTGCTGGGAGAGGAGTCGGGAGACCTGGGTGCTCCTGTGGTCCCCAGACTGATGGGGAGATCTGGGTAAGTCTTCCCGCCTCTCTGGGAGACATAGTGTTCTGTATCAGTTGAGCATCTGTCGGTGGCAAGCTGTAAACAGAAAGAAAAGCCCACTGCTAGGGCTGGTTTCAGGCATTGCTGGATCCAGGGATACTCCCGGGGTTGAACTTGCTCCCTTCATCCTACTGGACTATATATGCAGACATTAAGATACTCTCCTCTCTAACAGGGGAGTCCTTGCTGTGTGGCCTTCGACGAGCCACTAACTTCTCTGAGCCTCAGTTTCCTCCTGCAGTGAGGATTAAATGAGCCAGTCCATGAAAGCAGCTGGCACAGTGCCTGGCACATCATTGGTCCTCTTGGCTTTGCCCTCCTCTCTGCTGGCTTCATTCACAGGCAGGCTTTCTTCTTGCTGGACCCTAGTGATTTGAGGCTCACAGTCTCCTGGCTTCTTGTTTACTGTAAAGCAAGTTTCACTTTCCCGAAAGGCAGTCAGTGATATGGATAATAGGTCTCAGGCTCACAGACATCAGGCCCATGTTACCAGCCAACAGGGGCTCCTCCTGGTGGCAGGAGCTCAGGGAGGGTTGGAGAAGCCAGCAGCCCACCTGCCAGGTTGGGCAAGGATGGAGTGAGCACCAGATTGAGAATGGGATGCTATTTCCAGGAAGACTGAATGAAGAGGCCTCGCAAACCCGTGTGTTTTTGTTTTGTTTTAAGATTTATTTATTTGAGAGAGAGAGAGAGAGAGAGAGAGAGAGAGAAAACGTGCATGCAAGCAGGGGGAGGGGCAGAGGGAGAGGAAGAGAAAGAGAATTCTCAAGCAGACTTCCTGGGATGCAGACCTTGATCCCAGGATCCTGAGATCATGACTTGAGCTAAAGTCAAGAGGCAGATGCTCAACCGACAGAGCCACGCAGGCACCCTGCAAAGCTTGTTTAGTAAAGGGGGGGCACCAGTAGAGAAGGTGAGAGTGGAAGTGTGCTGCCTCTTCTGTGCCTCTGTGACTTTGCATGTGCTGTTCCCTCTGCTGGGGCTGCCTTGCCCACCCTGCATACTCCCATTCAGCCCCCAAGCCCCTGCTCTTCTGAAGCTACCACCACTGCCCACCCCCGGCCCTTTTCCCTTGTCATTTCTTTTCCATTTTGGAACAAGCTCTGTGAGGTGGCAGCACCGAGTCCTGGGAAGACAAGAGAGGACAAACCACAGTGCCCATGTCGGAATTACTGTGGTCCTTCCTCTCTGCTGTCTCTTCTATCCGAGGGTCATTTGTTCGTTTATTCCACAGATATTTATTTTTATTTTTTTTAAAATTTATTTATTTATTTGCTTATTTATTTATTTACTTATTTATTTTTAGATTTTATTTATTCATGAGAGGCACACAGAGAGAGGCAGATATATAGGCAGAGGGAGAAGCAGTCTCCCTGCGGGGAACCTGATGCGGGACTTGATCCCAGGACCCCAGGGTCATGACCTGAGCCGAAGGCAGATGCTCAACTACTGAGCCACCCAGGTGCCCCAATCCCACAGATATTTAAATTAAGTACTCTCTATTTTTCCAGATATTGCTCTAGCTACCAGGGATTCCACTGATAGCGTAGAGACCATAAAATCAGTAAATAATATTAATGAGGGAGTTAATTTCTGAGGGTGTATAATCTAAGAAAATAAACAAACTGGTGTGGGGAGCAGGGTGGGAGCAGGGGCCCCATGGACTGTGGCATGAGGGATAGCAAGAAGCCAACAGGAGGAAGTTGGGGTGCTGGAAATCCAAGGGAGAGGACGGCATGTGAAAGAGTCTACAGGGGCATGTTCCAGGAGTGACAACTGGAAGTGGGGCCGTGGTGTGGGAGGAGAGGATGAAGGTGGGGACGGTCAGGTCGGGGAGATGGGCAGGGGCTGGGTCAGGTAGGGCCTTGAGACCACGTAAGGGGCTTGGAGTTTAGTCTAAGTGCCTTGGGAAAGCATCGCTGCCGTTCCTTGTCCGGCCCTGGGTCTGGGATCCTCACTGGTGCCAAACACTGTGCAGTCAGTACGGCAGCTGCCGGCCGCATGTGGCTCCAGAGCCCTGGAGGTGTCCTGTAAGGATAAAACAGGCCAGCTTTCAAAGACTTTGAATGAGAAATAAAGGATGTCAACTGTGTCACTGATAGTTTTTCTATTGATGACATATTAAAATAATATTTTGGATATGTTGGGTTAGAATAATGGTTTTTTAAATGAATTTCACCTCTTTTTTTGGCTCTTTTTTTTTTTTTAAAGATTTTATTCATTTATTTGAGAAAGAGAGAGAGCACACACATGAGCAGTGGGGAGGCAGAGGAAGAAGCAGGCTCCCCACAGAGCACGGAGCCCAATGTGGGGCTCTATCCCAGGACCTGGGGATCAAGACCTGAACCGGAGGCAGATGCTTAACTGACTGAGCCACCCAGGCGCCCCTCTTTTGACTCCTAATATGATGATTGAAAAGCTAAAATTATATGCACGGCCTGTGTTGCATTGTATTTCTGTTGAACAGCAGTGCCCTCGAAGCATCTGCAGCCATGGCTTGTACCGCCTGTTATCATTGCCTCTGGCCTTGTCTGCTTCCCTCCACGAGGACTCAGCACACCTGGTCGGTGGTGGTTTTCCCGGCGTGGAGTCCTCAGGAGCAGCATCAGTGCTCCACCTGGATCTCCTTGGCACAGGCTGGTCCCGATGTGCTGAATGAACGCCCCAGGCTGTGCCTCTCGAGGTTCCCTTTACGTGCGGCAGGTGCTAGGAGTCAGCTCTCCCGGGGCAGCCCTCGGCTGGTGGACAAATGCTCCATCGACTTCCCTTGCCTGCAGGTACACAGCTCTGAAGTGTGCTCTGTAACCTTTCCCAGAGGTCCCCAGAGGCTGGGAGCCTGCTGCCCTTGGTGATAACCTGCTCTTTAAGGCACCCGCATTGGCTTCCTTCCCTCCTCCCTCTTATCTCCTCACTCGTCAACCTGGGATCAAGCCCTTAAATCTTTGTCTCAGGCTCTGATTATGGGGGAATCCAAGAGATGAGGGATGCCCAACACCTAGGTGCTCAAGAGGAGAGGGATCATCTCTCCAGCACATCACTGGTTACGGCCATAGCGGGTGGGGTGTGGGTGGCAGGGGCATGGGCTTCCGGGCCAGTCTTCCCCCACCACTGGACCTCTGAGCCAGAGGCCAAGGAGCAAGGCCACTTGCCAGGCCTGGGGCGTGGTGTCACACTGCTTCCCGGTGCCTCCAGTTGCCACACCCAGAGGGACAGTTGAGTCAGCAGCTGAGTCAGTGAGGCTGGAGCTGCCCAGAGAGCACTGTCCTCCTTTGGCAGTCTGGCAGTGGGACCTGGGACTGGCTCACATCCGGACAGCGGAGAGGGGTGTCCAGCACATGCCACGAAGTAGAGTATGTATGAAAATGACTTCTTTTTTTTCTACCACTCCTGACCTCAGGCAACTTTCCAATTCTCCGACTCCAACTGCGTGTCGAACAACTCAATTCAATTCTGACACCATGTGCCTGGATTTAGCACAGACCCCACAGATGAAGGGCTCGGTCCCACTAGACTGCCCCCACTCCAAGTCCCAGGGCTGCTTCTGACTGAAGGGTTGTAAATTTGGAGTTTCCATGACCCCCTCCTCAAGTTCTAGAATTTGCTAAAATGGCTCACTGAACTTAACTAGTTCCAGTTTATGATAAAGGATACAATGTAGGGACAGCCAAATGGAAAAGGTGTGCCTGGGGCAAGGTATTGGGGTTGGGGGTGCACAGAGCTTCCATCTCCTCGGAGGGCTCCCTGCTCCCCTGGCACATTGATGGGTTCACCAGTCCAGAACCTCCCTGATCCCCATTGTGTAAGGGTTTTAGTGGAGGTTTCATTATATGGGCATGATTGATTAGATCGTTGGCCATTGGGGGTTGAACGGTCTCCAGCCCTCATCCCTGCCTGGAGATCTTCCTGATGACCATCCTATTAAGCTATGAGCTATTTAGCCCCCTACCCGTGAGTTATCTCTGCAGCATACCAGAGACACTGTTAGTGCTCTGCGGATTCCAGGGGTGTCAGGAACTCTGTGCCAGAAACTAGGGACCAGGACCAAACGTATTTTCATTATGCCACTGTGGGCCATCGTATGAATGAGATCAGGTGAGGAAACGTGTGGAGACCCGTGGCTGGCAAGTTGCCCGGATGGTGGCGTGGTATCTGTTAGCGTGCGTTTAGGAAGGAGGGAGGGAGCCAGGAAGGTGACAGGTCTTGCTGTATAGAACCGCTGGTGTGCATCTCTGCTTCATCAAGCATGCAAAGCACTGACCGTGTGCTCCTGTTGTGGCCCGGTCTGGGGCCAGCATTGTACCCTGGTAGAACCTTCTCGCCATCAAACCCACCAGCTTCGGCCCAGGGTGTGATCCTGGAGTCACCGGATCGAGTCCCACGTTGGGCTCCTTGCATGGAGCCTGCTTCTCCCTCTGCCTGTGTCTCTGCCTCTCTCTGTGTCTCTCATGAATACATAAATAAAATCTTTAACAAAAAAGAAAAAAAAGACCAGCTCCTTAGCCTGACATCCAAAGCTTTCCCTGGTAGCCCTGCCTACCCCTCTGGCCTCAGCTATTAAACTGCCCACAGTCATCCTTTGCTCCCATAGCCACTGAGCTGTTTGCACTACCCCCCATCTGCTGTGCTCATCAGGCCTTCACATGCTTGTTTCCTCTACTGGACCACCCTTTGTCAGCCATCCTCCCAGCTATCTCTTCCTCCAAGAGGCAGCTCAGCAATACCTCCTCCAGGCAGTCCCTCCTGATTCTCTTTTTACCATTGCCCTGTCACTTTTCTGTGTCCCCTGTACTTATTTCTCCTAGCACGTCAGCCATTCAACAGCTACATATTGGGCACTTAACTAAATTGAAAGGACTGCACGGTTAATTCTAAGAATCGCTGCTTGGTATCAGTCAGCACTTATGAAGTACCAGATGCAGTACTAAGCACCCTACTTATATCATCTCATAAGTGCCCTATGAAGTAGGCCCTAGTGTTGACCCCATTTCTCAGAAGTAGAAGTGAGGATTAATGAGGCTAACAGAGATAGTAAGTGGTGGGGCCAAGATGTGCAACCCAAGCAATCAGACCCTGGTGCTTTTGTTCTCCACTGGGAAACAATATTTTTTATTGTTCTGCCTTTTACAGCAATTGTCTGTTTACTCTGCCTCCCTGGATCAGTCCGGGTCCCAGCAGGAAGCAGATGGCACACTCAAAAATAGGATAATTTGAGCAGAGTTTAATAAAGGACTCATTTGAAAAGTGTGGGCGGGGGGTAGGGAAATCGCAAGGGATGGTGGGGCACTCCAGGCTCCTATGAAGGCTGAGGGACAGGCTGCCTCTGGGAAGCCAGAGCCAGAGTGTGTGTGCAGAGGACCCCCAGCCAGCATCCGAGAGGGTGGGAGCCCAGAGAGGAGGGAAACACCTGCCTCCCAGTGTGTTCTTCCCCCTGTTGCCCTCCAGACATCTCATTGGCAGAACCCAACTGGAGGCCAGAGGACTAAGGAGCCCTGTGATGTGTTCAGAGCAAATCAGGCCCTTGGAGGCCAGAGGAGGACAGAGAAGGGTAGCGAGTGGCTCTGGTGGACCTCTGGCATGCTCTCTCATTGACTGTAGGCTCCTCGAGGGCTGGCTTGGCCTTGATCCTACGTATACCCGTGGCACCTTGCACAGAAGCCAGCAGGCTAGGTGCTTGGCGTGTATAAATAATGAGTAACTGGTCTGTCGTAAAAAAGGCTGCTTCTGAAACTTCTGCTTCTCGATCCTGTGGACTCGGGATTCTAAGTGTGTGGGTATATGTCCTTGTTATTTCTGAGTGTGTGTGTATGTGTGCATGACTGTCCATGTTGTTTCTGAGTGTGTATGTGTGTGTCTGTGTTACTTCTATATATATGTGTGTTTGTGTGTGTGTGTTTTTATTACTTCTGGGTGTATTTGTGCACTTACCTGTGTTATTTCTGGGTGTGTGTGCATGCCTCTGTCCATGTTACTTCTGAATATGTATGTGTGTGTCTGTGTCCATGTTGTTTCTGAGTATACCTGTCTTTTTTTTTTTTTTTTGACGATTTATTTATTTTTAGAGAGAGTGAGAGAGAGCACAGGTGCATGTGGGGGGAGGGGCAGAGAGAGAGACTCTCCAGCCAACTCCATGCTAAGCATAGAGCCTGACGTGGGGCTCGATCTCAGTGAGCCTTGAGATCATGACCTGAGCCAAAACCAAGAGTCAGGCGCTTAACCAACTGAGCCACCCAGGCACCCCTATCCGTTTTATTTCTGAGTGTGTGTGTGGGGATGTTTGTCTGTGTTATCTCTGAGGTTGGTGGTGGGAATGAGAATGGCAAAGTCTTCCCAACTCTGAGACATCTGATTCTTTTCAGTGGCTTTCAGGAAACTCTTCACATCCCTTTACCCCATTTGAACTTGGATATGAAAGTGGAAAATAAGACTTTTTCAAAATATAAGAAGGTAGTGAATGCCGTGCTGACCTCACACAGGCTGCACGCAGCCACAGTCATGGAGATAATTGGGCCTGGGCATTCAGCCTTTGCCTGGATTCCTGAGGTGAGGGCAGGAAGAGCGGGCCCAGTGCTTCCTGGTCGGGAGGCCCTCCGCCCCATGCTTCTGGATTGAATCATTGAAGAAGAGCACCCAACCAGAGAGAGGGAGAGAAGAACAACCCGAGTTACCATAGGAGGTATATCTCAGAACCCAGATTGCTGGGTGCTAGGACCCAAAAGGGAAACTGTAAATCCAAGTTGACTATTCTTTTTTTTTTTCCAATTTGTGTGTGGTGTGAATGTGTTTGTGTCTCTGAAGGGGAAAGAGGAAGGAGTACATGATCCCCTCTCTCTAAGGACATCAGATCAAGAAGAAATTTCTGTCTTCCCATTTGTTTCTCAGACACGTCTGCAGGGGTAAAGCTGTTGACACATGATGCTGAAAACCAGGACTGGCTTTGGAGTCCCACAGACCTGCTTGTTAGGACAGGGGCCAAGTATTAAACTTCTCTGTGTCTCAACTTCCTCATCTGTAAAACTGGGATCATCTGATATCACAGGGTTGTGTAAGAATTAAAGGAGATATAACAGAGGCAAAGCTCTGAGTAATGGTGGGTTGGCAATAATGGGTCTTCTCATCCTTTTCCCTCTGTTTTTTTTTTTTTTTTTTCTGGTAGGGCTCTACTTAGCCCACTCTTTCTGTTACATTTTGCAGAATCCTCTCCAGTGAAACCAGAGGGAGGAGACTTCATTTCTTTGTCTTTTGTGAGTGTATTACTTGTCTTCCCTCTCCTACTCGCAGCCATAACCAGAGCCCACTGGGGCCTCTCTTCCCAGTTTCTCCAGTGCCCTGGCCATGGGCCATCCTACGGCAGCCACCCGCATATTAACCAGAGGGTGCATTATAGCCTGAGGACCAGAGCATTGAAGGGCTTAGAACCCTGAGGCTAACCACTAGTCAATAACCATAAACCCCCCTTGACATTGGCCTAGGTCCTTTGTACTTATTGATCTCCAAGTACCTACCAGGGAAGGTCCCTAGCTGAGACCACCAAAACAGAGCCGTTAGGAAACAAAACGGGCAGTAAAAATGCAAGCAGAGGTAGTAAGGCAACCAGTCTTAGGTTCAGTGGGGATCGATGCTGCTTAGGGACAGACCCTAAGGGAGCCTCACATGATTCTTTGTAGGAGAAGCCTCTTTTACATTTTGCCTTGAATCTGTAATCCCAGATGCCTAGCAGATGGGGGCTCTGTGAACAGTTATGGCTCTATCCTTACGGGGTAAATCGCTGTGGCTCTGTTCTCCTTTTTGTATGAAAAGAAGCCAAGATGCCTCTGGCTTCTGCTGTTTTCCGGGGTTAGGGGATTGGGTACCTCCCATGGAAGCCGGACATCATGGCCCGATGAGGATGAGGACTCAAACTCAGGTCAGCTCGACTTTAACATCTGCTATGCTTCCCCAGCAAGAACCAGGCAATGAGCACAGATCAATGAATTGAGTGTGTATTAATGTCAAAACTTCTTCAAAGAAAAAGAAAGCACATCTGGCCATGCAAGTACTTGTTGAGAGAGTTTTTCAGTGATGTTCTTTATCTGCAAATGAACTTAATAAAATCATCCCATCATTAAAATTAAAAAAAAAAGAAAAGAACCAGGTAATGATGAAGCTGATTCATCGAGTCAGGTAAAACCTGCCATTTATTCAAGTCAGCAGATACATCACATAGCCACAGTGAACTAGAAGCTTGACCCGAACTCTGTGCCTTTTTGCATTCTGAAGAGCAGACTTAGTTACATGGGACCGTGATTCCCAAACTTTGCAGTGTCCGGGGTGGTAATAGGAGGATCTGGGGGAAAAAAAAAAAAAAAAAGGAGGATCTGGGGTTTAAGCACCAAGGACGCAAACTACTGTCTGGACCAAATCCATCCCAGATCCGTGGCGCATCCATGTCTCTTCTGACTAGTGGTTTCTAACCGTAGTGTGGTTGAAAGAGAAGTGATCCTGGAGTCACAACTGGATTCCAGTGCAGAGGCAAATGCTTAGTAGCTACCTGGTGGTAGGTAGGTAGCGAGTAGGTTTTGAAACCTCCGTACAATTATGCTGTCTTTTACAAGGTTGTGCTTAAAGATGAAATGAGAAATATTTGAAAGCACCAGGTCCCTTGCCTGGTACATTATAAGTATAAACATATCCATTTCCTTCCTACGTAAACTATTCAGCACCTTCCTGCTCAAGTGGGTTGATGTTAGTCCTGCTATGAATATGCATATGTTGGAATCCACCTTGGCAAAGATCTGAAAGCCCAAGGGACAGAGGTGCCATAGGCTTCCTGAGCATGGGACCATTTTCTGGCCAGAAACATCGCCCCTTTTAGCATCAGAGAATGTGAAAACCAGCCTGAGCCAGATCTCTGTGTGTGTGTGTGTGTGTGCGTGTGCATGTGCGTGTGCGCGTGCAGGCAAGTCAGTATGTGTTTACGTATGTATTTATATTCCATCATATTCCTCAGAGAACAGGTCAAATTATATTATAAAATATATGAACCAGTGGAAAGATAAATGCATAAAATGCGTACATTTCAGGACCTTAGGTAGGCTGGACTGTGAAGACTGGGAGTGGAAGCATAGCTGTGTATGTACCATAGGATTTTAGAGATTTGTTACTTTGAAACTACACATTTCTTCCTGAGGTTTTATCCATGTATTATTATATATGCCATACTTCTTTTTATCTTTAGGATTTTTACATTAATTTTTTAAAGGCTTTATTTATTTGGGAGAGAGAGAAAGTGAACATGAGCAGGGGTGAGGGGCAGTGGGAGAGGGAGAAGCAGACTCCCCACTGAGCAGGGAGCCCGACATAAATTCCATCCCAGGACTCTGGGATCATGACCTGAGCCAAAGGCAGATGCTTAACCAACTGAGCTACCCAAGAGCCCCTAAGATTTTTTTATTTCTGATTATCTCTACACCAAACGTGGGGCTCAAACTCATGACCTCATGATCGATTGTCGCATGCTCTTTTGAGTGAGCTAGCCAGGTGCCTCATATATGCCATACTTCTAGGAACATTATCATATGTGTCTTTTGATGAACATATGTATGCATTCCTGTTAGTATTTACCTAGGAGTGAAATTGCTGGCTCATCTTCTTCTTTGATTTTGATTGACATTGTCAGAGCAAATAATAGTAATACTTTTGTAGAAACCAACAAAGATTCACACACAAGGTAAAATGGCAGTTCATTGGATTGAATGGACATTTGTGGGTTATAGGCGTTGTATTCTCACATATATTAGTTTATTCAGTATTCACAACAATCTCTGAAGTTGTTGTCGTTGGCCCCATTGTAGAGATGTGGAAAGTTGAATCTTTTCCCCAGTACCAGATGCTTATAAATGGTAGGGTCAGGATTTGATTCCAGGTCTTTTGACTCTTTTTTTTTTCTTTTTTTAAGATTTTATTTATTTATTCATGAGAAACACAGAGAAAGAGGCAGAGACATAGGCAGAGGGAGAAGCAGCCTTCCCGCGGCAAACCTGGTATGGGACTCCATCCCAGGACCCTGGGATCATGACCTGAGCTGAAGGCAGACGCTCAACCTTTGAGCCACCCAGGCACCTCTTTGGATTCTTAATCTATGCTCACTTTATCTGCGGCTACTTTCCTTGACAAATTTGCATTTTCTGTAAAGCCTTTGAGCACCAAATACTTTCTATTTTATGTTATTTTTGATGGTCTGATTGAAAGCCCTTCTATTTTTTTTTAAAGATTTTATTTATTTATTTCACACACACACACACACACAGAACAGAATCTAGGTAATCAGTAGAGGGAGAAGGAGAAGCAAACATCCGCTGAGCAGGGAACCCAATGTGGGGCCGAATCCCAGGACCCTGGGATCACAACTTGAGCCAAAGGCAGATGCTTACCCAACTCAGCCACCCAGGCGCCCCTTGAAAGCCCTGCTAAAAGTCCTGCATCTGGCATGGTGCCTAGAATATAGCATCATGTCTTAAAACTCCTCTTGATGACAAAAGTTCATCATTTGGAATGTCACCTTTTCTTGAGGCTGGCATCAGTTGAGCAGAATGGTTTGTCCTCATTAGCAGACACAGGGTGTAGAGTTTATTTTTAGTGGGGGTGTTAGCAGATTTTTACAGTTTTGGGGTATTTTTTCCCCTTCTTTGTTGTCCCTTCTCACTATTCCCAGCATAACTGCTCTGCTCAGTTTGCCGAAGGCCTAAAAGCCAGCTCATCAAACTTGCTAGAGTTGTGTCTATAGTAAGAGAAAATAGGGGTGCTCCTGTGATCAGAATGCATCAGTTTTGGTGCATGGATTTTGTAGAAATGAATTTGACTCTCTGGGGATCTGTGTGGTTTCTTCCCCAGTTCCTGTGTTCTAGAAGAAATCAGATAGGGTGTGTGTGTGTGTGCGTGCGTGTGTGTGCACGTGCATCCATCCATCCACATGCATACACCTTTTCCTCTTAGAAAAGGAAAAAGTAGGGTAAAAGTTCCACCCAGGTCTGGAGAAAGAACTAAAAAGTTTCTCTGAATTCTCTCTTCTCACTTACTCAATTTATATATTAAATAAATTTATATATTAAATAAATTTATATATATAAATTAATATACACAGATACACTGCCTGTAACACAAAATAATAAAATAAAAGGTTTTTTTGCCCTCATAAGGAATATTTGGGTTACAGCTCTATCCATAATGTGTACAAAATCGGATATATTAAGCTGCAGAAAAAAGAACAGTGTGGAAAAATGTTTCCTTCCTCCAAGTATATCTCTTCACTTACGTCATTGTAGCTGGAATTCTTAATAACCCTATTGAGAAAGAAGGATAACCAAAGAAAACCCATTCCTGACCCAACGATATGATACCAGCCTGCTGTTGGGTTATAAATAATAAATTGACTAGTAAATATCAAATCTGTCTTATGGAAATAAAACAAACAAACGACAAAACTGTGATCCTGTTTCAGCTGTGAAAGGCCACCACCATTTGTCTGCCTGGCAAGGAGAAAAATTCTGGAATTTTAAATGCTTACTTTGGAACGATTGGGCAGAAAATTGATTTTGAAGCAAAGAAGACTTGGAGCTTTATCATCTTACTTCCTATTTGGAATCTGTCCTGTCTCTTCTCTCTTAACCAAATTGTGCAAAGGTTGTGTAAATAAATTTGCCTCTTCAGAAATCCACTCTGTGGGAGCCTGTTGACTCCTCTGTGGCTGTATTTCTGAAGTAATTCCTGAGATGAAATTTAAGGTCTTATAATATGTAATGCCTTTACTCAGTAAATTGAGACCAGTCTTTTCAATGATTCTATAACTCCATAAAGTAGGCCATAGTGACTGCCTTCAGAATAATTCAATAGAATCTCTACGCCTCTGAATATAGAATCTAAAAGAGGACAAGGTGGGGAAGATGACTCTGGTAAAATACTTCTAATTTGATCACTTCTGAGATGAGCTATTTTAATGCATTCTTAGTAGGTTCAGCATGTACACAGGCTTGTTGTTTAAGTTAAGATTAGATTCCAACTGCATATAAACAAAAATCCAAATAACATTAGCAATTAGGTTTTTTTTTTTTTTTTCCTTCTCTCTCTCTCAGACCACAGAGGTCTAGAGAAAGTCCAAAGCCAGATGGTGCCTCTGTGGTTATCAGGGATCCAAGCTGTTTTCTGTCTCTGGTTGAGCCAGCCTTCATATTACCTCGTGTTCCAAAATGGTTGCTGGAGTGTCAGCCATCACATTCTCACTACAGGCAGCAGGATGGAGGAAGAGAAGAAGGGTAACAGGAGTCCTCCTCTGGCCAGATTAGCTCAAAAGTCCTACGTAGCACTTCAGCTTATATCTAACTGGCTAGACTTAGGCACACAGACATACCAGCTGTAATTGAGGCAGGAAGATAGGTCTTTTGGCTGAATACATTACTAACCTGAATCAAATGGGGCTGTGTTACTGAACAAAGACCAGATAGAGGGGACACACATGGTCCCTGCCACATGCAAGCCACTCCAATTACTATTTGTACAAAGAGTATAGTATAGCAGAAAGCACTTGTCCTTTGAAATCAGATGGACTTGTATTTGAATCTTAGCTTCTCCACTCACTACTAGTTGTGAGACCACTTCCTCTGAAAGGAGGAGAATAACCGCTACATTGTAGAGTTGCTTTGCTTTCAGAAGCTTTACTTTTTTTAAAGATTTTATTTATTTATTCATGAGAGACAGAGACATAGGCAGAGGGAAAAGCAGGCTCCATGCAAAGAGCCCAATGTGGGACTCGATCCCAAGACCCCAGGATCACGCCCTGGGTCGAAGGCAGATGCTCAACTGCTGAGCCACCCAGGTGTCCTGTCTTCAGAAGGTTTAAACAAAATCTTGTATAACAAGTGCCTTGTCCATGGGAGATACTGAATCACAGCCATTATAATTGTTATTCTTTTTCCTAAATTTTTAAAAACCTTGATATAGTTGACACACAGTGCTACATTAGTTTCAAGTATACAACACAATGACCCAACTTCTCTGCATACTGTGCTATGATCACAAATGCAGCCATCATCTGCCATCACACACTATAGGTGTTATTATTATTAATGGAGAGTAAGATGTACTTTCTACTGCATCAGCATAATGATGGCTTGTTAAATTGAGATATAATTCGCATAATGTAAAATGTACCTTTTTAAGGTGTATAAGTCAGTCGTGTTCACAAAGTTGTATAACTATCACCATGATCTAATTCCAAAACATTTTCATGATTCCCTAAAAGAAAGCCTGTCACTCTTCCTTCCTCCCTTCCACCAGCCCCTGTCAGCCACCAGCTCTCTGTCTGCTGTGCCTATGGATCTGCTTTTCTGGACGTTTCGTATAAATAGAATCATATCATTTGGGGCTTTTGTGTCTTTTACTAGCATAATGTGTTTTCAAGTTTCCCCTATGTTGTAGCACATACCAGGACTTTATTCCTTTTTGATGGTTGAATAATATTCCATTCTATGGATATACCACATTTTGTTTATCCATTCAGGGCCATGTGGATTGTTTACACTATTTGGCTACTATGAATAATGCTTCTATGAGCATTCATATACAAGCTTTTGTGTGGATGTGTGTTTTCATCTCTCTTGGGTAAATACCTAAGAGTGGAATTGCTGGGTCACATGGTAATCCTGTTTCACCTTTTGAGGACCTACTGGATCATTTTCCAAAGTTGCTACATCATTTTACATTCCCACCAGCAGTATATGAGGTTCCAGTTTCTCTACATCCTCTCCAACACTTGTTACTTTACATCTTTTTCATTATAGCCACACTAGTGAGTGTGAGTGGTGTCTCACTGTGGTTTTGATTTGCATTTCCCTAGTGATTAATAACATGGAACATCTCTTCATATGCTTATATCTTCTTTGGAGAAACATGTATTCAAGTCCCTTGCCTATTTTATTTTTTAATTTATTTCTAAAAGATTTATTTATTTATGATAGACAGAGAGAGAGAGAGAGAGAGGCAGAGGGAGAGGGAGAGGGAGAAGCAGGCTCTATGCTGGGAGCCCAACGTGGGACTTGATCCCAGGACTCCAGGATCGTGCCCTGGGCCAAAGGCAGGGGCTAAACCGCTGAGCCACCCAGGGATCCCCCACCCCCTTGCCTATTTTAAAAATCAGTTATTTATCTTCTTATTGTTGAATAAATCTCTCTTACAAGAGATAACATTTTGGATACTTATCAAGTTTATGATTTGCAAATATTTCCCTCCCCTTCTGTTATGTGTACTATCTAACTTACTTTTTTTTTTTAATTTTTATTTATTTATGATAGTCACACAGGGAGAGAGAGAGAGGCAGAGACACAGGCAGAGGGAGAAGCAGGCTCCATGCACCGGGAGCCCGATGTGGGATTCGATCCCGGGTCTCCAGGATTGCGCCCTGGGCCAAAGGCAGGCGCCAAACCGCTGCGCCACCCAGGGATCCCTAACTTACTTTTTAAAAAAATTTATTTATTTAGTTTGGGGGATGGAGGAGGGGCAGAGGGAGAATGAGAGAGAGAATCCTCAAGCAGACTTCCCGCTGAGCATGGAGCCTGCTGTGGGTCTCTATCCCAGGACCCCAGGATCATGACCTGAGCCAAAATCCAGAGTCAGCTGCTTAACCAGCTGAGCCATCCCGGCAACCTTCTGATTTACTCTTTATAACAATATTTTGAGTTGAATATTGTTACCCCATTTTACAGAGAGGAAGCTGAGGCTCTGAGGCAGTGAACTGCTTGGCCAAGATAACACACCTGCTAACTCAGAAGATGGTACTGAAACCCAGGAAAAGATAAGTCAGGGCTCTTCTACTTTTATTGGTAGAAACCCATGTCAGACCAACTTCTGCTAAAGAAGTTGCTTATATAACTGGGACCTTTAGGGGCTGGCCTGGCAGCAGGCATGGTATATAGATTATGCAGAGCCAGTGATTCAAATGATGTCACCAGGATTCTCTTTGTCCCTCTTTCCTTCCCTCCCTCCAGCTCCTTCTGTCTTTTGGTTAGCATCTTTAAAAAAAAAAAAAAAAAAAAAAAGATTTTATTTATTTATTCATGAGAGACACAGAGAGAGAGGCAGAGACATAGGCAAAGGGAGAAGCAGGCTCCCTGCTGGGAGCCCAATGCAGAACTTGATCCCAGGACCTTGAGATCACGACCTGAGCTGAAGGCAGATGCTCAACCGCTGAGCCACTCAGGCGTCCCTGGTTAGCATCATTCTTAAGCACGCTCTCTCATGTGTGGCAAAGATGATCACCAGTAGCTGAAGGCTTACTAATAAGTCCTTTGAGCTAGAGTATATCTCTTTTTACCCAGTTCTCTTTATGGAGAACTGCTCCATAAAGCTCCCTGATTGGCCTTGCTGAGGCTGATTGCTTATTGATGAGAATACCCATTAGTGCTGCTTTCAGGAATCTAAGATTCTCTGAGTAGACAGCCAGGACCCAGCCCACTTGTTGGGCATTTGGAAACTTATGATTGACAATCTCTGGAGAGTCATGTGGAGTCTGGGAGCGGATAGTTCCTAAAAGAAAAGGATATGAAGGACAGACAGAAAAAATAGCTGGTGTCCTGTCCTGCAAGGTCTGTCTGAACTGCTAAATTCAGGATGCTGAAATGAGTTGGGAGTAAATGAAAGTTAATTCCTAAAGGTAGATATTGGGAAAAAAATCAGTTGGTTCATAAAATAAAAGATACTGAAAATAATCATCTCCAGATCCAATCAACAGTGTGTTCTCTGCTGTCCACTTAAACATAGCAATTTTGTAAAGTAGTTTGTATAATAACCTCTAAATCCCTACGGCCAGAGCAATAAGACTAATTTTTCAAAAAAAAATAAATAAATAAAAAGCAGGGAACAGAAGCTAGATGTATCTGTCAGAAGGTTTGCTAGCAATTGTAGAGGATTGTTTTTTTTTTTTTAATCAGAGCCCCTAGTGTGATGTGGAATGTTCACATTTGAGAAAGATGTTAACCAAATAGCATATGCTAAGAAGAAAGCTCTGCAGTGGGTGGGCAATTTTCCTTTTTCAAATAGAGCGATGCCCTACATTTGACATAATTAGGAAAAAAATTCTGTTATAATACAGCTCATTGTTATGTGGGTTTAAATACCTTGCAGGTGAAATCATACTTTTGAAAAGCAACAACTGGATACTGTGATAGATTCATATAACATAGGGTGCCTCAAACAGGGCCTCCCCAGCCCGGAACCAATGGACTACGGACTGCTGATGGCTTGCAAGGTGGATCTGAAGACAGAGTTGGTGGCCTTGTGGCATTTGGAGTTGGTTGTAACACTGATGTCATAAAGGAATTCATCAAATTATAGGATGTTATTGTCCTAGTACCTGAGAGCTTGTGCCCCAGGCTCCTGGTTTGAACTACAAGGAAAAGGCCAAAGGAGGTGAAATTATTTGGCTCTGCAAAAGGAGCTGATCTGTCTGGCATTCCATGTTCCTTCTCAATGCCAAAGTCATAAATAGCTGTCATTTATCAAAGTTTTCTTCTTGAGTAGTGTTTCAGATGATCAGCAGCTTTGAAAAGTGCTCATGAAAGTAGGTCTAACTGGGCTTTGGACAAATCAGAGAGAGAGCCATACATGAAACGACCTTTCTTTCTTTCTTTCTTTCTTTTTTTTTTTTTTTTTGAACTTTATATTCATAGGTCACCTATTTGAAATACATATTTATTTCTGTTTGGATTCTCTGAACATTTCCTCAGTTGTGATGAAAATTTGTGTCTCTGCCTGCATATGAGGACAGGGACTGTCTTGTGTATCTTCTTGGCTCCCAAGGAGCCTAGCATAGGACCTGTTTAGAATACAAGTGGTGATATTTGTAGCTAGCATTTATTGATCATTTTCTATATGCCAGGCACTGTGCTAATAAGCACTTTGCTTGGAGTATCTCGGTTACGCCTCACAATGACCTTATGAGAGAAAGGTCTTCTTGTTATTCTTCTTTTAAAGGTAAAGAAATTGATGTTAAATACTTTGTTTTAAGTTAACAATCCCTGTGAAGTGGCAGGGCGGGGACTTGAACTCAGGTTGTCTGAATCCAGATTACTCACTGTTAGCCACCAGAAAGGTTATCTTTCTATGAACTGATGGGTTCCAACAGAATGTCTCTACCCATTGGGGAATGTCCTTAGGTACTCAGGTCACAATGGTCTCATGTCTGAAAATGCCCAAGGCAGGAAGGATTTGTCAATCCAGAAGTAAAGTGGACTTGGTCAAAGAAGAAGTCTCCCCTGTGCTCTGCACAAGCTGCAGGGCTGCTGGGATCAGAGAGGAGCGGGTTGTTTAAAAAAGAAAAGTCACCACTTCCCACTGTTAGCACAGAACATCTCTCTCCTTGGTCCTCATGACTTCTTATCTCTTACTGAGGGGTCCTTAAAGGAGGGAGGAGAGGATGGGAGGAAGTAAAAGGCCCATCCACTGACTTGAATTGCCCTCGAGCTCCCCAGTTTACCTGGCTTTGGAGAGAAGGAAAGAAAACGAGACAAGAGAATAAAAACAGGAGGAGGAGTACCACTCCAGTCCTGCAGTGTACCCACAATCTTCTTGCTCAAAATTAGGGGTGTCGGTTCACTGATCTTGTGCTAGATTTTATGCAGTTACGGTTTTTAAATAGTAGGCAAATGCCTCTAAGCGTTCCTTGATACTGTGATGCAAAGGTGAGCAGAGTGTTCTTACATGGGAGGGGGGGGATCAGGTATTTTTCTGAAGACACGGTCTTGAGTCCCTTCTCTAAAATGTAACTGGGAAAGGAGGAGGAGTAGGGGGAGCCTTGGGAACCAGGATACCTGGGATCTGGCCCTGGTTCCCCACAAATCTTCTGGGGAAGTGGCTCTGATAGTCTGTGATGATTTCAATGATGAAAGCAACTTGGAGAACCACAATTCCTCCTTCTAGTTCTCCTCCCAATTCCTCCCACACCCCTGCCCCAGTGAATGCTCATTTATTCATCCATCCATCCATCCATCCATCCATCCATCCATCCATCCATTCATTCTTCTTCTTTTCACCTATTCAGTGAGCATCTTTCAAGCGTTTAGGGCTCTGGGATTGTAATAGTGAATAAAAAATCCTCTGCTCTCAAGGAGCTCACAGTCTGGTTGGGGAAATATAAATATTTGAAAAATGGTGCCGTGGAAAGGAGTCCTAAAAGAGGCATGTTCTCAGTCTTGAGATAGCACAGAAAGTGGGCCTGAGTGTGATGAAGTCTCAGTGGAAAACAAAACATGTTCGTCAAAAAGAAAAGAAAAGAAAAGAAAAGTACCTTGGATGTTCTGTAAGTTCTCATTTTTCAGGTTAATGTGTGTTTTTCAGAAATAAACTAAGATTTAAAACCACTCACTCCTGTAGATTGCAGGTTTTTAGGAACCCCATGTAACACCACGATTCTTCTTCACTGGAGGTTGTTGTACTCATATTAGAAATGATGTAGTTCATAAAAGGGAGCTGGTTCAATCCAAAACACATTTATTGGGAGCCCCTGGGGGACTTGTACTAGGCAGTGCCTTCTGTGGGCCGAAGCCGGCGGGGTTTACATTCAGACTGAATGTGCACGGTAGTTCTCCACTGATTAATCGTTGACCTTGAGCAGCTTGTGCATGTCTCTGAGCTCTCTCAGCAGAAAGCATGAGGAGATTTCAGGAGACGGTGCTTGTAAAATGCCAAGCCTCGGCCCCCAGGAACCTCGGGGATGTAGGTGATACACAGAAGGATAGATTCAGTCCCCCAGCGCCCTCAGGGGTTGACAGTCTGGGAATTTTGTAGTGCAGGAAAATCAGTAGGAAGATCTGAGTTCTGAGCTGAGCCCTGCCACCCACAAAGCCACTTGTCCCTGGGGTGGTGCTGTCTTCTCTGGGTATAACAAGTCTGAAGTCCCTCTGCATGATGCCAGCATCCTCCACTGCTTCTGCAGAGTGAGAAAAAACTATCTTGCAAGCATCCACGGGAAGATTAGTCTCACCTGGAGGAATGGGCAAGGGGGTGCTCTCCAGACCAGTCAAGCTTGCATTTGAGTTGGGTTTGTAATGAGTTTGTAATAACCTGTAGACTCTATGCAAGAGAAAATTATCCTGGGGCTATGGACCGTCTGACTTGGATGAGCTTGTGGCGCAAGGTGGCTAATTGCACGGACTGTGAAATCAGACTGGTCAGTTTGCCAGGTGACCTCTAGGCTTCAGATTTTCCCCTCTTGTAAAATGGGGACAATGTCAGTACCTGCTTTATAGAGTTGCTGTGAGTATTTAGTGAGGTCAGGCCTGCAATGACTCAGAACAGTGCAGGGCATATAATAAGCACAACAATTGTCAGTTGATAGGATTTCACAGGACAGACAGAAATATATTCCTGAGTTCATTCAGTTGATATTTATACTATGAGCCTTCGGGTTCCAGCACTCTATCTGATCCTTCTCTTGTCTCCATCAGAAGGAACAGTCAGGGAACCGGGAGGTGGAAGAGAAAGTGTTTTTTTGTCTACAAATCAACCAAGTTCTCCTCTTTACTTCCTGAGAAACACTCAAGCGGTTTACTTGGAGGATTTAAATTAAGTACATTTGGGACTAGAATAGGCTTTTTATTT
Organism: Canis lupus baileyi; assembly: GCF_048164855.1. NCBI lineage: Eukaryota > Metazoa > Chordata > Mammalia > Carnivora > Canidae > Canis > Canis lupus. The sequence goes on along the minus strand of NC_132851.1, from coordinate 29,292,714 downwards.
TTTTTTATTGCATGAAATTGCACGAGTGCATTTGGGAAACACTCATACAAGGCACCCGACAAAAGCAGGCTTTATTTAGCTTAGGTATAGAATATGGCAACAGGAGCCTAGCAGTAAAACACGTGAAATCAAATGCATCCCTCTCTCCCTCCGCCTGCTCCCCACCCCCACTCTGCAGCGCTTTCCTCTCTTCTAGCACTTCATTAAGATGATTGAAAACGAAGTCATAAGTTATCAGGTAAAATAAGGAAATAAGAATACTTTCTCTGGTTGCCTGGGTTGGGAAAAACATCTAACAGAGTAGCACTATGGGAAGTATAGTCAAGAGACCAATTTTGCAGGCTGTGGGAAAAGCCTGCCAGGCTCAGGGATCTAACTTGCAGTGAGATTTCGCTGTGTCTCAGTTTCCATTATTATACTCCCACATCAGGACTGTTATATGAATGAATTCTGATGCTGCGTACGTAACCACCAGTGCAATGCCTGGCCCGGGGTGGGAGCTCAGAAAGTGGTAGCACAGTAGCCGCAGGTGTGTCTCTGGTAAATCTGAGATAATTACACTGACTTTATTAAAGTTGTTATGAAGTTTAAAGAAGGAGATGTGTGGGGGTGCCTAGGTGGCTCAGTTGGTTAGACATCTGACTCTTGATTTCAGCTCAAGTTGTGCTGTCAGGGTCCTGGGATCAAGCTTGGTGTCTGTCCGGTGTCTGGCCTCCACTCGCAGTGGGGAGCTTGCTTAAGATTCTCTCTCTTCCTCTGCCCCTCTCTCTGCTCAGCTCTCTCTCTCTCTCTCTCAAAGAAATAAATCTTAAAAAAAAAAAAGAATGATATATGTGTCCAAAATCCTAATTCTATTCACTAAGCAAAGTGTCAGATGTACAGCAGGTATGTTTCTTTTCTTTTTTCTTTTTTTGGAAGGAATATCAGAATTTATATCTCCAGATGAGGTTTTCAATAGTCCCATACTATCCAAAAAGCATTGTCTACTATGATATCTCAGATCTTGACTGACACTTTATATGACCTAATTAACTGAAGTCTCAGAGCACTAATGCATAGTTATTATCATTGCTCCCATTTTTTGGACGTGAAAACTGAGACCCAGAAAAGTGAATTCCTTCCATAAGGTCTTATAGCTGCTGTGGAGCAGAGATGTGATCCCACGTTCCTCTTAGCTAGAACTCATGCTCCTGAAAAATAAATAAATTCCTGAAAAGTAAGTAAACTTAAAACAAATGAAATTCATACAGCTTATAACTCATGCTCCTGCAAAGTAAATGCCCTGTTCTATCCTCTAGAAGCTGCCTTGCCTGGAATGTCCTTTTTTAAAAATAGGAACTGTATTCCATGAAATTGAGGCTTTTGTTTTATGGCCTCTAACTCATTTCTGATCCTGGTTAGTATTCACTCTGTTGGACTCTAGATACTGGTTATTTACTTCCAAAGTCCAAAACCATCACGAATGGATTTGACCTCCCAGAGGATACTTACAAGAATAAGCTAAGTCTCTGAAGAGGATTCCCAAATCTGAGATCTCATACTTTGGGAATTGCTATGCGGCCTCCCCCTCCCCTGCTTTTTTCCTCCTCCAGGTGACTAATTTAGATGTATCTGAGTCCTGGAATGAAAAGAAATGTATTTATAGTCATACTTCATGTGAAAAGCAAGTTCAAAGGGAACTAACATTGGTTGATTATTCACTATGCGTCAACTGCTTTATCCACATCCCCTCAGTTTATTTCCCCCAATACCCTGTAGTGTATAGTTTTATTATCACGCTAAGTTTGCAGAGGAGAAGAGAAGGGAGATAATCTAGAGATCCCAACCCTGGTCCACGTAACATAATGCATATTCTCTTCCCACAGTGTTGCCCCTGTCCCTTGAAGGCACTGGGAGCTTTTGAAGAAGGATGTAAATTCCATCCCATCAGGTTGGGATGTTGGCTGGCACTGTTGATCTTGCTCCCAGAGAGCATCCCAAACTCCCCACCTCCACTCTCGCATCCCTGGTACGTTGTTGGACATCTTGCAAATGCACCCCCTTGGTTGTTAGGTAGGTGGGCCGGAGTGAAGCCTGTACTTGGAAATAGAAGTCTGGCAATTCTCCGATGGCAATGGAGTCAGTAAGTGCTGTCGCTGTCCATGAAAATAAGCCACCACTCTTTTTACTAAAGCATGCTACAGGGACTACTGTCTTACCCCAGTCAGCAGTGCTCAGAGTAAGAAACTGCAGGAGAAGCGTGAGGGTGCTTAACTGCATTGATGGGGATGATGATAACAAAGATGAAGTATGCTTCATACAAAGCTGGGCACACACAAGTATACGTATGTGTGTGTGTTCCTGGACCTGGAGAGGATGATATATATTCCCAAGCAGCTCCACACAAAGAAATCCAGCGTTTTAAGTTTTGCCTACATCAGACTCTCTATTCACTTTGAGATATCCAGGAATAGTTTTCAGGCTATTTGAGAAAATGAGAGGTGCAGATGGCTTGCACTGGGACATGGTTTTAAATTTAAAGAGGATTATGGCCCATGAACCCCAGAAATTGTGGGTAGAGGTGTGAACCTTTGAAATTCTAATTGCATACCAGTCTGAGGGAGGTATATGCTTACCCTGGCACAATATCTCATTGTTCACGTATTCCTTTCCTGGCCAGAGGAGATGGGGAGGAGGAGAAGTATAACATAATCCCCAAGTGAAACTGAAACAATTGATGGCAGCATTTTGAGCTCTCCAGTGAGTTCAGTCTGGAAAGAAATCCCCGGCTGTTTACCATTGCAGCTAGCTTAGCTTCTCGTAATAAACTTTATTCCTTGCGTTGTAGAGCTGGGGGTATACACAGACTCGGCTCCAGCTGGAAGGGATCTGTGTGGTCATTTTGGCACACCCACCCCTTTATTTTATAAGTGATGGCACAAAGACCCTAGGTGACAGCATCAGTTATTAGGAGAGAAAGCTCTGGAATCCAGGGCTCTGGGAACCGAGGCAATTATTCACTGACTCTAGGCTTTTAATAACAGCTCATATTTATCAAGTGTTTATATATGTCAAACATGCAGGATGGAAGGAGCAACCAACCCAGTGGAGGTGATAGGCATTAGATGACTTGCAATACAGAGGAGAACAGAATAAATACAAAATCAAAGTCAAAACGGATTTCCAGCCTAGAGGAAGTCTTTCCTGGAGTGGATGTTAAGTCTGAGTGCTGGGTGTTATACTCCACTGCTTCTTAGGGTAGCATAGGGTTACTGAGATCAGAGAGCTTAATTAGCCCAAGTTAGTAGGAGCCATATTTGCTCCAAGTCACAGGACTTGCCAGATGTAGGATGCTAAGGTGAGTATGCAGAAAAAGAGGTAAGATTTTCTTCTGAGTGACTCATACTCCAAAAGCTCATTTTCTGTCAAACACTGCCAACAAGCAAGTGACCTCCAGGTGCTGGGCTTCAACTGCTTGCTGTTGCCATCTGGCTGTCTCCCCAGAACCTCAACAAAACTTTTTTTTTTTTTTTTAAAGATTTATTTATTATTTGAGGGGGGTGGGGCAAGGGGAGAGAGTCTTCAAGCAGACCCCCTGCTGAGCATGGAGCCCAACACTGGGCAAGATCATGAACTGAGCCAAAACCAAGAGTTGGATGCTTAACTGACTGAGCCACCCAGGTGCACCCCTCAAAACCAAACTTTTAAAGGGCTAATAAGGAGAAAGTGAGTGCCTGTTTATTTACTTATTTTTTAGAATGTCTCTCAAGGTTCATTTCTCAACCCTTTACTTTGCCAGAGAAAAATCTTTATTCACATCCGCTGTCGTCTGAACTTCTTCCTATAGTTAACTGAAACCCTTGCCTACCTGATATTAATGAGTACTTTGCTGGCGGCGTACTCCAGCTTCCGTACAGCCAACACAGGCAGACCAAACTCCTCGAACTCATTTCATAATGGCTTTCCTGTGCACAAAGTACTTTCTCAGCCATTATTATTTTACATCCTCACGGGATTGATTAATCTGCACATGAGGCAACTGAAGGCCAAGATCCCATAGCTAACATGTCTTTGGGACATGGCCTCTTGTTCTCTTTTCTGCTCAAGATGTCACCTGCCAGAGAGGTCTTCTCTGAACATTCCTTATACTGTAGCACCTCCATCACTTTCTTACTTTATATGTATTCCATGTTGTATCACATGATTTGTTGGATACCTCTTTCCCTACTAGAAGGGAAGCTTCTAAGAGCAGGGACATTGTCATTACTGAATCTCCAGGGCATGTCGTAGGCCCTTAGCAAGTATTTGTGGACAGTAAGGTGATGCATTTTGATTTGACAAGCACTTGGCTACTTCTCTGTGCCAGGCCCAATGCTAGGCAAGGTCCCTGCCTTGGGTCACTCCATTGTAGTTGTGGGTAAGGACCAGATAACACTTAGCCACACAAGATGGCAGGAACTCAGGCCTAGGGGAGGCCACAGAGCCAGCCTTCTGCCCTAAGGGGGTGGTGCATTTGGAGACGAGTTTATAAGACTGCAATAAGGCTTCAATGAGAGGGATGGTGGGAAGCTTCCCAAGGGCCTAGCTTTCTTCTTCTTTTCTTTTTAAAACCAATTTTATCCAAAATCAGTGGTGAGACATTAAATGGGATTCTTTGGACTAAGTAGACCGAGCTAGTTAAAACAGCCATCTGCCAGGACCGAGGAATGAACAATCTGTTGGTACTTCGTCCGCTGAAATTTGGCATCTGCTGGGCATTGTACATACACCATTTGCACCTCCGGAAATACCTTTTGCGCTCTTGACCCTCGTGTGTCCTGCGGGCTAAAAAAAACAACAAAAAACTTACATGCAAATGGAAGATTAGAGAATTATAAAAAAAGGCAAAAAAAAAAAAGAAAAAAGAAAAAATCTTTTCATTTGTCTTAGCATTGTAGCAGCACAGAACTCGCCTCCCAAGGACGCTGCCCGGGACCGAGGGCGGGAGGCAGGCGAGCGCGCGGGTTGCAGCCGGAGCCCCGGGGGCCGCCGCCGCCCCCGCCGCCCCCGCGCCCGCCCCCGCGCCCGCGCCCCCCCTTCCATCCTCGGTCCGCGGCCCTCGCAGCAGGAGGCGGCGCTCCCGGCCTGGCTGCCTGCACCCACTCGGGACTAAAAAAGAACGCGCACAACTTTTTTTGGTCCCTTTTCTCGCAGAACGCAGGCGTAACGAGCTCGCTGAAGTAACCGCTCCGGGGGCGGGGGCGGGGGCGGGGGCGGGGGCGGGGCGCAGGCTTCCGGAGCCCCCCCCCCCGAGCCGGGCCGCACCCCCACCCCCGCCGCCCCCCGACCGGGGCGCCCGAGTCGGAACGATGCCCGGGGAGGCGGGGGCGGGGCGAGGGCTGTGTGGGCGGGGCTCGTGGGGGGCGGGGCGAGGCCCGTGTGGGCGGGGCGCGGGCGGCGGGGGCGGGGCGAAGGGGCGCGGGCGGCGGGGGCGGGGCGCGGCGGGCGGCGGCGCGTGCGCAGAGCACTTCCTTGTTTGTCCCCGTGACTGTAGCGGGAGCGCCGCCTGCCCGCCGCCCGCCGCCCGCCCTCCCTGCATCCCGCCCTCCCGCCCGCGGGAGTGTGCGCTCGGGCAGTCCGTCGGTGTCCTCGCCGCCGCCTGTCAGAGCGCCCCGGGAGGCAGCGCCGGCCGGCCCGAGCCCCGCCGAGCGCCGCGCCCCCTCCCCCGCCGCCGGCATGAGCACAGGGAGGCGGGTCCCCGAGAGCCCCCAGCCTCGCGCGCCGCTCGGAGTTTGAAGCCCCGCCGCCCGCTGCACCCGCTGCGCCCGCTGCGCCCGCTGCACCCGCTGCACCCGCTGCAGCCGCCGCGCCCGCCCTCTCTGCCGCCGCCGCCGCCGGGGACGGGGACGGGGACGGGAGCCGCGCCAGGCCGGGCGCCGGGTGGCAGGCTGCGCGGGGCGTTCATGAGCCGCCGGGCGGCCCGCGGCCCCGGGAGCCTGCGCCGTGACTCACTCCCCGCCCCCGCTTGTGTCTCGCCCCCCCGGCAGGATGCCGGACCAGATCTCCGTCTCCGAGTTCATCACCGAGACCACCGAGGACTACAACTCGCCCACCACGTCCAGCTTCACCACGCGGCTGCACAACTGCAGGAACACCGTCACGCTGCTGGAGGAGGTAGGTCGGGGCCGGCGCCGCCCCCCCCCACCCCCCCCCCGGGGACCCCGGCCCCTCCGCCGGGGCGCCTCGCTGCCCCCGCTCGCAGCTGGATCGGCTGCATTTCCGAGCGGGAGGGATGTGGGGGGGCTGGGGCAGCCACACCCCCACCCCCACCCCCTCACCTCCGGCTCCCAGGTGAAGAGGGGGACTTGAGGTGTGCAGCCCCCCGCTCCGTTGGCCGGGGCGCTGGAGGCGGGGAGAGGATGGAGCGAGCTCCTGGTACCCTAGGAAAAAGAAGAGGCAAGTCCTCTCCTTGTCTCGTGGGTGCCCTACTGCCAGGCTCTTTCCACATCCTTCTGACCCCGTCCTACCCCGCGAAGTAAGTGGCGTCAGGCCCCAGAGGGCAGAGGGAGGCGAAGCAGCACGGCCAAGGTCACCAGCGAGGGACCGAGAGATGGTCCCTGAGTGCCCCTCTCCGTGACTCGGCTCCGCCAGGCGAGCTGAGCTGCATAGGCAGGGGCCCACGGGATTAAAACCCCAAAGGATCGAGAGGAGACTCGGGCTGGCATTGCCTCCACCCCAGGAGTCTCCCCGCAGCCAGTCTCTGGTGCCTAAACCCTGGGTTGGAAAGAGAGATCTGTGCAGACAGACAGGTTCCCCTCCCGGCTCCCAGCACCCGAGGGAGGGTTTGGTTCTGCCGAGGCTGCTGCGCCAGCAGGACTTGCCCGCAGGGCGCTCCTAAGCTGTGAAGGAAGACCCGAGGCTGAGGCTGCCGGGGAAGAGCTGGCCAGAACGGGAGAAGGGAGGGGGGGTCTGACCCTGCAGAAGGACAGCTCCCCTTATCTAGACCCTCCAGAGAGGCATTGTGGGTGTCCTGGGCAGGGCCAAGGGCATGGCGATTTCCTTTAAAATTGAAGTGAATTCGTGATAGGCCAGGGTGGGTAGGTAAGGAGGAACCCGCAAACCCAAGGGCTGCAAAAGCCTCTGAACCTCCATAAAAATAGGACATTTGCCCTGGAACTCTGCACCATCTGTAAGTGCCATAAAGCACCACTCCCCTCCAAACAAGCCAAGCCTATTTCAATCGGAAAAGACAGCAGTGGGGGGGGGGGGGGGGGGGTGGAATTTAGGAAGGCAGATCGTTTTCCTGGGGTGGATTATCCTGTGGTTGGTTTATTTGAGGTTTGGGGAGCTCTTTCTGATAGAAGCTCACCACAGCCAGCTCTCTGTAATATTGAGAAGCTTGGGCTTCTGTGGGAAACTGCCCTTGGTACGGGCTTTGGTACTCACTCTTCTGGCCAGATTACTTGCAGAATTGGTACTCTGAAGCACAAAGTCCTAAATTTTAAGAGGGGAGAAATTTCTTTTCCTGCGGGGTCCTGTCTTTGCCTGCCTGGTGCAGTGAATTAGTCTCAGCATCGTATGCCAGTTGAGGATGCTTCTAGAGTTCTCTGTGAAGTTAATGTTGGGTTATTGAACGGAATCTTGAAATTCATTTGGAGAAATACCTCCCAACTAAGTTTGTTTGAAAGCCAGAGGTAAATGGATGATTTTTTTTTTTTTTTTTTTGTCTTTGTGACCTGTCATTCTGTTGCAGTACCCTGACGTTTAGTGTCCGGGAATACACGGAATTGCCAGGCATTCAACCTCATAATGGGTCTGTCCTTCACTTCACTTAATTGTGATAAATTGGAACATGGTGATACAGGAGCATTTTGCATCCTTTTTGTGTACTAATCGTATATGCCTTCTGAAGGATGTGACATTGATTAGACTGAGTGGTTATTTTCCTTTTAGATAAGTTCTACGGTGCCTGCTAATAGAGCTGTCAGTTATATTAACTTTTCCTTTCTGCCCATTTAGATAGTGTTACTGTATTCTGTTTGTGTGGGGTGTGATAAGGGTAAGTAGCTGATAATGCTGTTTGTAGGGGTATATGCCCATATTTTTCAGCAGCAAGAGAGGATAGGGTTAATGTTAATTACATGCAGCTGCTCTTAATCTTAGTTTGAGGTAACTAAATTTAAATGTGACTGCAATAGATATATATATATTTTTTTTTTTTTTTTTTAAATGAGGAATACTATTCTGCAGGGTTAGGTCAGAAATTAGATCCAATGGCCATATACATGTGGTCACCTGTGAACTTGAGGAATCAGAATCAGGCTAGAAGTTCTAGAAGTTCAAAAGTGTCATGTTAGATTATGGTGATAATACTCATGTCCTCAAAAATATTACAGTAAATGTTTCAGTCAGAATGACACAATAATTTTGTAATTGTTATTCTGCACTTCAGTGTAGTACTGGTCAAGGAGTCATTCCCCTAATCTGCATCTTTAACTCTTGACTCACATGCCATGAAGCTGAACTCATCATGAGTGATGGCCTTTTGCATATATGTGAAATATACCTGCTAGTTTCTTACTGATAGGTAACCACCACAGTTGAATTTTTATTTTTTCCCCACTAATTTTGCATATACGGAAGGAGTACATTGTTATAAATAAGTGCATCAGAATTCAGTTCTTAAAAGATATGGGGCTAAAGGTTATTACCTTTTGGGGCAGACCACAAAATCTTGTTGGCATATGTTTCACAAGTGAGATACTTGGAAACTTTAAGAATGCTGTTTGTGTTACTTTGTGGGTTATTCTTAGGAATAGGACTTTTGGGTACTTTTTTGGTGATGTGGAAACCCAGGAATAGGAATTCATTTGGACAGCTTGGAATTCTTTTTTAAAAAAATCTTTTTCTAGTTCCAGTTATTAAGTGCCTTTCTGTTTATTTATAAATTCTTTTTGTTCTTTGGGTTCCTAATCAACATATAGAGGTCTCAACTAAAAAACTGTAGCTCTCCAAGCTTGGATGCCTAAATTAACCCACACTCTTCCTTTTCTTGTGTCTCATTGGCAAAGACTGCTTTGCAGATGTTGGTGCTTTTATTTAAATCTCTTTGTGATAAGCACTCTAGGAAATGGGTCAGAAATGTGTAGTAGAAAGAGTTTGCTTCTGGGCTTCACCTTTGGGGTTAAGGGGTCCGAGAGGACCGTGGGAGTTGCGGTTAGGCTGGCACACGATGAGTGGCTGCCTTTGGGAGGCAGGCATGGATTAGCTGCCTAGTTTTGTCCTGATGTCTGAGTGTTTTCCAAGCAAAAAGGCCGTGTTTTGCTTATTCAGCAGAGCACACTGACGTGTGCCATTTTACTCGTGACCATTTGGAAAGTATGAGTAAATGACTAGGAGACTAGGAGAAGACAGAGTTTTACTGAGAAAGGAGAGCAAGCAGGCATTCCAGGATCACTGTGTGGGGAGACAATAGGAAAAGACTCTCCATATAAAGGCTTAGACTGGTCAGTACTTAGTGCTTAATGAAAAGGAGAGTCAGCATGATAAATGAAGGTCTGCTTGGTTATTTAATATCGGGCCAGCGCTTTACCTTTTGTGATGATGGAGGAGACATATCCTGCCCACTTACTGAAACACTGCTCTGTGCTAGGCTTGTTGTAGGCACACAGCACACGGGATCACATTTAAGCCTCGTGGGAGCTTTATGGAGGAGGGACAATTGTTATCTCCATTTTACAGAGAAGAAAATTGAGGCCTAGAGAGTGATTTGTCCCCAAGGTCACATGGCTGGTAAGTCAGTGGAGTTAGGAAATCCCTAAACAATTAAGGCATAAAACAGATGTTCTGAATGTCTACAAAGATGTATTTCAGTGGCTTTGTAGAGAATATAAGAGGCTTCACTTTTCATTGTACCTTCTGAATTTGATCTCATGAAACAGGGGTGCCTAAGTTCCTAAGTGGCTTAGTTTTTCTTCATGTTTGCATTCCAGGGAGTTAATAGTAATACTTAAATACATTTAAGTACATTTCTCTTTTTCTTTTTTTTCCTGTGCTTTCACTTGGATATGGTTTTTCAGATTCAGATGTGGGAACTTATTTGGGCATAATTTAGGAACAGCATTCACTTAGAGCATTTTGGGGGAGCACCTGCTAGGTACAAGTCATGTTGCTAAGTCCAGCTGAGGTACTAGAATTGTTGCCTGGATTGTATTACAGAGGAGGTAATAGTCTTTGAGAAAGAGGTAAATAGGGCTGTCTTTTTTTTTTTTTTTTTAAGATTTTATTTATTCATGAGAGATGCAGAGAAAGAAACAGAGACAGGCAGAGGGAGAAGCGGGCTCCCTGCGGGGAGCCCAATGCCCGCGGGATTCAATCCCAGGACCCTGGGATTCTGAACCAAAGGCAGACGCTCAACCACTGAGCCACCCAGGGGCCCCTAGGGCTGTCATTCTTAACAAGGCAGAAAGGGGCAGTTTGCAAATGGGGGAATGATATTAGGACATTTACCCCAGCAGTGCAGGCTCAATAACTCAAATTACCATCCAATCAGTATACAGATTGTCCGGGGCCCAGCAATGTGTCAGACTCTGGGGATACTAAAATGATCAAGTGTGTTATTAAGAAGTATACAGTCTACAAATTTTCTTAAGGGAGCTGACAGGCGTGGGTCTTGCATGAGAAGTTCACTTGTTTTAACACAAACATAGAATGTATTTGGTCCTTCCTAAACATTTGGCTGGATGAAGAAACGAGTGAAGGTGCAGAATGCAGAGCCATTATCCAGGCCTCTTTCCTTTTTTTTTTTTTTTTTCAGGCCTCTTTCTTAATACCTATAGTTACCAGTTATCTACAAGCTCCATGCATGCTATTATCTAATGCTTACATGTGCCCCACTATTATGTTTGACCCATCTTCCAACAGTTGAATCTCCGCCTGAGATTTACTTTATTTAAGACCATAACCAACTCCAGCAGCTGCTGCATAAACTAGCACTTGCTGCCTAGTTTATCAGCTTTCAAAATTTAAGAGAAGTAAAGCAATTGCATTCTAGAAAACTTGGAGCTAGTGAATGAGATCAGACTTCAAGCCCTGGCCACAGAGGCTCTGTGTGTGAGATTCCACAGATAACACTGGAGAACCTAAAAGCATTTATCAAAGATTAATGGCCTCTTGTCATCAGCATAGACAATGATGCCTAAATGAACATGAATAAAAATTAAGACTGACTTGGAGGATGAAGAAACACTTACAGATGAAGTCTGGCTAGCCATGCATAGGAATGCTACAGAAACGGGATTCATGCCTAAATCTACTACTCAGTGTGCGGAGTTTAGATAAGATCTGAGTTAGTCCTGTGCATTGTTTGAGGTCAAAATAATATGCTTTCTTTGACCCTAACCTCTCAAAGATAAAACAAAAAAAGGAAGGATAAGTCTTCCCTTGATGCTGTTCTCTTACATAGAATTCTGGGCTCTGTGGTATTAGAGCCAGTTCAGAAGTACTGAGGGTGAGTTTTCTCTGGGTATAAGCAGCAAAGGTCAGCAAGTGAAGAATATACTTATTTGCCTGCAGAGGCAATGAGAGAAGGAAATTTCCTTTATGTACCAGAATGTGTGTGTTTTTTTTTCTAAAACAAGGCTCAAACTGCTAACCAGGTATTCCAAACTAATGCTGTCTGCCTTTTATAAACATCTTTAGGGTTTAAAAAACATTTTCCACGTGTACTATCTAATAAAACACCATTGTGGTAGCGTCCTTATCATTCTTTTACATATGAATAAATTAAAGCTCAGAGGTAAATTACTTGACCAAGGTAGCACAGGATCTCTGGATCTAAAATCCTTTGTTTCTTCTGTATTTCACCGTCTTTTGTGCTTCTCATCTGTTAGTTTTGTTTTGTTTTGTTTTGTCTTTCAGGGCTTGTAAAAATGACATCCACTGATGTTTCTTATCCATACTTGATTTCTAGGGCCAGAGATAAAGAGTTTGGGGTAGAGAAGAAAACGGGAAAGGCAAAGACCGCTCCTCTTCTCAAAGACCTCCTGTTGGATTGCTCTCGAAATCTCTGCTGTTTATAGTTAGAGACGGTGCTGCCAGCAGTCCTCCCTGGGCTGAGCAGAAGTGGAAAAGGCCCAGTGGCTTCCAGCTGTACCCTGGCATATTAACTTAGTCTGGGACGGTTGACCAGCCTGTCTTTGCCTGCGAGCTGCCTACAGCCCTAGCCAAAGAACCACTGCTCTTGGTTGGGGTTGCTGCAGGACTTTGGCTGTCTGCCTCTGGCTTCCTGGTCATCTATAGCCCCACCTTTTTGCTAGGTGCTGGGAATCACTAGACCTCGGAGTCTAATGGAGCTTGGAGAAAGTCTAGTTTGGTGCTTCCCAGCTTAGGAGCCTGATCTCTGAGGGGTCCCATGAAAGTGGTGATGGGAGTCTAGTAGTAATCACTTGCAGTATTTCAGAAAAACTAATAGATGCCTTAATAACATGGTTCAGCATTATTCATGTCACCTGTCTTCAGTTTTGGTCGAAATATATCAGCTCAGTGGCGTAGCACTGATTATCTTCTGCTGATCAGATGCTTGGATTGCCTGTTAGAAATTCCTTCCATTGGGAAGTAAAATAAGATCTCCCTCCTGTGATTGGTTTGCTCAAAGTTTTGTACCCCCATGGGAGAAAGCTCACGAAGGATGAGGATCCATACAGACCTAAGTTAGTCCTGTTTTGGAGACTGAAGTCTATAATGGAAAGGAAATTGGGCTCAGATTTGAATTCAGGTCTCAGCTTCCAGCCCAGGCTCTGCACTGTGCTCCCCCAGAAGGGCCATGGAGGCTGTTTAGTATGCGGTAGTGGGTCGCTCTCTAGAACTTGCTTCTACTTCAGAGGACTGGAGAGTAAATCTGAATTCAGGAACTTGGTATTGCTAGCCAGTCTGTTGGTGTAAATTTTGGTCTCACAAGATATGCTGTGAGGCCACAGCAGCCCTCCTTGGTGCTCGGTTAGGAGGATTTCATCAGAAGTATCATGGTCTTGGATGTTCAAACACTACCCAGACTTCTCCGTTAATGTCTGTGAGTCAAGGGAACCTCAAGAGAGGTGGTTTCCATTTAGGAAAGGGGGGGCTAGAGCCATACCTTGGCATTAGCCATCCCCACATGTTAGTTGTTAAACGTGAATAAGGGATGGGCTAGAGACCATTTTACATCTAAGCCTTAGTTTCCTTATGTGATTAATCAATGGCATTGAGTGTTAAAGGAGAGAGTACACATGAGGCACTCATCACATGACTTTGTTACTGGTAAAATGTGGTCTGATGGATGTCAAGGTCTGACCAGTAAGATTAGTCAGTCTTCCTTTTGTGGGGTGGGGAGGAAGGAGGTGAGAGGCATTCTTTCATAGGGAGACAGGCATAGTTCTCTCCACTGTGGGCCAGGGCAGCACTTGGGTTCCCTTACCTGGGTTAATTGCATCCCAGTTATCTTTAAGTCTGTGTTGGGCAGGTTACTGAACTGTACTGTGTCTCCATTCCCTCATGGGGATAGTACCTACCTCCTAGGGATGGTGCCTGCATGGTAAGTGCTCTACTTATTATTCTCATGATGTTGCTGTTCATTATTATTGGGTTAGACCCTTAAATGTATAGCTAAGAGGACAAGACTTGGTCGACTCATTTCAGGCCGGTGGGTGATGAAGAGGTCAGACAACAGAGCCAGCTATGTGCCTTCCGGGAACTGGACTGTGGAAGTGCTGATGAGACTGGAGGGAGGACTAGGGGGCAACATTGACACTTTGACCATTGGGGATCATGGTCAAAGCCAGTTTCATCTGAAGCACATGACAGCTTTGTTTTACTCTACACTCAGCTCTGGGTGGGTGCTGCTCTGAAGCCAGGGAACCACTGACCAGTGCTGCCTCTGCTGACCCAGACCAGCCTGCTGGGCCCTCCCTACTGGTGCAGTCTCACCATCTGCACTTCCTTTGCCACTGCTGATTCTTTCTGTTTCCTCCCTGCCCCCCACGTCAACTATTTTCCCTCCATTGATGCAGCAAAGCCACAGATAGCGCTGCCCCTTTTGATTTTTGCTCGGGCTTTGGGGTAATGAGCCACTTTCTCTGTTACATAATAAATGCAGGTATTCGATTCTGGTCATTTGTGGGGAAGTGCCGGGGGAAGCATTTAGTCCTTGGCTCTGACTGGGATGGAGCGTGGCAGCTATGTTGTGTGCTTTACTGATTATAGCTTGAAGCTCTGAGACCACAAGGAATTCTATTTTGGTTTGGAGGCAGGCGCCTTAAAGTGAAAAGGACTTATCCTTGACTTTACATTTCTGTCTCATCGCTTCTTTTCAGTGTCAGTAAAATGAGTTTTAATTGTTTGTGGGGTGGGGGTTTGGTCAGATCTGAAGGCACTTGACCCCACTAAGTCTTACCAGCATCTGAGAGTCCATGGTAGATTCTGGACCCAACTAGAATGGGACCTGGAGCCTGTTCTGAGCCACCCTGTGTCCTGATGCTGTTTGTGGTCACTTATGTAAGGACGGAATTGTAATACGGAGGCTCTGGTGTAATATTCTCCAGAGAACTGGAGTGTATGTCCCTTTGATAAGAGCACCCAGTTCAGCCACCCAGAAGCTAGAAAAACAAAACCAGAGCCTCATGCACCAGTGAGGTAAAACCCAGAAGAAGACTGCATTTTGGTACGAACTGTTAAAGAAAGCAGAATGGGCTGAGTCAAGCTAGGTCATCCTTTTCACTGCCATGTGTGCTTTGGATGGAGAATAGAAGCTCTTCCAAGCCCTTTTATTATTAATACAGCCTGGATAGCTTGTATTTCTGTAGCTTTGTGCTCAGGGCAAGAGCAAGGACAGCCATGTCCCCAGTGCCCAGCGTAGCACCTGACCTGATGACTGTGTTATAAAGTAAACTTGACACAGCTGGAAAAGGCCTTTCGAGACCATCTAGTTCACCTCCTCTTTTCTAAGCATGATGAAGTCGGGCTTTTCTGTTATAAGTAACAGACTCTACCTCCTCTCCCCCCAACAAAACAAAATACGGCTAGTTCAAGCAAAATGAGAACTTGCTTTAAGGACTTTCCTGGAACATGAGTGGTAGGAAATGTGGATACTCTCTTCTGGGGCAGATGACAGGATGGCAGCCCAGGCTCCTGCTGCCCTTTTGCCCCTGTGCCCTCTACACCAGCTGAGTCTCTCTGCCTGATTCACATGTTAGGGAAGAAGGATTAGACGGGTCCAGCTTGGGTCAGGACACCACCACTGGTCCAGTCAGCCTTGGGTAGGTTGCTGAGGTTACCTGATGGGTAGGCTTAAGCCCTCACCTCCGTTGAGGACTGGGCATGATGGCGATCCTCAGAGAACAGTTAAGAGGGTAGGGAAGCTCCCTGTGTACACCCAGATCACACAGCAAAGCTGGGACTAGGATCCGGATCTTCTAGCCCCGCTGTCTTCTTCCTTTATTGGCGTGAGAGCAGAATGGAGACCACAGTACCTCACAGGGTTATCAAGAGAACCGGTGGGGAAGGTAAGGCAGCTACATGCCTGGCATCCAGCAGAACCGGGAAGATGTTTACTTCTCTGCCCTTCCCCCTGCGAATCTCACCTCCCCTTGACCCTTCCGCAGTGTATTCGTTTGGGACATTTTGAAGGGCTGTGGTCAGAGCACTGTGCTGCCTCGTTGTAGCTTTCCTGATGTGGTCAAGAAAGACCAACATTCCACACAGGGTGTGGGCAGAGAAGAAACACCCCATTGCCATTTAAATCCACAGTGATGACATGGTACTCAAAAATAATCCTTCATAGATACCCAGGATGGATGGAGGACTCTGCAGAGCAGTTAGGCTCAGTTTGGGAAACTTTCTGGTTTGATTGGTCTGCTCCCAGTGTTAAATAACAGAACTGCATAGAGGTCTGACGAGGGCTTGACAGCTCTCCTTCCATTAAGTGGCTTCCTCACTGACCAGTTACACACAAAATAAAATTCCAGCATCTTCATTGTTTTGAAACGTGGGGAGTCTTCCTTTATGGTTCATTAATCATTTTTTTATGAAGCCCATTTCCTTTTCTTTGTAATGTTTATTCATGTTAATAGCACTTACATAAAATTAGATACTCCTTGTTTCCACAAAGTGCAAATCAAAATAAGCATTCACTGCCGGCCCAACAGCTGCTGCTGCTTTAATAATGGTAATATTTTTCATAGCAATGCAAGTGAATGCGCTGCCTCCCAGTAAATAAAATGGTGCCAAGTCAAATAATGCTGTCACTGTCCCAAGGTGTCCGCCTTTTGTGTTGGAGAGTTTGAGCAAGTACAGAATCTGTGAACGCTATCATGAAGCACCTGCCCTGTGCTCGGTGCTGTGCTGGATGTCCTACACACATCATCTTCTGCAGTCCTTCCAGTAGCTCTGTGGGGATGGGTGCTCTTTCCCCATTTTACAGATGACAGGCTAGGCTTAGGAAGAATTCAGCCCAATCTGGGCTCTTTCTGCTTCCACCTTGTCCTCAAGAAAAGATGTCCTGTATTGTGAATGGAATGCAAATGAAATAGAGCAATCAGGAAATAGGTGTCAGCTGAAGCATGAGATATTTAGGTTAGGGTTGAATAAGAACTTCCTGACAGGGTAAAATGCCAACTGGATGGCCATGGAAATAGCATCTTTCCCTCAGATTTTAGGATAATTTTGTCGTTGATTGGTTAATGAACTATGTTATGTACTTAGGTTCATACATGTCCTCACTTTTAGTAGATTTTAAGTACCTTGGGGTCAGGGAATTCCCCCCCCCCCATTCTTTACCTACTTGGCACTCAGAAATTTGACAAAAATAAAATAATAGTAAAGCCATTTGATTTATAATTGTTGAAGGCAGATCTGGTAAAGGTTTTCCAAGTATTGCTATCTGCCTGTGTACTTCAGTTACATGGCTACTGATTGTGTAGAGCAATTGGAAAAACCCTCCATTACCAAATTTTCTGAAGGTTGTGCCACAGATTTATGGCAGACCTGGATGTTGAGCCAGATTCTTGGTCTGTCCTTTTGGTGTCCACAACCTGGTACAGTCTTTCACGGCGTCAGTGAGTTCAGTAACAGTGATTGCACTCACTTTTGGACTTCTCAGCTCTGTACTGGGTGCCTTCCTTGGATTATTTCTCACCTGCACATTGCCCAGCTCATGCGTGAAGGAGCCTGGAGTCAGAGATCCTAAGTCTGTAGGGCTCCATGTCCCACACCTTCCCTCCACCGTGCCAACCTTACTTTGTTGTCATTTAGCTGCAAAGCACAAGGGAATGGCAGCGAGTCAGGTTAACATTTACTTTCATAGTGGAAACAAACACACATATACACACACAAACTAGACTTGTTTCTGCCAGTGGAAAAAGAAAGCATTTGTTCCCTTGAGTGGGAGGCATTTAAAGCTAGGTAATTTATATCTCTAATCGGGGGCAGCCAATTCATGATGTGGTATCAGAGGGATTAATGAGAGAATTGGTGTTTTCAGAAAGAGTTGACCTCTCTGATTTTTCTTTGAGCGGCAAGTAGTGAATCATATTTAATGAGCGATTGTGCTCTGGGTTTACTCTGCAGCATTTTTGTACTCTGTTAAGTTTTCCAAGTACTTTCTTATGTGTTGTCTCATTTCATGCACACAGCACTTTGTTAGGCAACAGGGCCACCTTTTCCTCATTTGTGAGACAAGAAAACAGAGGTTCAGAAAGTTAAAATGATTTGTCATTGGTCACAAGACTGAAAAGGCATGCTGAGGCTGAGCCCTGTTACCAGCGTCCTGTTTCTGAAAGAGACAGACTCACATGGTGGGACATGTTTTGTCAATAATTTTTAACCAAAAGAATACCTTTTGAATAAAAAACATACATTTTACTACTTGCATTATTAGATTCTCCTCTGTGTATATGGGGTACACTCACATCCTTTGTGGTTCTTTTTTTTCCCCCTTAGTATAAGTTCAGTCCTTCAAGTGGATTTTTGCTTTGTTTCTGTTTTAGTTTGTTGGTTTATTTTGAACTTTTAAACCTTTGCAAAAGCAAGGCTGGTGTGAACCTCCACATAGCTGTCACCCAGCTTCATTGTGATCTACTCTTGGTCTATGTTTTCATTTTAACCTTTACCCCAGAGTTTTAAATTCAATCCTAGATACCGTTTTATTTCATTCATAAGTATCCTAAAAGATAAGGACTTGGGGTGGGGGTAGGGAAGAACCACATTACCATGATCACATCTTCAAAAAAGATCATTTTCTCAAGATCATTACATATTCAGTGTTCAGAGTGATTCCCCTCCCCCTCCCTTTAAATGGTTTGGTCAAATCAGGATCCAGATGAAATCCATATGTTGAAATTGGCTGGTGCATATTTAAAATTTCTTTTAATCTGTGGGGACCCCCTGTTTTTTCCCCCTTGCAGTGTTTTGTTGGAAGAAGTGGATTGCTTGTCCTGTCAAGTTTACCATAGTCTGGATAATGTTGATTGCATCTTTCTGGTGCCATTTAACATGTGCTACAATCTCCTCTTGACGTACTTTTGTTTCTTCCTAATAGCTTTTTCATATTAAAGAATAAAAGGAATGCTTTCCCTTTAT
Organism: Canis lupus baileyi; assembly: GCF_048164855.1. NCBI lineage: Eukaryota > Metazoa > Chordata > Mammalia > Carnivora > Canidae > Canis > Canis lupus. Next base: position 29,274,147 of record NC_132851.1, on the reverse strand, counting down.
AGAAAACTAGGGGAAAGCATAAAAAGTTAGAAAAAATTTTTTTAAGATTTTATTTATTCATGAGAGACACACATAGGGAGGCAGAGACACAGTCAGAGGGAGAAGCAGGCTCTCTGTGGGGAGCCTGATGCAAGACTCCATCCCAGGACCCTGGGATTACCACCTCAGCCAGAAGCAGATGCTCAACCACTGAGCCACCCAGGTGTCCGATAAAAAGGAAAACTTGAAAGTCCACAATCCCACCAGCTAGAGATAGCCAGTACCATTACTTCAGCTCCTTCTTCTAGATAACTGTATCCGGCTTATTCTCATTTAACACACCATGAGCATTTCCCCATATCATTAAAAAGTCTTTAATAACATTTTTTAAGACCTGTCATTGTATTAGTGGGATTTCCCTCCTTCCCTCAGGTTGCCCCCTACTGAGGAATTTATGTGACAGATTTATTTTTAAAATATTTATTTGAGAGAGAGCGCGCGCATGCATGGACAGAGGGAGGGCAGAGGGAGAGAAAGAAGCAGACTCCCCACTGAGCAGGGAGCTCAAGGTGAGGCTGATCCCAGGACCTTGGAATCATGACCCAAGCCAAAGACAGATGCTCAACTGACTGAGCCACCCAGGAGGCCAGAATTTGTGTGTTTTAAACAGTTGGCTCAGCAGTTGCCCCAGAGGAGGACCTGCTGTGGAAGAGAAAGCAGTGGCTATTTGCATGTATCTGTCATAATCCTCACGGGTGTTGAGAGAGACCTAGAAGTTGAATTACCTACCAGGTCAAAAGCCCAGGCTGTTCATAAATTTCTGAAACAGTTGTCGTGTTGCCACAACCCCCCTGGAAGGTGGTCTGTGTCATTTCTACCCCTAGCCCTACACAGTCTATGAAAGAGCTTTTCTCCACACAGGGACAGCTTGGAGTGAGGCCTTGACCTGAAAGTTTCTCTGAAGGAAAACGTTGGGTTTCGGTGTGTAGTTGCTTCTGTGTATGTTCATGTGCTAGACGTCATTCTGAGTCAAGTGAAGAGAAACGGCGAGTGTGGATGTTCTCAAGCTGTCTGTTTAGCAGAGTGGACAGCAGAGAGCCATCGTCCATTCCATGTCGTGGGGAAGTGGGCAGCTCTGCCTCACGTGCCCGCCAGCCCCTTTGTAGCAACTTCTTTGACCTGTATGGCCTCTCTGCCAAAATTCCCGCTTATCAGGGAAATAAGTTTGTGGGTTCAGAAATACAGAAATACCATTCACTGTGAAGAGGGGGCATGAGTAGAAGACATGGAGTCCAGCTCCTGACCAGGGTGTCACCTTGCCACAGGTAGCTTCTGGAGAGCTGCTTCCACAGTTTTACTTCTCTTAATGAACTCTGGGGACCTTTTCTGCAGCTGAGAAGCTTTTCTGGGTTAGTAAGCATCTTTAAACAGACCCAATACTGCAACATTATTCACACATAGTCATGAGTTATTCAGATTGTTTTCTACTTAACAGTTTGCTGAGAAGTAGCGAGGGGGATGTTCTGGGGATGGTGCTCCCCCAGAAGTGAGGTGAGCCTGCGGGCACTCTGGGGTTGGGGCTTTGGGAGCAACCTCAGGGAAGAAGACTCAGGAGGAGAAGGTGCCAAAAGCAACTTTAACCTGTTGTTTCTGAGGGTTGTCACATTTTTAGAAACCAGGTTGTTTCAGGTGTCCTTGAGATGGCCTTTGGCTAGGGAGCCCCGTCACTCTGGTGAATTTGGTTTGTAAGGAGGTTTCCCCCCGGGGCTCACCTGGAAACTCAGTCACAGATGTTCTGGTTTGTTGCTTTTTCAGTTCTAGAGGTTTCGGAGAGACCCATTCTTAACTCTGAAATTGCCTCTGAATGTGTCAGGTCTCTGCATCTCCGGCAAGTCCGAGAAGCGGTTTTCTGGATTATTTTTCTCAGTGGGATTTCAGCATAGAGTGGATTTCTTTAAGCCAGGGTCCACTCTGGTAGAATGTGGGTTCCCTGCTGAGTACTTTACATGTGATATGATATAAAATCCTCAGAGCATCAGGAAAGTAAACAGTATTAACTTTACTTTTTCAGGTGAGAAAATTGAGCCGAGAGAGGAAGAGTGACTGGACTCAGGTGTGCAGGCAGTGGGGAAGCTGGAGTTTGTGTTTCTGAGGCTCAGGGTCTGTGATTGGTTCCATCCCTGCCCATTTGGTACCCTCCTTAATCCTCCTTTAAGACTTTTTGCTTCCTCTCAGGGTCCCAGGATATCCTCCTCCCCGCCCCACTGTTATTGCCCTGGTTGAAAACCTGTATCTTCCTTACCAAGGTCTGCTTTTAGGTGACTCCCCTGGAAGAAAAATCACTGATGATTTTACACGATGACCTAAAGGCATTCGTGTAATAAGACACTATAGTGCCCCCTCCCCTCGCAGAGCTGAATGTACTTTTTTTTTTTTTTTTAATTGGATGGATGCACTTCTAACAGTGTGTGACACCCCAACCCAGCAGAATGGGGGGGCTTTCAGGCATTGCAGGGAGGCGGTTGGGAGGTAGTTTAGGTGCTGAGCTTGAGCATCCCTTCACCTTACAGTGTAGCTGTCTTTCCCCACAGGTCAGCCCAGTGAACTGTTAGAAACAGTGCCAAGTTAAAGACACTGCTTAATTTAATCTTTGTATCAGCCTCAGGAGGTGGATTCTCAGGTCCCCGTTCTACAGATGGTGGAGACAGAGATTCGGAGAGGTGCCAAGTTCTTGACTGCTCTGCTTGCAGTTCTTACCTAGGATCTCACAGTGCTGCTGGGTCAAGTCCGCTTATGGCGTGAGACACTGTGGGCGCTTCGCCCAGGCTCAGCTCTTAACAATCAGGAGTAATGGCCGGGAACCTGATATTGTGATACTTGAATCATATACCCATTTTGGGGAGCAAGGTGGCTTTCCTGGAGCCCTGTACCTACCCAGGCATGCTGTGGGTTGTGGGTGTGCTTTACTTTGGAGCTGTCAGCTGAGAGCTTAGTGTCGATTTCACTTCCTGCTGTAACACATCATGTCACTAAATTACTTGACTTAGTGACTTAGCTTGATCTGTTAGTACCCCCCACAACTATGTGGCATTACTAAATCATACTAAATTACTGGGTTTTTTTAACCCCAAAAGCAAAAGGGGTTAAAGAGCCCCTTTCCAAAAACACCAGATCTAGTATTTTACATAAAGCCTTTTGGAAAGTATCAGCATTTATTGTAGTAATTAGGCTGTGTTAAGCATTCAGGAGCCATTATAACCTATTTATTAAGCTTCTTTTTCGAGCCTAGTACTGTGCTAAGTTCTGTAAGTAAATATTCCTAGTCCTTAAAACACCTTTCATGAGTTTTTCCACTTTAGAGGGAGAGAAGGGATGCTGAGATAAGATCCGTGAATGCCCTGATGGCACCTCTGGTATGTGGGAGAGCTCATTTTCAAACCAGGCCTGTTGGATCCACAGCCTGTTGAAAAGAAAGTGGGCCTGGAAACATTTTAAATTCACTGTTTAAGAATATGTATACATTTTATGCATTGAGTACAAGAGCATGAATATTAAAAATATCAATTACCGGATACTTAATTTCTGCTTGTGCCCTTTACCCTGGAAACATTATAGCATGAAGGGAGAGGTCTTGCTCCACAACCAGCAGAAATTGTTGTCCAAGGTGAGTTAATTTGTTTTCATTTCTGAAGAGGTAGTGGTCTCTTCCTGAGACCTAACCTGGCCTGACTCTCTTGTTAGCCATGTTGCTACCTTAGTTTGTCTTCTGCTGCTTAGGAAGATGGAGTTGGCTTTTCATTTAATGGAAAGTTCTCCCTTTACCCTGCAGGCACTCATTTTTCCTCAGGATTGTGTGATGATGCTTGGAAAACCATCCATAGTTTGGGGTCACTCGCATCTCCAGCTTTTTCTCCGGGTAGAGCCCACTATGGGGAGATGCTTATTCCAAGCCTGCGGTATTCCTGTTGAGGACAAGATTCAGCAGTTTGATGATTAATCTGTTTGTCAGTTTCCAAAGCCTGGGAATCACTGGAAGGAACCCCATTGAAATGAATGAATGCACACCCACCACAATGCTTTCGAGGGGCCTTGAGATCTTAGGGCAAGGTGAGCCTGGCTCTGTGTGGGGAAGAATTGAGGATAGGGAGAGTCTGTGAGAAGTACTGTCTGTAGGACTGACCACGAGGTGGGAGCTGGGAGGAATTTCAGGACTTGCAGAAGTTCAGGGGAGGTCATGTAATCTGGGCATCTTAGAGCCAGAAGTAGTAGTGTTAGAGAACATGGTGAGCAACTCACTCTTCCAGTCATCCAGTTGCAAGCTCTTGTCAGCCTTGAGTTTGTAGCCATGGTCCACTTCAGGGCACAGAACCAGACAGGTCTCTTTATATTAATGCCTTTATCAATTTAAATTAATTTAAACATCGATCGTGTTGCGTTTTGTTTTAAGCAGTTGACTGTTTCATGTTTGAACCCTGAGATGGTTGTGTCAGGAAGGAAAAACAGTTTTAAAAACGTTAGAAATTAATCAAATACAACACCACTTACCAATGGGAGAGAATGGCCCTAACACTGAGCCTTGTGTTAGCGCCGCTTCTGCGTCAACTCCGCCCTCCTCCCTGCTTCCCCATCTTGGTTGTTACGTCTCCTCTGGCCCCCTCGCTCTACTCAAGAGCATGTGTAACTTCGCTGGCTTTTAGAGCTTGCTCTTCACAGAGACCTAAATAATCTGTCCACTTCTTTTCCACAGCTGAACGGATTCCCAGCATCTCGTGTTTGTACAGCACCTTACAGTTTACAAAGTATTTCTGTATATTCTCTTACTTGCAAGGTACCAGGGAAGAAACAGTGGCTCAGAGAAGGTAACTTGCTTAAAATCTCACAGAGGGTGAATGTTGGTTAAATAATGGTTCCTGTTGAGGTGACTCTCGTGGTTCTGGTTTTTTCCCTGAAAAAGACCGTATTTTTCCTTTAAAAGCCTCTCGGATGAAGAGTTACTCTGTATTTGCTGAGCTTACCTAGAACTCCTTGAACCTGAGGATTCATTTCCCACTGTCTCCTCAGGGGTGGGGGAAATCAGTGCCCCTCAGTCCTTGGGTGTTTTGTCCCTCCTTTGATTGTCAGGCCAGCAGCCCCAGTTCTGGGCCAGGCACCCCGCAGGAAGAGCCCAGCACCGGCTGCCCGGGGGGAAGATTGTGAGGGAGGTCTGTGATGTGCTGGAGCTGCGGGCTGGAACAGACCACACAGGTGGCCGTGACCAGCTAGCGTCACTGGAGGTAGTGTGGAAGGTTTGCGGGGGGCGCTGGGATAATGTTCTTGGAGGAGGGTCCCCTTCTTTATTTGCTGGATGTGCATCTTCTGTTGCCGTGCTGGCTATTCTTTGTTGGGCCTTTCCTGTACGCAGAGCACTTTAATTGAGCAGCTAATTTTTATTAAGTGCTTGCCGTGTCACGTACCATTCTAAGTTAACTGCATCCGCTTGTTTAAACCTCACAGACACAATATGAGGTAGGTACTGCCGTCCTGTGGGGAAGCCCTCCTCCCCCCCACTTTTTTTTTTTTAAGATTTTACTTATTTATTCATGACAGTCAGAGAGAGAGAGACAGAGACACAGGCAGAGGGAGAAGCAGGCTCCATGCAGGGAGCCTGATGTGGGACTAGATCCCAGGTCTCCAGGATCACGCCCCAGGCTGAAGGCAGCGCTAAACCACTAGGCCACCGAGGCTGCCCCCTCCTCACCCTTTTATGTGGAGATTAGTTTATAGGCTCAAGGGGTCCTGTTAGCAAGGCTGGCCACTCTTCTAATTCAGGACAGAATGTTTTGATGAAAGGGGAGTTTTCAGGTTGGGAGAAGAGGAAAGGTACAAGGTTATTATAAAAAAAAAAAAAAACAGTTAATACAAGAAAAGGGGTGTGACAGGCTCTTTGAGAAGCTGTGGGTAAGATTCTGCTAGCCTTTAGCACTTTAATTTTCACGGGATGAAAGGAAACCTCCCACCTACCAACTCTATCCACCCCCAGCTTTTATACACCCCCATCCCGCTTTTTTAAAAAAGTAATCTGTGCACCCAACGTGAGGGCTCGAACTTACGACCCCAAGATCAAGAGTCACATGCTCTCCCAACTGAACCAGCCAGGTGCCCCCCGGTTTTATTTCCTGATAGGACTGTAGTTCTGTCTTAGCTCAGTCTGCTAAAGGGTGGCTTATAAACAACAGAAATTTGTTTCTTGTTCTGAAGGCTGGAAGTCCAAGGTCAGGATGCCAGGATGGTCAATCTCCTGTGAGGGTCCTCTTCTGGCTTTGTGGTACTTCATATGGTGGAAGGGACAGGGAATTTCTACGAGATCCTTTTATGTGGCACTAATTCCATTCATGAGGCCTCACCTCCTGACACCACTACATTGGGAGGTTAGGGTTTCAATATTTGAATTTGTTGTGTGTGTGTCATGGAAAGGAGGAGGGGGGCGGATACAGACTTTCAGGCCATTGGAGTAACTTTTTTTTTTTTTCGTTCTGTTAATTATCATGGACATGTTAGGATTTGATTATGTGGGGAGGACTAGCATGCTTAATTGGCATTCAGAATTTATAAGTTTCTCTCTGAAGTATATTCATTTTTGTTACACTGTGGAGACTGATTTCTGAAAAATTATCATGTTGCATTATCACTGAGGGGAATCAGGCAGGTGGTTAGTGGTATAGAAAATGAACCCAACTGCCAGTTGTATATGAGTTATACCGCTTGCTATTTGTTAATTTAATTTTACTTTTTATTTAAGTAGGCTCCATGTCCAGTGTGGAGCCCAATGTGGGGCTTGAGCTCACAACCATAAATTCAAGACCTGAGCTGAGATCAAGAGTCAGTGCTTAAGTAACTGAGCCACCCAAGCGCCTCCCCAACCAGTGATATTTGTATAATCTGTTTGCAGTATGCACCATTCATTTGGAATTAATATGATCATTGTCATAAGTAGATGCCAAATCAAACTTAAAAATGTAATTTAGCTTGGAAAATACATGAACATCTTGTGGTTTTGGTTTTTTTTAAAAGACTTTATTTATTTGAGAGGGTGAGAGAGAGTGCACATGAGCAGGGGAAGGGGCAGAGGAAGAAGCAGGCTCCCAACTGAGCCGGGAGCCCAACTCGGAGCTTGAGCCCAGGACCCCGATATCATGACCTGAGCCAAAGGCAGACACTTAACCAACTGAGCCACCCAGGTGCCCCACACATGAATATCTTGTAAAATATTTTAGAATTAGTTTCATCCTTTTGCTGGCCCATGCCATTATTTCCTGTTGACTGGCCAGGCCTTTCGTTAATTGCTCATACAAGTTCTGGAGTGAATTTGACTGCTGAGCTTATTGTCATTGCCTCTATTAGAAGGGTTCTCCAGATATGGTCTTGGGCTCTGTGGTGATCTTGAGACCTTTTCAGGGACTGGGGTGGGGGGGGGGGGGCAAAACGACTTTCATAACAATACTGATGCATTATTTACTTGCCTTTTTCAGTTTTATTCTGTCAGAAATGCATAGGAGAGTTTTCTAAAGGCCATGTGATATGTGACAATGTCAGCCAATGACGGCTAGTTAAATATGTGTTTTTCAGTTTGGAATATTTTCTATTTTCATTTCTATTGCATCCAATATCAAGAGATACAACCTATTTTAACAAACATCTTTAGGATTCTTTAATTTTTTAGGAATGTAAAGGGGTCCTAAGGCCACCTCATGGTTCACTGGCCATCTATAAAAGAGCCTCCCATGAATCAAGTGTCTACTCTTGTCTGAGGTGCCCTTCCTGGGCATAGAGCATTAAGGCTTTTTCTCCCAGCAAAGGCACACTGGGGATGGCAGTCATGCTGACTTACATGTCCTGTATAGACCACTGAGCCTGTTTTCTTTCCTTTATACTATACCAGGGGGCCTTTTATTTCTGTAGATGGAGTAATTTCAGCTTGTCTTCCTCGAGGCACGGTATCTTTTCCTGTGATATATGTGATTTCAGTTAACACGTAAAGAATTTGAAAACAAAAGGACTAGGGTGTAGTGGAGTTGGATCCCTTTTAGCAGCTGTTTTGCAAGAGTTGTTTTTAGAATGAAAATAAATTAGCAATTGTGGAGTTAGCGATTTTTCTTCAGAAATTCAGTGATACATCCATGAGATGAAATGTTGGACATTGCAGTTTCTCTGGTGATTTTCATTACAGAACTTCAAAATTCTTCTATTGTGTGACTCTTCTGTGGTCTGCATGGTAAAATTTTAATGTGGCATCCTCTTCCAGAACCTCTTCCCTTTTTTTTTCTCCTTCCTTTCAGTGGTTTGCTATGAGATCACCCCTTACCCCTTTTTTTTTCCAGGTGTGAAATTCTTCCTTCTGACACATTGGAGGTGTAGACCATAGGGCAGTGCTAAGTGTCAGCCTCCATCTGATAAGAATAAAGAATGGTTTGGGATCTCGACAAAGCACCTCTCTAACAGCTTATGATCCTTCTTGGTGAAGCGTTGGGTACCCAACCCTGTGCCCTAGGCAACCATGGAGGCACTCAGCACCCTACATTCTTATTGTTAATTTACAGGCCCATCCTTGTCTAGACAGTAACTAGATTAAAATCTACAGAATAACCATGTCTTGCTGATATTTTGTTTATATTGATTACTCAGTGCCTTCTTTTTTTTTTTTTTTTTTTTAAAGATTGATTTATTTGAGAGAGAGTGAGTGGTACATGAGCAAGGGGAGGGGCAGAGTAAGAGGAAATCCTTTTTTTAAGATTTTATTTATTTGAAAGAGAGAGAGAAAGAGCACGAGTTGGAGGAGGAACAGAGGGAGAAGGAGAAGCAGACTTTCCACCCAACAGGGAGCCTGATGTGGGGCTTGATAGCAGAGCCCTAGGATCATGACCTGAGCCAAAGGCAGACACTTAACTGACTGAGCCACCCAGATGCCCCACGAGAGGGAATCTTAAACAGAATCTTAAACAGAATCCCATGACCCTGAGATCACAACCTGAGCTAAAACCACTTAACTGACTAAGCTACCCAGGCACCCCACTCAGTGCCTTTTTAAAGATCATGTGTGGCTCATAGAATATTTGTTTAATGAATAGATCGGTCAGGTCATTCAGTGGCCTCTTTCTCCAGGTGGGGTCACCCTGAGCCCACAGTTGCCCCCTCAGAGTGATAGGTTTATTCAGCAGCTGGGGCCTCAGAGAAAGAGACTGCTGGTGCCAGGGCTCCACGCCACTGCTCTTGTTCCAAGCAGTTCTGCTCTGGCCCCAGACTTGCATGCCTCACTTAGCCAGACAAGGGCCCTTTAGGTGGTGCAATCACCCATTTGGAGTTTAGTGATGTATGTTGTTAGTCTGATGTGCCCCGTGGAGCTCTGATCATTTTACCCTGAGAAATTATCATTATATTCCTCCCAGCTACATTTAGAACCCCTCTCAAGGAGAATACTAGGATATATTTTTCTCCATCTGGTTACTACACAAGCATATTTTAGTGCTCCATTTACACATGTTATATGCCCTGAGTACTGGTCCAGTTGGTCCACCCTTGCTTTGGGTTAGATCCAAGCAGTTTGAGCAGAGTGCCCATTGTGACATGTATGTTTGTTTCTCTTTACCTGAGTTCCTTACTGCAGGGTCTCCCAGCCCAGCACGGGTCATCTGGACAAATGGACCACGACACAGATCCAGAATGAATGAATGCACATGTTTGTTGCCTGAGAGCATTGGCCTGCAGCCAGCATTCAGCTTTTTCTTATTAAAGCACATTAATGTTAGGAAGTTGGCCTGATTGGGCACCTTGGGGGGGGCCTTGACCCTGAAGGAAAAAGCTGGGACATAGGGGGGAGAGGTTTGTATAATGGCTCTGGTTTCTGGATGATTCAAGTAGGAAGGGCACAGAAGGATATTTTTGCATTAATGCAGTTCTTTTGCATTTATGAGGGTCAGTTCAGGGTGTCTCTCTCTCTCTCTCTCTCTCTCTCTCTCTCTCTCTCTCTGTGTGTGTGTCTCTGTCCATCCTTTTATTACTGTTTACTTTCTAATCCTGGCTGCACTATGAGTAGTTGTTGTCATTGATAACTGATGAGTAAATTCTAGGACCTGTGCAGACTCAGATTTAGTATAAGTAGTAGAGCTGGACCTTAAGCTCTTCTCCTGACCCTCAAGCTTTGCTCTCTTTCCATTACCCAGGACAGAAAGCCAAGAAGGAGAGCAGACCAATATGGTGCCCCCTGCCACCGCCCCCCCACCCCCACCCCCATGCAGGGAATGCCTTCTCGGTGGTGGTGGGGAATGCTCTGACCATTGAGTCCAGCGCCTTGTGAGTTAAATTTACTGCCTTGTGTTTAGTTGCTGGTGGCTTCTGTGTGGCTGACTTTTCTGGAAGAATGTAACTCTTTTTGTTCATATGTTTGTTTTTTAGGGCTAGTGATTTCATATTAGAAGCATTAAGAAAAAAAAGAAGAAGCATTATGGACTTTTCTTGTTCTGGTGCCAAATTATGGACTTTGATGAACAGATATGGTGTGCGTTTTGTGTTTGCATTGGCTGTTAAAAAAAAGAAAAAACTCATCATCTCTGATAACATTTTTCAAGCTTCCCACAGGGCGTTAGTCAAGCCCCTTGCAGTAAGAGGGAAGCTCCCCCATCGCAGTCCATTTATTGCATTAGTAATTTTAGTTGAGTGCTATTTAATTATTGATATTTTATTGAAGGCTGGTTTGGCCAACAGAAGCAAGCAGCCTGACTGGGAAGAGATCCTTTTGTCCCTGTTGCCAGGCCAAAACCAGCGGAGTGCTGTGATATGCAAGCTCAGCAACTGCCTCTAAAGCGTCTGGTGTAAGTTAAGTCTTCGCTGAAGTCCTCCAGCTGCTCTCTTACGGTGAGACATGAGGGGATTTTTGCCTCTAACTGGAGCTGTTTGATGGAGATATAGTTGCTCTTAAATGTTCTCTGGTGGTTTCTTTTGGGGTTTAACATCATTCCAACTGAGTAATGTCTGGTTTGGGTGTAGAGTAAAATTTCCCTTTCTGGCTCTCTAGCATCTTTTACTGATGATGCAAATAGGTACTTTTTTGTTTTTTTGTTTTTTAAAGATTTTATTTATTTAGAGAGAGAAAGAGTGTGAACTAGGAGAGGGGCAGAGGGAGAGAGAGAATCTTAAGCAGACTCTGTGCTGAGCACGGGGTCTGATGTAGGACTCAGCCTCCCAGCCCTGAGATCATGACCTGAGCTGAAATCAAGAGCCAAATGCTTAACTAACTGAGCTATCCCCAGGGTCCATACTTTTTGGTTTGATGACTAGTATCCCAGTGAGAACTGTCAGAAAGTTGTTTAGCCATGGTTGGCTCCACCCAGATCATGAGAGGATTGCAGGTTTCCTGAATCCTTCTGTTGCATCACATGATAGATGCTGACATCATCCATCCTGCCTGCCTCTTCGTTATTTCTCTTAAATATCATACCTAGTACACAGGAGACATTCATCACAGATTGGTCCCTTTAGTCCGTTTTGTTTTTATTCAACTTGCTTTGAGTTTGTCTCAGAGGCATATGCCAGTGTTTCTCAGACTTTAACATGCACCCAAGTCACCTGGGGAGTTTGTTCAAAAGGCTTTTTCTCATTTAGTAGGTTTGGGGTTGGGCCTGGTATTCTGCATTCCTAGTTGGCTGTCAGGTGCTGCTGCTGGTTCCCAGATCACACTATGATCAGCAGGGTTGGGAAGCGTTGATCCTTTTATATGTGCATGCATGCTTGCACACAGAGACACACACGCAGGCCCTTGTGGTTAAGTGTGAGGCAAGAATCATTGCCTTGGATTGATTGATCATTCCATTCTTTCAACAAACATTTGTCTTGGGTCATGCGAGTGGGAGGCATGATTGTTTTCAGAGGCCTGCTTCTGAGGCTTCTTTTTGCAGTATTTTGATCCCAGGCATCCGTGTCTGGTGAGCAGTGATTGGATGGCATGTGGAGTCGAGCAGTTTCCATTGCATGCAGCTTGTCCCCGTTCTGGGCCTCCAGTTTCGTATCTCTATTGGAAATCTCGTTTTCCATGGTCATAGTTCATAATCATTAAGGTGCCTGGAGTTTGCACTTAGCTTTGCTTTTTTTTTTTTAAGATCTTATTTATTTGACAGAGGACACAAGCAAGGGGAGTGGCAGGCTCCCCACTGAGCAAGGAGCCCAATGCGAGGCTCAATCCTACGACCCTGGGATCATAACCTGAGCCAAAGGCAGACCCTTCACCGACTGAGCCACCCAGGTGCTCCCACACTTACTTTTGACATCCTGAAAACTTAGCACAAGCCATGAGTGAGATCAGCTGGCCAGCACTGTAAAAGAATTAAGTTTCCTTCACAGTTTTAATAACCTCTTGTTTGGGCTCATACTTGGGAGTAGTTACTCCTGGTATGTTCACAGGGCTTTCTCATGAGCTGGGGTTCCCAGCTGACCTCTGATGTTTATCCCTGGTGTCACCAGGAGTCACCAGTGGGTGGGATGGAGAACATATCTCCAGCTGCACCCCCATCACCACAAGAGGCCCAGTTGGGCCCAGAATACACTTCCTAGTTTCTTTCTGTATCCCTTTCTACTTGAGTGGTTATGTACTCTCCAGACACTCCAATGTCTGGCTTTAGATCACAGTATTTCCTTATGCACTGTATGTGAGTAGGACCATTCCTGCCATTCGCTTTGCCATTTGTGGGTAGAAGTGAGTTTGGCCAGCCATGGCTTGAATCTGAGGGACCTGGGTTTGGGTCCTCTGTGACTCACTAGTTGTCAGTTTGCTACACCTCTCAATGCCTTAGTTTCTTTGAGCCTTAGTTCTCTATGTGTAAAATAGGCTGCTACATGGACCTTGTTGTGTGGTAGAATGGATGGGGTAGGATGAGATGAATTAATTGTGTGAGTGCCTGATGGACGATCTGCTTCATGACAGGTGTCTGATTAATGGTCCTTCTGGTGGTAATGAAGGTGGTCACTTTGTCTGAAGGAAGAGGAAGGGAACCAGCCTAAGATGCCAGTGTGGAGCAGATAATGCTCAGAGTAAGGCAGGAAGCAGTGGGCAGGAAGTATGCTTTAGCTCTATGAACCCTGGTTCATTCTGAGACAAGGAGAGAATGAGCCATTTCTATGCTGCTTGTGTCAGTGATAGAGCAGTGACGAAGATAACTTTGGGAATGAGAGTGAGCACAGGAAGGTAGTGAAAGAACGGAGAGAGGCCTCATGTTTTGAAAGGGAAGTGTGAACGTCTGTTACATGCTTGGATAATCTGAAGGGAAGATTTATTAGTGACAGAGGTACTTTGTCAGTAAGGTAATTGTTCCTAATCATGCTGCTATTTTATACCAGTAAATGCAGAGCTGTTGGTATTTGAGAGAGATGCCCAGTTTTTCCAGAGTCTGAAAAGGGATTTTTGTTGATGCTGTAGTATGAAAGTACTCTGTGATGCTGTATGGGGCTGCCAAGAGTGAAAGGAACCGGCAGTCACTACACACATGAAATGTAATAGATCTTTCATTCATTCTGTGTTTTGTTTGCTCTGAATTGTTAAATAAAAGTTTATTTTGATCACATGCCACAGCTAGAAGTAATTTTTATGCCATCAGAGTGGTTTGCTGTATGGCATGAAGCTCTATTCAAATCTGGTGACTTGTGCTCTAGTTTAAAAGTGAAAAACAGAGCACATAAGTTGTTTCCTGAACTCTTGCTGAATCTGAGTAGAGTCCAGACCGAGCCCTGGGGAGGCTGGGTTTGTAAATGAATAAAGAGCTGCTACAGCTCTGTGATAGCATTTCATCACATGCTCGACTTTTTCCATTACCCAAGAAGTGTGCTTGATACACCTAGTTTCTGTTACCTGGAAATGAAGGTGTCCTTCTTTGCGTGTAGACCTCATTAGCTTTCCTCATCCATGGGATAACGTCCATGCTCCTTAGCACAGAAGGGCTCCTCTGTCCCTCTGCCTTCTGTCCCTCGGCCCCTCCTTTTCTGCTGCCTGAAGGAGCAGAAGTGACCTGAAAGCTTCTTGCTATTTCACATCCCCCCTGCCTTCTCCTTAGCAGGTGAGCACCCGCTCCTCTTTCTGGACCAAGCTCAGGTGTCACCATCTACAAGAGACCTTTACTAACTGTTGTTCTCTGCTCCCCGTCCTTGAGTACATGAGACCCCCACCTGTGTGGCCTCACAGGCTTGCTCTCAACTGCATGTACTCCTGTGGTCTCAGCTTCTTGGGGACAGCACCATGCCCATTATGTAATGGTCTCTCCAGAAATATTGCCAAATGAATAAACACATTCAATAGTCTGAGATAGAGTTTCATTTTATCAATATAAACAGTGAAAATGTGAATCTTCTGGTAATGCAACCATTGAATATAAACTTTTCTGCTTTAGAATGGGAAATGCCCTGCTATAACTTTCTCTTTTTTATAGCCAGGCCTATTCGTGACAAAAAATAAAGAAGAATGTGAAAACCAACTATAATCACATCATCTTAATATTATTAGGGTTAATATTTTGGTGCATAACTCTTTGGAGAATAACCTTTTAGGAAATCAACCAGTGTGGGTTAGGGAGAGTAGTTAGGATGTGAGGGTGGGCAGGAGGATAGTCTAAAAGTATCCTTTCATTTCCCCTTGAGCTTTGAGAGCCACTTGGCTAAATACAGCATGACATGGCTTGGCCTCCAACCAAAAGTTTAGCATGAAAGATTTTGAAGCGTTCTGTACCAGAATCTTTGTGAATGTTGTTAGTGTTAGTTCTTTCTGCAGTGTGAACACATTATTTTTTTTGATAATTCATCACTTTATTAGTTTCTCTTTTTATTTTTTTGAAGATTTTATTTTATTTATTTGAGAGAGAACAGAGAGATCACAGAGGGAGGTGGAGGAGGGAGAGGGAGAAGAAGACTCACCACTGAGTGGAGAGCCCGATGCTGGGCTTGATCCCAGGACTCCTGGGATCATGACCTGAGCCAAAGGCAGGCACTTGACCTACTGAGCCACCCAGGTGCCTCCTATTTTCCCTTTTAAAAAAACATTTCCCTTTAACCACTACAGATTTTTTAGATCTTTTTTGTAAAAATATTTTCTAAAGTATTTGTTATAAAAATGAAATGAAAGTTGTTTCTGCCGTGCTGTGTGTGCCTTTAAGTTATAGATGGTCGTTGGCATGTTTGTGGGCTTCTTATTCCAGGTGGGGAGATTAACAAAGATCACCCTTTCGCTTGAAAGAAGGTAAATTAGGGTGGGATTAACTAAGGAAACAGGCTCTTTATTCTACTTTCAGTCGTTTAGAAGAAAAAAAAACAGAATTTTTTAATAAGAAAGAGAAAAGTTCTCTTTGCATTCTGGAATCCTTCCAAACACATTGCTACTGATGTTGAATTCCATTTTGGCTTTGGAATTACAAAGTTTTTTAAGTGTTGGAGCAAAATTAGTTGTTCTTTGTCTTATTTATTATGTGACAGTGTACAAATAACAATACCATAAACTAAACTACCATCCCATAGTCACAGAAACTAACATAAAAGTGGGTTACTTAATTTGAAATGAGATTGAATATTCAAAAAGTGCAGGTGGTGTGGATGGGTTTATGGATAAACTTGGGTTTCCTTTCTCAGCAGAGGACGAGAGAGCTAGAGTGTTTCATTATGCTCAATGCCAGTGGTGATGGGGGTCTAGACAGACCTGCAGGGGTGCAAGCAAGCCTACAGCGTCTTAAGTGAAGAAGTACCATAACAGCGTAGAGCAGAAGCAGGACAGTTCATACAAAGCTCTGACGAATCAGATAGTTTCATCAAAGTTGAATAAAAATTTCCAGATTTTGGTTCTGAAATTTTTATTCTGTGACCCAAATGAAGTAAAGAGAAGCCTCAAAGGGAGCCTTTTAACTCTTGGATTTGAAATAGTAGGCATAGCGATATGTTCTGTTCTCTGTGTAAACCGTGATTTAGTGTATCTTACCACACTGTCTGGAATTAGTGTCCTGAGAAAGCACACGTAGACCTCAGGGCCACAGAAATCTTCAGGGACTCACTCTAGTTCTCCCCCTCTGGGCCTCAGTCTTCTCTCTTTCTGGCTTTTGTGCATTCTGATCATTCTTCCCACTTGATGTGCATACGTGTGCGTGTACATGTGCGTGCATGCGTGCATGCCTAGGTATGTCCTCTATTGAATTGTGGGTGTGTATATTTTTAAAATGCTTTTTTCTTGTACTTGATACTATTAATAATAATGAGAGATGCACCATCGTGAGAGTTTGGTACCTCTTGATGAGGTACCAGTCACTGTGCTAAAACTGTTTGTATGTTCATCTCATACTTTCCTCATAATATCTGATATGGATGAGCAAGCTATTATGTTTTTCCAAGCTCGGTTTTTACAAACTGAAGCTCAGAAATTAGTAACTCTCCTCGCTAACAAAAGCAGGTAGTAAGGTTGGATCTCTCTTCCAGCTCTACAGCCTGGGGGTTTAACTGCTACTATGTTTGCAAGCCTGATTCCCTAAAACTTGGATATATGTAAGTTGTTGTCAAGGGGGTTCCTGGCAAGTTGAGTATAGGGAGTCATTGGTTGGCTTTGAATGCTAACTTAACTGTGTGACTCTGTTTTACTTACCTTTTGGGCTCCCTTTCCTCAGCTGATGCCCGTGGAAGTGAAGTAAACCAACCACATGGACAACTAACCTTCTAAGATGTGGTCCAGGTGGTGATAGGGACTGTCCTTGCCCTTTCCCCTCAAAGAAGCCACAGCCTTCATCTCTTCCTTAACTAAAACATCCCTCCCCCCTCCTTTTTTTTTTTTTTTTCATGAGAGACACAGAGAGAGAGAGAGAGAGAGGCAGAGAAACAGGCAGAGGGAAAAGCAGGCTCCCCACGCAGAGCCTGATGCAGGACTTGATCCTGGGACCCCGGGATCACGACCTGAGCCCAAGGCAGACACTCAACCACTGAGCCACCCAGCCATCCCCCCTCCCCTCTTAACACTGGAACCCACCTCACTTGTATTTCAGATTAAATGCCAGTGAGTATGTGCCTTTACATCAATCTGCTGGGAAGTCATCTCACCCTGATTTTGCAGCCAGGGAAGGGAGCATTGGCAGACTTGTCTGGTCAAGGTCACAGCTTAAAAGAAAAATGGTGGAGGCAGGTTTTGAACCTTGACCTTTCTGATGCCAAAGCTCATTACTGGCACACATACCAAGCTACTGCTGAGGAAAAAAGTAAAGGTCAAAGTGAAAGTAGGTTTGTTGTACCTTCAGGAGCACCCCGATCGGACTGTAGAAAATTGGATTCAACATGTTCTTCATGGCTTCATGTATAATACTCAATTTGGATTATTTTCTTAGGCTCAAAGTGGATATATATAAAGACAGGGAGAACTCCCAGAAGATGACAAAAAAATAAACCATGGATTTATTTGATAGAGCCCCATACTCTCCCTCTCTCCCTCTTGCTGACACCTATACACATTTAATGTGGGAATGGAAACCGTGATCCATCAAAAGCTTACCCACAGGACAGAATCCTTTTGGCAGTATAAATCTCAGATGCTCAAGAAGGCCTCACATCAGACTAAATTCTTTTTTTTTTTTTTTTTTTTTAAAGATTTATTTATTTATTCATGATAGACATAGAGAGAGAGAGAGAGGCAGAGACACAGGAGGAGGGAGAAGCAGGCTCAATGCCGGGAGCCCGATGTGGGACTTGATCCCAGGACTCCAGGATCAGGCCCCGGACCAAAGGCAGGTGCTAAACCACTGAGCCACCCAGGGATCCCCACTAAATTCTTTTTAATTTAATTCTGACATCGTTTGAGCACCTCCTGTGTGCCTGGTCTGTGGTAGACGCTGAGGAGAAGGTGACAGAATGAATTAGATGTGACGTCTGCTCAATCGGTGTTCACAGGTGAATGAGGCCTGGGGGAGGGTACAGAGTGAGCCGTAATACAGCCTTGACCGTGCTCAGTGCTGTGACGGTGCGATTGCTCTAGGAGTACAAGCGAAGCTGCAGCCAGTTCCACCTGGAGGGACGTTAAAATGTTCTTTCCCTACATCATGAAGGATAGATGAGTAGAATATTCAGATGGAGGATACCTTTGAGCCAAGGCCCGAAGTGGGAAAGTACAGGGTGAAACAGAGACTTCCATTATTAGAGGGGCAGTAGGGGTCAGCATCCCCTCGGCAGTGGTACTGGCTTTATTTCATGCTTATTCAGTTTGATTGGATGAAGCAATCAATCTCTCTGTCTCTCTCTTTCTCTTCCTCTGTCTTTCTCTGTTAAATGCCTTTTATGTTTTATGTTTTGTTGGGCTGTGTGTGGGAGAGATTCATTTCCAGCTGGGTCCAGCTGCAATGAAAATGTCCTAGTTGACAAATTGTGGAATTAGATTACAGCCATCTCTCCCTGAAAGCTAGGGCACTAGCTGTAACATCAAACATCCCTCCCTTTGCGGGCAGGACAGGGGGGAAGTGGTGATTTAGGGCTGCTGGGTGTGTTGACTTGGAAATTATTTGAAAAAATAGGGCTGTATTGCTCCAGGTGATTAATAAATATGACTCCTCACTAAGCCATGGGGGGTTTCCTCCAAGGAGAACTTTAGGATGACATGGTCCAAAACCACCCCAATGGAGTAGTAGAGCATTATCACAGATGGGTCAAAAGGAATTATTGAAAGAATTAACACACTTGTGTGACTTTATTTAATCCCCGTTTAAGAGCTTGTCTTTTTTTTCTTAAGATGGAAACTCCTCTCAACTTTTTGAAGTACCTGGAGTTTTTAGTTAGCTACATGTTCAGTGTGAGCCAGTAGCATATTTGCTTGGGAGATTTGCAGTCAGCACATCAGTGTCACCATGTAACTAGAGCGAGTTGCATGGCCACCCACCCAGCCCTTTCTATATCTATAAGATGAGGAAGATGATGGATTTAGACCTACTGACCTCAGAGAGCCTCTTAAACAGTAGCCACTCGGAAGTGGAGCGAATCAGTCTAGGCCCTGGATCCTTGCTCAGCACTTGGCCCTGTAGAAGTTGTGCAACTTTGCATAGTTGTAAATGAAAGGAGCCAAGTCAAAGATGCGAAGCTCTAAAGTGTCCTCCACAAGGGAGGTTCCCAGCCACATCTGCCCCACAGCTGGATGCAATGGCGAGGGAAGAGTGACAGGGACTGGGACATTGTTTTGTAGAAGTGGTATAGGGAGCTGTTGCTGCCCCCCAGAGAAGAAGCAGTGATGATGAGAGTTGGGCCATGTCAGCCTCTGGACAGTTGGGGAGCTCCCATGCCTCATATCTTGAGTTCAGTGTGAGGAAGAGGGACCCACATCTGGGTCTGAACTGAAACAAGGGGCCTCAGAAAAGTAGCAAGGCATCGAGGGGATGATTTAAGCAGGTGCCATATTCCAGCTATGAGAGATCCTGGTCAAGGAATGTATTGGCCTGGATTTCCAGCTAGCCTAAGAGCTCTTGCCTCTTCCAGCTATCCTGAGCCATAACTAACTAATTTGGCTTTTACAGTGTTTTGCCTCACCACTCCTCTACCTCTTGGAAATAGTTTGGTGCAGCTTTGTGTGGTGAGGGTGTTGTTTGTGCCAGGGCCTACCACAGAAGGCGGACGCTTTGAACTTTTTACTTGGCTAAATGACAGATCATTCTTTCCTTAACTGATTCTGAAATTGAACACAGGTTTGTTGCAACTAAACTCAACAAAGGTTAAGTCCCCTGTGCTTTCACTTCTTTGGAAACTGAGCCATCATGTTGGATGGCACCATGGTTAAGAGCACACAGGCTTTGGTCTGATAATCTTGGCCTTGAAGGTCTGCTGGATCGCACATGCCAGTTGTGTGAACTCAGGGTCCTTTTTGTTCCCCGGTGGCATGGTCAGTTACTTCTCTGCAGTAGTACTAGTGTCAGAGAAACATCGTGACAGTGGATGAGAGATGCATGTAGAGTGAATGCTCACCAGTCACAGAGGTGGTGGTAGCAGTGGAAGTAGACCTACTAGTAGTAAATAAACCAAGAGTTTTGTAGAATGGGATCCTATTGGGCAGCCCCAGTGGCGCAGCAGTTTAGGGCCGCCTGCAGCCTGGGGTGTGATCCTGGAGACCCGGGATTGAGTCCCACATCAGGCTTCCTGCGTGGAGCCTGCTTCTTCCTCTGCCTGTGTCTCTGTCTCTCTCTCGCTCTCTCTGAATGAATAAATAAATAAATCTTGAAAAAAAAAAAAAGGATGGGATCCTATTAAATAATCTGTTGTTACAGCCTGCCATTTCCCCTAACATTACATGGAGCATTTCTCCATTTCATTCTTCTCCCAAACCATCATTTCTATAACAGCTGTATCAACATGTAATTCACATACAATACTCCATCCATTTAAAGTGTACAGAGTAATGGTTTTTAGTATACTCACGAGTTGTATAATTTTAGAACACTTTTATCACCCCCAAGAAGCTTTGTACCCATGAGCATCACTCTATTTTCTTCTAACCCCACACCCACCCTCCCAGACCCTCAGCTAAGCAATTTTTGTCTCTTTGGATATGCTTATTCTGAACACTTCCAGACTCCTTTTCCTGGCTGCCTAGCATTGTGTTACACGATATACCTTAATTTAGCAGCCATTCTGTTGCCTTTGGACTTCTAAGTTACTTCCATTGTTGCAAGGAATGTTCCTGTTGGGCCCGTTTCGCCATGCCAGTAGAGTCACCTTGGAGTCACATACTTCCAGTTAAGTAGTATGAACTCTTGAACTGTTTAGAGCTACATGCCGGTGCTGTTGAGATGCTCCTGGAGCCACTGAAGGAGACCAGGCTCCGGGCCCACTACCGCACCATGCTGAGCTCCTGCCCTGTCTGTTCTGGAGACCATAGCACATAGCAGCAGCCTGCTGGGGAAAAGAGAGGAAATATGTGATTTCTTGAACCACAGGTGTCACCAACTCTTAAGTAGTCTCCAGCCCAAGGACAAATCCCAATGGAACCAGAGTGCTGGGAGAATTATTCATTACATCTGTGCAGAGAGAGAGCGAGCCACTTGACGCCTGTTTCTGTGGGGGCACCCATCCGTTTGTTCTCATCTGGATGGTGTTACAGGGATGCAAAGGCTAAGGTGGGGTGGTAGGCACATGTGCTCTCCACAAACAGGCTGAAGTTCAGATGACTCGGGAAAGGAAGAGATCTCGAAGAAATAGGCCACTCTTCATCTCTGAAGCTCTTCTGTGGAATCGTTTTCAAGTCCCAGGGCTAGGGAATGTGCCGTGGAGAGATGCATGAAGTTCATGCTTTGCTTTTAAATGTTGGGATTATCATAGGAGAATCTGTTTCTGCACATTTGCCATCTGGCTACCTAATGAGTTCAGGTTTAGAACATTTATATTCATTTGTTATTTTGGGCGTTTTCTCTACTCTTTGCTGGGCTCCAAATGTTAATTCAGTTTGATTAGCGTTGAGTAGGCTGTTCAGCCCTCTTTTGGAGGAGATGGAAATGAAAGTGCTTGCAGGAAGGGCTCAGCGGTCTTGCACTGACTACCTTTCATATGTACCGGTCTGTTCATGGTTTGTATCGAAACCTGTATTTTATTTGGGCTGGAAAGTTGCTTAAGGCCCTTTAGCTCCTTTATACTTAAATTGGAGATCCTAATGCGATGTTGACTGTTTCATAAAATGAAAGAATGAAGTAGAAAATTATGGACTTTGCAAGCAACTGAATTCTCAGGCTTTGCAAGCAAGCACCAGGGTACTGCTATCCAGTAATCGTGACAGTGGGCCTTCAAAGCAGACTCAGTTGCATATACTGTCATGCATCAGTGTGTTGGGGCTTCTCTTTCCTCAGCCCCCAGTAGCAAAGGGTGTGCTCTTGTAGGTTGGCCATGAGGTTCTGCGTCAATGTCACATGGCCACCGCCTCCACAAGTCATCTCTGATTTCCCACAGCACTCCACCACTTAGAAATGGTGGTGGTGATTAAGGGTACATGCTTTGGAGTCAGGACCTAGGTTTCTGTCCCAGTTCTGCCATGCAGGTTACTCTAATCATGTCTATTTCATCATTTGTGAGTTGGGGATAATGGTGGTACTTCCCTGAAAGTGATGTTGTGAAGGGGGAGTGAAAAGATCCCATGTCAGGTGTACAGCATAGCACTGCTTCCGGCATAGGCCACAATAACATGGCCACTGTTACGGACTCTATGATTTGGAGTCGCTTCCATCTCCCTGAGCCCCAGTCTTATCACATACAGTATGAGGACAAAAATACCGATCTTGACAGCAGTTTTGCAAAGTGTGGGTGAGGCAATGCCGGAAAAGAATTAGTGTCGCTCCCACCTTGTATAGGGCACTTGGCGTACCAGTGGTTATGACACTGGATTCTGCTTGAGGTTCTGTAACTGTGTTGTTATTTAGGTATCAGTCCCCTTGGAGAAACTGTAAGCAGAGCAGAGCCTATGCTTTTGAAACATCTTTGCCCAGAATGCCTTGCTCCACCCAGTAGCTTGTCACCAAGTGGTCATTCAGACAGGTGTGTGTGATCTGGGCACATAGCTTAGGACCAGGTATCTCTTAACATCCTCAGGGGGAGAG
Source organism: Canis lupus baileyi (assembly GCF_048164855.1). Classification (NCBI taxonomy): domain Eukaryota; kingdom Metazoa; phylum Chordata; class Mammalia; order Carnivora; family Canidae; genus Canis; species Canis lupus. The sequence continues at coordinate 29,251,582 of NC_132851.1, read as the reverse complement.
CAAGATGTGGTCAGTGGTTCAGAAGTTTTTCTTTTAACAAGGATGTTTGGGGTGCAGTTACCCAAATTCACACAAGGTGTGCATGCACAGAGCGGCATACTTACTGTGCACCAGTGAAGTTGACCTCAATGCTGGAAATCTCTATTACCTGAGCCAGTGTTTAGACATTCTGTTTGCTTTTGGAATGCTCTGAAAGGAAAGAGTTTTTCGATACATCAGATGCTTTTCCCAGTTAAAATTTGGTCCCAAGAAAGAGCTAAATGTAAACTTGTCTGCGTGTTCAGAAAAGGAAGGGTTGAAAGCCCACACGTTAATTTCTTCTTCTGCCATTCTCCCACATCTTCCTGCCCACCCCAGCACACCAGTGGAATTCTGGGCCTGAGTTGGTGAGAAAGCCTGGATTCGGAAGGATGCCCCTGTGGCACAGGGCTGCCGGAGATTAGCAGCTGGGCTGGGCTGTTGGGAGGGTTGTGGTCTCAGCATCAGCCTGTGTTTGACGGGTTCCCTCACCTTCGCTTTGCAGAGCCTGCTCTCTGGAGACCTCTCCTGCTTTGGCACAGGATGCCCACATTCTGCTAACCCTAGCTAAGGAAGCAAGCTGCCACTAGCCAGGGGCTGTTTGCTTTCCAAAGCAATGCTTTAGAAACAGAGTGGCTAGCACCTGGGCCCTGTGAATGTTTGTTACCCGAATCTTAAGCACCTGGATAGATACAATACGTGAAGGTGTAAATTCACCGAAATTTCATAGCCCTGTTCATCTGTCCATAAAATCAGAGGCCTATGTTTTAACTGATATTATGAATTCTGCTTCATAAATATATGCAGAGTTAAAAAGAACACAGTTAATTCTCCTTGAACCCATCTGAGTCATCCAGGGCATGTGCAGTCAGCTCCTGGCTATCTGATGGTCTTGCTTCATCCAAGCAATTCCCCAGGTCTCTTCATCTTATTCTGCCTCCATTTCTTCTGTAGAAAAAAGCGGTCAGACTTTGAAGCCTTTTCACTAGAGCTTTTTTTTTTTTTTAAGATTTTATTTGAGAGACACAGGTGGGGATGGGAGGGGCTGAGGGAGAGAGGGAGAAGTCAGGAAGCCAGATATAGGGCTCCATCCCAAGACCCTAGGATCATGACCTGAGCCGAAGGCGGATGTTTAACCCACTGAGCCACCCAGGCACCCCTTCATTGGAACTTTAAAGAATTTCTTTTCTGTCTCCAGTTGGGTATGGGATTCAACCGTTTACCCCTGCCTGCTTCCAAGACGGACCTGTGTCTCTCAGCCACTCCCAGATCCACTGTTTGTTTGATTCCTTGGTGATTACTTTCTCATCTCATTCTAGAAAAAGAGAAGACAGCCTAAATATTTCTGTAAGCATGGGAAAAGTTAACAGCCTGAGAAAGTGGGGCTGAGTGAGGATCCTTGCAGGACCAGGAGGGCCCTGCTCAAACCAGCCAGATCTTCCTGATAGACGCTGCCAGCTCCTTACGGAAAGTTGGATTCTGCTGATTTGTGGATTAACCCTGAGGATTCAGTTAGTTGGCATCTAACAAAGTAGGCAGGGCGCGGGGAGGATGGCCCCTGGAGGAATGACGGGTATGGAATTTTAAGGAAATTATGGGCAAGAAGGGAGAAGCTCTCCTGTATCTGCTCCTCTGTGTTTCTGGGTCTCTATTTATCCAGGTAAGTTATTTTGTGCCTGTTACTCCGTTAAGCTGTGGGATATAAAGATGGGAGCATGCACTCAGGGACCTCACAGGCCAGAGGGGAGATACCTCCTTGTTTACCGTACATTGTGGAGCACCCAGCATTTTGCTCTGTGCTTTATGTACCCTTATCAGCCTAACTCTAATAATACAATGTGATGAGCAGTTCACAGTAGTCTCTACAAAAGGTAATGGGAACAGAGGGGAGAGAGGGAAGCATTCTGGCTGGAGGTGGGGGAAAGGGGCACGCGGACAGCAGAAGGAAGTGAGGAGGGTGGAACATGGCTTTTTGAGTGAGGTAGGCATGTCCTCTCTGCCACAGATGGAATTGGAATAGTGTTCACTTTCTCTCCCAGCAGTACAGGAACCAACAGGTAGAAACCTTTGCCTTAAGAAACCTCTGCCTTAAAAGACATGTATTTGTCTTGAAGAGCCAGGACAATCTAATACTGCCTCTTCCTCTGTTTCTTAGTGTTGGTTATAGCTTCTGAAGGCTTACTTGTTTTTAGAAAAGTGGACTGAGCAAAGTATGTTCTCTCTTCTCTATACCAGAGTATAAAAACATCAAGAGTTTCCACTCCTCTTTCTCCACCCACATCCCTAAGTAAGAGTCCATAGTGTCCTTTTGGTGCTTCTGTTTACTTCAGTGTGGGGAGGCCTGCTCTCCAGCACATACATGGTGATGAGCCACACCCTCCTGAAGAGTCCTTTGTTCTTGGTGCATAAGGTTCTCTTCCATCTTTGTGCATAGCTATCACTAGAGCAAGGGACTCTCTTCCTTTGCACAGGAGCATGGATACTTTCTTTGGGTTGCCTATTTACCTCTTGGTCTTTCTCATCCAGCTTGATTCCATACATGCCGATGGTGTCACAAAGCCCAGGAGGAGGCAGGCCTGTGCAGATGTAAGAAAGCCCCCCCCACCCCCCCCCCACCCCCCCCACACACACACGTTCTGTCTTCTTTAGGAAGCTTTCTCCCTGGCCTGAAAATGACCTTTCCCCACTTCTCTGCAACACAGGTCTTTCTATCTCTTTTGTCCTTATCTCATCCTACTCCTCATTAGTTATTTATGTGTTCATCTTGTCTCTCCTACCAGATTGTAAACTCACCTTGGCAAGGACTACGAGTTCTATACATTCTTCACGATCCCTAGCATGAGGATTTGCCATAATCGCTCAGTAAATATTTGTTGAACTCTATCCAGATAGCATTATTTATTTTGTGCTGAGTCCTCATCGGAGTAGAACAGGAATTGTTTTTAGAAAGGTCAATAATATTTACTTTTCCTTATCCAATTCCTTGCCCTCAGCTCCGTATTTAGTGAGTTATTTAAAATATGTGTCTCATCTGCATCCTGAAGAACATGGAAGCTTAACAATGAGGATATAAGGTAAAATGAGGCAGTACGTGATGAGATCAATACAACACTTCTGTAGGGAACTGCAGGGGACTCGGAATGAATTAAGCAGATTATAGTAACTGTCATTTATTTGCATCTAAGCAAAGGAATCATGGTTACTTACAGCATTTTCATTTTTTACCACAGATGGCATGAAATTCATCTGCAAAGTGACTTCTCATTGGAACTAGAGTATGGATTTTTCTCTCTCTGGTCCTTATGCAGTTTGCCACAGAGTGTACTTACCTTATCAGCCTTTCTTCCCACGTTGTTGCATTGAATTTTTTTTTCTTTTGTGTGTTTTGCTCACTGCCTGTCTTGTCTTCCTCGTACCTCAGTTCTTCTCAACAAGAAATTCTAGACATTAGGAACTGTGTCAGCAGTAGCATCCTCGATGCAGTATTTATGATTTGCTCTCCCAGCTCAGGATTCTTTGCTGCACATTTTCAAAGCAGGTTCAGTTCCATAAAGAAAACGAGTCCGTTAGATTCAGAGTTAGCTTCTCTTTTCTAACCATCTCTTATGAGTCAGGCACTTGCACCTACATTGTTTCATAGAAAATTCCAGTAGGGAGAAAATTTTCTGATTGTTACAAACCTTGCGTCTCCTGCTAGGGAATGAGTTCTCTGGGGGTTCGTGTGGCGCACTGGGATGGGATGAGTGCTGTGACAGGACAGGTATAGTGTGTCTGCCGTGAGCATAGGTGTTACTCAGAAATGGGGGCAAGGGGAAGATGGGTGAACTTAGCCAGGTTAAATGACCAGCAACCAGCATATATTTAAACAATCATAATTAGAAGTGTATAGAAATATGGAGGAAATAAGAGGAGAAAGTAAAATATACTTGAGTATTGGCACTAAAATAGATTTATGAGGATTGTGTAGAGTGAGTGCTCAAGGATGCACCATTTGACTTCTAAGTGGTACTTTGTGGAAGAATTGGAGAGAGACCTCGATCGAGTCGGATCCATCTCTCTTCTTGTAGACACAGAAACAGGCCCCAGAGTTTATATCCCTGTTGGCTCAGGTGGGACTTGAACTCCCATTTCATTGGTTGCCATGTTGCCTGTTTCTCCTTGCCCTTCAGAAGCTTGGGCACTAGACCAGATGATAACTGTGTGGAAGCTCAGGTGGTTGTGTACAACTGAACTTAAAAGAAGGACTCACACAGGTGGCAAAGTACCACAGCAAAGTGAGGCTGTTGAGTGGGTTGTAAGTGCCATGCTTGCCTCCTCACTGTCACCTGTCTCTGTAGCCACTGGGACTTATGCTCTACTCCACTATATTCTGCACATTTTTGCAGGAAATTGACGACCTTTTGGAAGATTTAATTAGCTCTTCTAAGACAAAATAACCTGCTTGAGATCAAATTTATGTCTTAGAATCACAGAATTTAAAAATTGAGAAGGTCTTTAGGTCTTGTAGGCCAACATCTTTGTTTTATATGGGATGGGACAAAACAGTTTCCTTAAATTTCTAGTTTTCTCTATTTGGAGTTAGGTGGTAGCCTGTTAGTTCTTAACTTGTTTTACGATTTTGTTGCCTTTACCTGAATGAAGATTAGTGTATTGCCGTCGCAGGCGAAGGGAACTGGGGCAGTGGTGTTGATGTCTGTAGGCCTGATCGGTGTCTCTGGGTAGATAATTTTACTCTTCTCCATAGATAAATTCCACTTTCAGAGGGACCTACTAGAAACTGTGAGAAGCTGAGTTTTCTCCACTGTTTTATTAGCTGACCCTGAAAGGAAAGATACGTGTCCCCAGGAGCATGGAAAACTTAGAACTAGGTTGATTATAATTTTCATTTGAACTTTTCCTGCCTCTTACAGGAGGCTTCTCAGTGTCTAAATTTTAAATCTAGGTATGAAGGCTGACTTCTCTCCTTTTTTATTGCTTGTGAACACAGATCCTAAAAGCAGGTGACATATGCTCGTGGGTATTCCATTTTGGCAGTGAAACCAGACTGCTTGGTAGGCATGATAAATTTGGTTTCTTCATTAAAATATGTTGATTTTTCTGATTATAAAAGTAATGTGTCTTTATTATAAAAACATGGAAAATAAAGAGAAATATTTTTTAAATTGCATACCACAATTTTGAGAATTCTGATAGTATTAACTAGACAGAAATTTGTTTAAAGTTTACTTTTCTATGTATTATGCAGTAATAGTTGAGATGATATGTAGCACATGGAAATGGTTATTGTATAAAATAGCTGTGGTGATATGTAAATACAGTCTTACATTCTATTAATTTCACTTAAACACTTTTTCCTCATTAAAAATTGTACCCTCAAAAAAATTGTACCCTCTGTTTTAGTGGCTGCATGATATTCCATTTTATGGATCTACCTCCTTTATTTTTCATATTCCTGTCACTGACGTTGGTCTTTCTGGTCTTTTAGTCTTTTAATACATGCCTTGCTCTGATCCTCGTTCTGACGAATCCTTTAGGAAGGGGTTTCAGGTGCTCCAGGGAAGGCTTTCTTGGCACATTGCCAAGTGCTTCCCAGAAATGTTACATCAATTAATGTTCCCACCAGTGGGGTACAAGTGTGTTCTCAGGGCCAGGGAGGTTTTGGCTCCTCATTCTTAGGGTGCACATATTTGCCCCATTCTGGGCTGCCTGGGTTTCTCCTCTTTCCTGCACCGAGGGCAGCATACTGCTGTTCAGGGCCTGGGGTCAAGTCCTCATCCACCTGAGAGCTGGCTGCTTCCTCCCTGGTTACTATTAGGTCTTCATTCACTAATAGCATCATCTATCTGGGAAGTGCCAAGGGTTTTTCTAGTCTTTTCTTTTCTCTTTTTCCTTTCCTTTCCTTTCCTTCCTTTCCCTTGCCCTTTCCCTTTCCTTTCGAAAGAAATGGCTCTCTTAAGATGAGTGGCAGCTGGGGTTGCTTCTGGCTACATGATCCAACACGGCAGTAACTTACAGGACACAGCCATCCTATTTCTGGCGTCGCCAGCCCCCTTGCCATCTTCTTAGCATTCTTCACCAAGGTGCTGAGCTCCCGTGCAGCCTCTTCTCCAAGTAACCACCGCGGTTGCTACACAGGAAATGAAATTGTAGAAACGCTTTAGAAGACTGACAGCTGAGCTGATTGTAGGAGTGACGGCTCTTAAAGTTCTAATAAATTGCGTTCAGTTTCTTGTCATTTCCATTAAGATGCAACAGAGGCCCGTATTCTTGCAGGCTCCAGAGTGGTCCAGCTTCTTCCCTCCCAGCGCTCCCTGAGGCTAGCTGGGGCTGCCAGGGAAGGGCCCCACTGCTCCGACCTGCCCACCCTGCTTTCCATTGACCTCTTCTCCTTTCAGTTTGACTTAGCATCCTATTTCCCAGATGGAGGGAAAAAAAAGTCTTCTTCAGTATTTGGTCTTCATTTGAACTTAAACATGACATGGGCTGAACCCCGGCTCTCTCGCACATCAGTTTTAAGACCTCGGGAAAGGAACCTGACTTCCCCTTGCCGTCGTGCAGGAGGGGCAGTTCCCTTCTCTGGGCTGTGGGAGGGCACATGAGATGTGCTGAAATTCATTGTGATGTCGCTGCCCCCAGTTAGGGTATGTGGCCTGCTGCTCGTGCCTCGTGTTTGCCTGAGGCTGGAGGGAGTGCCTGGTACATAGCACTTCGACCCCCTAACACCTGCTGCTCCCAGCCCTTCTCACCCCACCTCAGGCAGGTACTCTTCCTCAGAAAAGCACTGTCTGTTCATGGAGCCATCAGGCTCTCAGGGCTTTCCCTTCTTGCCTTGTCATAGGACATTATCAGTGGGGTGCTTTCTGCATACCCGTTTGCAAACAGTTTCCTGTTCCTTATTTTAGCCATTTCTGTAAAAGTAACTAGCAGTGCAGCAACCATTTCTTCACCAGCCTTCCTCAGCTCTCCCCCCTTCCCCCATTCCCCAGTATTAGCCGGTCTTTCTTGCTTCTGTGTCGGCAGGCAGCCCATTAGCCCTTTGAGGGAAAGGCCTCCTGTCTCATGGTCATCTCTTTAGCCAGTCTTACTAGGCTGGCAGTCATCACTGGTAGACTCAAGAGATGATCTATAAAGGGTGGTGGGTAAGGTCTCAGAAGCAGCTGTACAGCTCCCTGGCTGGCTCACTGATGTATTCATACTTTTATCCATTTACCTAGCGACCGTTTCCTGAACTTATGTTCAGTCTTAGCACCAGTGACACAAACAGGGTGGCAACACAGCCCCAGGCCTCAGAAGCTCATGATGAAGTTAACCATTTTCTCCAATAAGTTCATCCACTGTAGGAGGTGTTATGATAGTAGCTGAATGGGCGGGGAGCGGATCATAAATGATGGACTTGACTATTCCATTTGGGGGAAGAGGCTATAAAAAAGTCTCCATGTAGGACATGGGCTCATCCTGATTCACACGGAAGGTCCAACCCTGTCACTCCTCACTTTGAATTACTCCACAGTAGGATCCTAGAAACTCAGGGGCAGCTCAGTGAGAGTCCTAGGGTTCATCTCTTTTCCTGCAGTAACTGAAATCCTGGCAGTGTATTCTGGTTTATCACAGAGGTGTCTTTTCCCTGCAAAGGCCATTCCCTCTTGCCAGATTTTGGCTGACAGTGGGGGGGGGGGGGGTGTTTCATGACCATTTTAGGCCATATGATGGTAGCATGTAATGATGTGACGGGGTGGGTGAGTGAAGAATACTTAGTTGGGTACTCTTCTTCTGAATTTTATTGATGAAGAAACAGTTTATGCACATTTTTTTAGATTTCTTTTTTTCTCTTTAACATGCTTATGGTCATTTCCTAAAAGGTTATAGTGTAGACAACTATAGAGATTTAAAAGAAAAAGTGAGAGATAAGAAATTAAAGTAGGAAAAGGTCTGAAGGTATGTGATATACTAAATGATAGTAGGGTCTGGAAGATGCAGTCAGGTATCCATACTGACACAAGGTGAGGAAACATTGACCTTCAATCTCTTTGGACCCTTGTTAATGAATTGCCATGTTAGAGACCATGTACCTGTCCATTTCACTGCTTGCTGTTATTTGATCATTGGCCTGTAATAGTTAGAATAAGGTTGGCTGCATATTACAGGGGGAAAAACAAAACAAAATGAGGTTTAAATATGATCACTTACTTCTCTGTCACCTAAAAGTAGTGTGGACATTGGCCTGGAATGCCATCAGGGATTTAGGCTTCTTTTTCTACCCTACTTTCCTCAGCACATGGTTTCTGCCCACCAGGTCACATCTTGGCTCAAGATAGATGCTGGAGCTCCAGCTATCACTTCTGAGATGCAGATACTAAAAAAAGGAAGGCAAAATCGAGCCCTTTCAAGTGAATGTGTTCTCTTCCAGAACCCACATAATGCTACAACATATTGGCTAATCTGGCTGCAAGAAAGACTGGGAAATGGGTTCTTTGGTTTCCAGCAGCAGAATTTCCTGCTATAAACTGGAACTCAGACTCCAGAGGAGAGGAGCATGTGTGTAGGCAGTGAGCAATGTCTGTCCCAGGGCCACATCAGAGGAGCCTTGAGGTAGAGAGGTAGAGGGAATCAGGGTTGACTGTCACCCACATGGATGCTGAAGTTGCTGAGAGTGATGTTGGGGTGTAGACAGTTGGGGTCAGATGATGGAGTCACTGAAGGATTAGTAACATGGAGTCCAGGAAGGGGAGGTTGTTGCATGAACCTCAAAGGACAAGACTATTGAAAACTCTATTCTGCTGGGCCAGCTGCTGACAGGAGGCATGTCTGTCTGTCCTGCCCAATTGGGAAGTAGGAGTCCTGCTAATGGATACTTTTCCTTATGGACTCTGTGGGAACACAGGACCGGGGAGCACAGAGCAACCTGTTCCTTAGCTCAGCTTTGCCTAGAGTGTGACCTCTCTTCCATAGAGGAAGGAAAGGAAGAGTCTTTACTTTGGATCTGCTCACCTTGTAGGATTTCTCTTGCTACTTGTTTGTATCTGTCTTCATTAGGAACACAATTTGTGGGTAGTTTCGTTTGAGACTTGCCATCCTGCCTGAGACCTCAGTTCCTGGCTCTTACCTCATGCAACCCAGTTTCACTTTTCTCTTTCTAGATCTCAACCCGGATCCCAGACAGGACATGATCATTATTTTACATGATCTTTCTTGCTGCTATGCAAAGGAGATAGCCATTTTGTAAAGTATTTACAGGCTTTCTTTTTTTTTTTGGCTTTGTTCCTTCCCTTTTTTAAATCCTGGATTGACTTCTCTGTGCCACGAGCATGATAAAGAGCTGCCTCACACTTCCTTATAAAACTCTCCACCTGTCCAGCTGATACATAATCTTCTTTCCATTTGTGTAGTGCTTTATGGTTTACAGACATTCTTCACACATTTGCTCCTCTGATACTCATAATAAAACAGTGTTGGAGGCAGATGTTACTTGTTTCCAATCAGAAGCCTAATCTCAGGGCAGCCTGGGTGGCTCAGCCGTTTAGCACCACCTTCGGCCCAGGGCATGCTCCTGAAGACCTGGGATCGAGTCCCACGTCGGGCTCCCTGCATGGAGCCTGCTTCTCCCTCTGCGCCTCTCTCTGTCTCTCTCTCTCTCTCTCCTCCCCCCCCCCCCCCCGTGCCTCTCTCTCTCTCTGTCTCTCATGAATAAATAAATAAAATCTTTTTTTTAAAGAAAGGCCTAGGGCAGCCCCAGTGGCGCAGCGGTTTAGCGCCGCCTTCAGCCTGGGGTGTGATCCTGGAGACCTGGGATCAAGTCCCACGTCAGGCTCCCTGCATGGAGCCTGCTTCTCCCTCTGCCTGTGTCTCTGCCTCTCTCTCTGTGTGTGTCTCTATGAATAAATACATAAAATTTAAAAAAAAAAAGGCCTAGTCTTAGAGGTCACCCAGCCAGTTTGTGAAGACCTGGGTTTGAACCCAGGTTGTCGGTCTCCCTCTCTTGAGTGTAGAGGTTCAAAGCAAGCAAATGAATGTTAACTCTTGGCCTGAACAAAATCTCGTTAATTGATCTGTGGCTGAAACAGTTGTCTACATATCCAACCACATCTAAACCAGCCTTTGATTGTTAATGTTTGTTATCATCTGTGGCTCAGCTCCCTTTTGTTGGCACCAGTTAGTGTTTTGACTGTTTTACTATATGCAATTCCATTCTGATTGGATCAAGCAGGTTTGTGCAGGTCCCAGGCTCACAGGGATCCCTGCAAAGCTTAGCATGCTGTATCACAGAAAGCTGGCCCAGGTGCTGGGACTGTGCAGGGCTGGGTGGTGGGGGGTGGTTCCTAGGCTGGGTATTAGCTCTGTTACCGTGGGCACACCACTGAATATTTATGGGCCTCTACCTTGCCTTTGTACAATTCTGATAGAAACAAGTCGTTCTTGGACCGTTTGTTACCTCTGCAAACCTCAGTCCTCTCCTCTGTAAACATGGAGATAAGGCCTACCCACTGAACGGTGTTGCAAAGATTAAATGAAGTAGAGGTCAGTGCCATGGCTAGCGGTATAGTGTAGCTGGAGCTTAGCAAATGCTCCATCTCCTTCCCCTTTCTCTTTCTCTTCCTCTTCATCTTTTCAAAGTGTTTGGAGAGCCTCATAAAAAGTGATGTGGAGGTTTAAAAATCAAGTCAAGGATGTCACAGTCTGAACACCTTGTATGCTCAGTACGATTCATGTGTGAAGTTTGTGTTGTGGGGAGCAAATTTGCCTGTTTGACCCAGAGCCACAGCTGTGTAATGACACTCTGGAGAACCGGCGCCTTTTCTGACCAATGTGAGATGCCTCCGAAGGCGACTCACTCTAGCCTTTCATTGATGATGCTCATTTATGTGCAGTACTTGTTTTTTCCAGATTGACTTCCTGTCACACCGAGTTGGTGGTTGGTGGACTGCCTGCCATCGTAGGGGTGGACCGCAGAAAACGTGTGCAAAGGAAGCCAGCAGTCTTCAGGGCTGCACTGAAGCAGGGAGAGGGGGAGCAGAGGGACAGCACAGCAGGTGAGCTACCCTCAAGTGCAGACAGGTAGCCTTCTTCAGGTGGCGGATACCTGCACCTGTCCCCCTGGGGGGTCAACTAGATGGCCGGCACCATCAGCGCAGGAAGTTTTGAGTTGTTCCATTTCCTCCGAATGTAGACAGTGTTTAAGATAAAAATGCATAAGCTTTGAGTATTCTGGGGTGGTGGTTTCAGGCAGGGATGTTAATTTTTTTTTCTTCAACTGAGACCTCTGGTGTCCCTTGAGGACCTTACCTGTTCTGCGACTGCACCAGTTTCCGGCCTTCAAATTGCAGCACCCTGGTTGGTCAGTAGCACCATACTTTGTAATTCAAGAAATTCGAGAATACCACAGGCTAGGGTGTGGCTCTGCAGTTACCCTACAGTAAATTTGCATGAAGGTGTTCCTTTGAAACAAGTTTTCAAGTGTTCTTCTCTGGACCAGTAAGGCAGAGCAGAATAGCCGTTTCCTCTCTAAGGCAAGAGATTTGGAAAGAGGGCTGCATGTAAATGAGATCTCCCTGAGCATGAGGGCTGCAAAGGGGAGGAAAGGCAGTGGACCTTTGCAATGAAAAATTTTAAGGTTATGTTATTTTACTCTTGTTGATGGTGGCAAAAGGTGATTATGGAGGCTATATTTTATTTTGAGGACCCACCAGATTTACTTAAGAATGGTCAGGAGGCCTCCTTAGTCATTAGCTTGGCGCCTGTGTGGTACTCAGCCCTGCCCCTCCACCTCAGTGTGCTAGTTGGTAAGGTAGCTACTTGCTCCAGGTCCTTCCAGTTTTGACATTTAAAGAAAGGCCTTTTCCAAGCAATATGTCAGTGGTTCCCAAACTTTGGTGTGCTAACTGGAAGACCTTTTAGAACAACCTGCTGGCCCCCATCTTCCCAGAGTTTCTGAGTTAGGAGGTCTGGGATAGGGCCTGAGAACTAGCTAGTACTCCCGTGATCCTCACGTTGCTGAGCCAGGTGCCACACTCTGAGGGCCGCTAAAAAAGGAAAGCAGTTCAAGAGCGTGTTCCTCCTGTGAAGTCATTGCTGTATTAGATTGACCAGGCCATTTATGAGGATTGACTCTTAAAGCCTAGAAACAGCAAAGAGCTGAATGTTTAAAAAAATAAAAAAGAGGGAGGGAAGGAAGGAAGGTAGAGAGAAAGAAAAGAAGGTGGAAGAGAGGAAGGAAAGAAAGCAGAAAGGAAGGAGATATAATAGGAATCCTGTGGGGAAGGGCACGTTTCTCTCCTCTTTATCCTCATTTTGAGGATTTGTCCATCTGTGTATTAATGGCCTGTGAGTTTCTTGGTTTCCACTCTGCTTGTGATTTTGGCAGAACTTGTTTATCTCCACCTGTGTGTGTGTGTGTGTGTGTGTATAATATTTATATATATTTATGTATATTCTATATATATTATATGTATATATAAATATATTTTAAATGTTTATGTATATATATTTATATATTTTTATATATTTATATTTATATAAATATATATAGGAAAATGTCAAAATATAGCAAAGGCAGAAGGGTATGTGAGCCCCCCCTGTATTCAGCATCCAGCCTCAGCAACAACCAGTTTATGGCCACTCTTGCTTCCTTACTATTCCACCAGTTTCCTGGGTGGGATATTCCCCACTAGATTAATCTTAGGTCCCAGACAGATCATTTATTTCACTGATGGTATAGTTCAGGATGTATCTCTAAAAGATAAGGGCTCTTTAAAAACACAATTAAAAAATAACCATAATGCTATTATCACACTTAAAAATTTAATTCCTTAGCATCATTAAATATTCATTTAGTGTTACATTTCTTCATTGGTCTCCAATGTTGGTTTGTTCAAATCAGCATTCAAATAAGAGCCCTACAGTCTGTTTAGATGATTGTGTCCTTTGCTCTCCCCCCTCCCACCCCTCCTTTTTCTCCTTAATTTATTTGTTAAAGCAACTATTCGTTGGTCCTGTAGAGTTTTCGCTTATTCTTGGCTGGAATTTTGCTGATTGCATCCCTGTGGTGTTAAATGGTTCCATTGCTCCTAGATTTCCTGGAAACAGATCAGGAGGTCTGATCTGGAATCAGCTTCAAGTTTGATTGTCTCTGGTGGGGGGTGAGGAGGGGTGGGGTGAAAGTACCACCTTTCTGATGGCAGCTTCGTGATGTTGTTTACTTGCATCCAGAGTCTTTCGGTGCCTGGCATGCCTGGTGTGTTCCTTCTTATTCATTCTCTCCCTTTCTCTCTCAGATACTAAGATTGACCAGTTGGTACAGGTGTGGGAGAGGCCAGATTTTTTTTTTTTTTTTTTTAATGTATCTTTTGGGTTAGCAACTTTCAGGAGGAACAAAATATAGGGAAGTATGAGAGGTATCATCTGATAATTTAACTTTAGGGGAGTACTGTTCTTACCTCATCATATTAAATTTTACTGTCCATGCTCTTCTTCTGAGTTTTGTTTCATATTAGTATTCCATACCTGTGATAGCTACTTTCTTAGAGTGACTCCTGGTTTATTTTGAGTACACTGGTCAGGAATTGCAAACTGTTGCCATGACACATATGCCCAGAATAAGGCTTATGGGTAGATAAGGATGTAGCAGGAATCAGGAACCTACAGATTGAGTTACTGGCTAATGACGCTTGTGCGCATGCACACGCACACAGACATGCACACATATGTGCACACAGTTTAGGCAGTATTCATTCAGTTGTGTGGCTGTCCAGAGCCACCCAAGTTAATACCTTTATATTCTCTGAAGTAAAGGTAAAAACAGACTAGTTCAATCTAAACCAAAGGCATAAGACCAAGGCATATCTCTAGGTAGAATTTGAGTTAAATGTTGTACAAATGTCATATTGTACTAGAGTGAATACCATTGTTTTCCCAATATAATAAAAGACTGTTATTTCAGGAAGGAGCTTTAATGATCACCTAAGCCAGTCCCTGAGGCCCTGAGAGAAGAGACTTCCTCAAGATCACACATTGAGTTAAGATGCCATGCTATAAGGTGGCAAAACTGGATTGGCTCAGAAGGTGTCTCCAGTAATTAACCCCTGTTTGTTCTTGCCAAGGAAAAGACCATCTCTTTTTCCACAGGGACCAAGAAGGTCCTGGTGCACCTAGAGCTGCAGAGGTCCGTGTCCTTAAGCCATCTGAACTTGTCCCCTGCCATTTGAAGGATAAGGCATTTTGGCAAGTGCGCTGCAGGGGTGTTAGCATCCCAGAACTTTTGAAGACAGAAACAACCTTTTGCAGCACCCCAACCCCCAACACTGTCCCCAGCCCCCAAGCAGAGAAAAAGAAGTTTGTCCACTCTCCTGGGCTTGTCTCTTCATATGCAAATCTAGTGGTTTGAGCTAATTGTTTAAACTTGTCTGTCCTGGCCCAGCTCTGTGACCTCCGATACAGTGTTTAACCTCTCTGAAGTCGTTTTCTCAGCACAGCGTTAGGAGACTGGACTGATCCCTCCCCACCCCACCCCCACCCCCGCACCAATATTCTGGAACTCTCTTTAATTCACACAAACACACCAACCAGGAAAGAAGGTAAAAGTGTCTGGGAAGCTGCGTATTTGTAGCTCAGGCTGCCCCTTGTTAATGCTCTGTCTTTGGCTTCGTAGTTCCTTGTAACTGCTAATCTGTTTAGAGGTAAAAAATCAAAACTACAAAAACAGCTATAAGCTAGAACATTTGGTTTTATCATGATTTTTCAGTAAGAGTGTGAGAAATAACCTCTCCAACCCTGAGGAAGGGATGATGCATTGGCTGGAACTGGAGGAGACCACTAAGTCAGTTCTCTGCTGCATAGGTTCCTGGCTACTTTGTGAAGACGACAAGGAATGAGGCTAGTGGAGTCAAATAAACCACCGTCGTTCCCAGTACAGCCTGACTGTGGGCCAGTAGACAGATGTCCTGGTGCTGAGCTCTAGAGCCAGAGGACTCCCCTGCTGGGTAGGAAGTGACCAGCTCACCACCCCCCCCAGGGGGAGGTTCCAGGAAGTGGCTGGACTCTTCAGTGCACAGGGTCTCCTCCCATCCTGCCAGTTTCTCTGTCTCCCCTAAGATCAAGTAAATATGGGAGCAGGAGAAAGTCAGGGTGTCACACCAGAGGGGTGCTTTTGCAAGGAAAGGGACATCTGGCCAGAGTGGGGAAAAACGCGAGACCCTCCCAGCAGCACCTGTGTAAGAAGATGTGGCAACCAGTGTCTCTCAGTGGTGTCCCTCGGTCGCCTGGTATCCATCCTGTTTGTAGGTCTGTATTTTCCTGGCATGTAATTTTAAGTCCCTAAGGAACAAGACATTCATGAGGCTGCCTACGCTAGAGTAATGTCTACCTTTTATTGGACACCTTCTTTGTGCCAGCCACTTCATTGAGCATTCTGGACCTGCATGTTCTCATCTAATCGTCACTTGTCCAAAATAAGAAAATAGGTACCACCGTTACCTCCACTTTGTAGATGAGGGAACTGAGGCTTAGTGAGGTGAAGCCGATGTTCGATGATTGCACATCAGTGCAGATGAAGTCATGTCATTTTATTCCATTCTGACTCCATATGACGTGCTGGTGTCATTGTTTTTTTTTTTTAAACTTGTGAGGCTGGATTATTTTTTTTTAATATTTATTTATGATAGTCACAGAGAGAGAGAGAGAGAGGCAGAGACATAGGCAGAGGGAGAAGCAGGCTCCATGCACTGGGAGCCCAACGTGGAATTCGATCCCAGGACCACGCCCCGGGCCAAAGGCAGGCGCTAAACCGCTGCGCCACCCAGGGATCCCCGTGCTGGTGTCATTGTGCTTTTCAAATATGATACCAGGTAGCTCTGGAAAGGTGGTGGGAACAGCACAGTGGCTAAAGAAAAGCTGCAGCACCATGGCTGAGAAGAAGCAGTCAGAAGAGAAGGTCTGAGGTTATCAGTGGTATCATCCTTGTGTATGAGCACCCCGTGCTTTTGGGTAGGACCTATAGATACAGGCAGAGACATAGACTTGAGATCCACTTCCATTCACTGATGGCACTGCTAGGTGCCAGGACCTGTGCCAGGGGTTCCATATGTACTAGTCTTTTGGAAACATTAATGTAGCAATATCTGTTGAAGGGACCAGTGAGAACTGCAGCCAGCCTTTTATGAGGCCGCATTTATCTGTCCTTCAACCTCTCACCACATATACACAGGGCCTCCTGGACCAAAGCACCTCCTACTGTGATCCCCTAAGACAACTTGTATCCTTAGGATTAGAAAGGTCCCCTCCCAGAGGACCTGGTGAAGCTTAAACTATTGCTTCTTAAACTAGAATTCCAAATGTTTTCTTTTTCTTCTTTCTCCTTTTATGCTGTCATGTTCTGTTTAAGCATGTCAGAGAAGGCTTCATTCTGGTCTCGATTGTATTCAGGCTCCAATTCAAAGGCACCATCAGTGTCCCAGGCCGGGGGCTCAGCTACAGGGATCAGCAGTGATGTGTGTTGACATCCATCACTTCCAACTTTACAGTGGATGGTGTTTATTTAGAGTGTCGTAAGGGGAACAAGCAAGTATGTACTTGCACATAGATATTCCAGGCTAAGTTCAGATCACTTCATGTAGAGGAAGTATAAATAATAGTGAATCCTTTGGAGCCATATTTAAATACTACCATTGTAGAAATTTTTTTAATTTGAAAATAGAATTTTTTTTAAAAAGATTGATTTATTTTATAGAGAGAGAGAGCACAAGCAGGAGGAGCAGAGGCAGAGGGAGAGGGAGAAAGAATCTCAACAAGACTGCACTGAATGTGGAGCCTGACATAGGGCTCAGTCTCACAAGCCTGAGATCACCACCAGAGCTGAAACCAAGAGTCAGATGCTTAACCAAAAGAATTTTAATTGTGCCCCCAGGCGCCCCCCCCAAAAAAAATTTTAATTGATCTAACTTAGTTTAGTTATGATTGCATTGCTTTCTGTAATTGTAGATAACCTGTAATGGATATTGCTTATTTTGCCCTTTTAAAATAATGGTTTAACAAATGAAAAAAAAAATGCACGTGCATTGAAAAAAGACTTGGAGAAGATAGGACACAGGGTCTGTAGAGATGGTCTCTAGGACAGAATTGGCCGTTGCTATTTGAGTCTGAGGTTGTCCGTACTTTTCCACAATTTCCATCCAAGTGGACATTTTTTCTTAATTTTACAAAATATGGCCATTGGGAAAAAGTTGAAAAGAGTTAAATAGAGGGAAGAGAATTTAAAAATCACCCAGCACTCAGATCACCAAAGCTGGCTTTTAGTGTCTTGCACTTGTCACTTGTAGTCTGACTAGCAGACTGTGCTTCATTCCCCAGACCTGCAATTTTCCCCCTTTGCACAGGTTCCTGACAGTCTGCTCAAGTATATTTTCGCAGAATGACTCTCCTCCCCCTCAGTAGCAGCCTCTGCTGAGTGTCTAACAGATAAGCTGCCTTCACAATGAGCCCAAACAGGAACCTTACCGAGGACACACTATCCCCTCTATAGTTGGTCTTGAGCCCCAAACTACTACAGTGTGTTCTCTAGTAAAGTGTAATCTATACACTGTGTTGGCATTATGTGAAGTTTGTTTATTTATAGTAAAGCTCAAATGTATAGTGAATCTGGGACACTCTCTGTACAGAGCCCATTAAGAAAATTTTCTGCTGAGTGTGGGCAGAATTTAAACGGATTATTTCCTTATTTCCTTTAACGGGCGTGAAGCAGCCCTGTTGAACCTGCCTGTTCAAAGAAAGTTTTCAGAGGAATGTTTTTTTAAACCAAGGAATATGTGATTTGGTGATGGAATCTATAAATAAAGTGACCCATTTTTAACTAGATTGCTGGTGTGCTTTTCAGTAGGACTTTGTGGTTTAGCTAATGAAATCTTCCACAGATGATCCTCTGAACCTTGTGTCTAGTTATATCACTGCTGCTTTCATGACTTAATTGCCTTTGTGGTTTAATTCACTTCATGACACATCCATCACTCTGAAGTTGTGCACGGTTCACCCGCTTCTGTCCTAGCATTTGCTTGATGACTCTTGGGGTCAAGGAGAGGCTGAGAGGTGGTTTTATGCTATTAAAAATAAGTGGTTGTTTGCATAGGCTAATCTGTCTTGTTTCATTAAAACAATCTTTTAAATTTTATTTAGTGCATTGAATCTCTTTTCCTCCTGCTCGTTTTCTGCTCCAGAATACTATGGGTTGAGCCTATAGTAAGTTATTTCTATTATTTGTGGAAAATTAAAGTCAAAGTCCTTTCATATTTATTCTGTCATTTAATCATTCCCACATTCAACTCCCAAAAAGCCCCACTATGGCAGATATTATTATCCTTGGGTTTTGCAGGTGGGGAAACTGAGGCAAAAAAATTACAGAGAGAGCTTGCTGAGTCATTATGGCTAGTAAATGGCAGAACTGGGACACTCCCACTGTAAAAATGTGATAGTTTGGATATTACAATTTTTTAAAAGCCTCTGTTCCATTGTTGTCTGTTAGCAATTGGATGGCCCTACTGTTAACATCTTGAAAGTATGTTGGGAGGCTCCTGTGGAGTACTGGACTTTGAGATTTTCAGGTAAACCTAGGAAGTTGGCTTGGTCACATCTTCTATTTTTGTGGCCATGGCCATGAGTTCGTATGATAGTACAGCTTCAGACTGACTAGTCTTAAAGTCAACTTTTGGAGGAATCAGAATCTGTTCTTACTTGCTTCCTTAAGCCCCAGGACATTTATGATCTTGTGCCTCTGCAGACAAAAATAACCCCTTTAGAGCGAGGTACACATGTTCTTTTAAAAATTGTTCTGGGGGTTGGAGGAGCGCCTGAATGGCTCAGTTGGTTAAGCATCTGCCTCTGGCTCAGGTCATGATCTCTGGGTCCTGGAAGAGCCTCACTTCAAGCTCCCTGCTCAGTGGGGAGCCTGCTTCTCTCTTTCCCTCTGCCTCTCTCCCTGTGCTCATGTTCTGTCTCTTTCTCTGCCTCTGTCTGTCTCAAATAAATAAAATCTTAAAATTATTATGGATCATAAGAAAAAATTCAGCAAGTGCAAGATCTTTTGATAAAACAATACGATGTAGTCAAGTTTGTTTACATTAGCATCAGGGAAGAAAGGGAGAAAGAAAATCCCAAATATGGATAATTCAGAAGTCATTTTTGTCGTCTTTTCAGCAATAGAGTTAGTCTTTTCAACATGTATGTTTTTGACTGACATAAAAAATAGTTTCAACTCCCTCAGTACATGTCAGCTAACAAGGAGTGAGTGTGTACAACAAAGGGACTAATCACAGGTAGTCAAAGGAAAAGGGGCAGTCGGAGCTTTAAATTTTAACCCACACCATGCAACCTGCATGAGGACAGTCACATTTTTAGTACTTCATCCTTCAGCAGGCACGTACTAAAGCGCTTGCTATGCATCAGGGAGTTCTAAGTACTGGCCGCCAGAGCTCCAGGCTCAGGGAGCGTCTAGCAGAGGCTCCAAACTAGAGTGGCCAGGCATAGTGAACTACGGGTTTCTAGTTTTGTTTCATTCCCTGGTCCCTGCCCTGAAAAGCTTATATATTTAATTGGAGGAGAAAAAGCACCATAGAACTGAATCATCGAGATGGAGACTATAAATATTAAGTGACACGGATGGTACATTATAAGTACTAACAGACTTATATGGTTCATATGAGTTTACTTCACCAGTATGCCCTAAATATATGTATGAGATAGATCTGTCCCTTTCATCTTTCCATCTGCTAATTTAATCTTGTGCTGAGAGCTGGGTTTGTCCCTCCTCCTACCCTAAGGTTATTGGCCTCTATCCCTGAGTCTCTCCTGTAAAAAGTTTAAAAGGAGATGAAGGACTAGCTCCCCTGCTAGTACTTTTGACCAGTGGATCATCTGAACCCTCAGGGGGCTTTGCCCTAATGACAATGGATACCGGTTTTCTCTTTGTTTCTGAATTGATTTTTGTGACTTAAAAACAGGACATTTATCAAAGGCTAAAGAGATTGTCGATGTGGGGAGAGGGCATTAAAAAAGAAGCCATTATCCAAATGCCCGGTGGAGAGGGAGTCACTTAGGATGTCCACTTAGAGTGACTTGCATAAACAGAATGTAAGCCAGTGAGTGAATGACTCGCTAAGTAATAATACTTATTATAAGAGCTAACGTATAGGAAGTGCTTGCTCTTTGCTGAACTTCCCACAGTACTGAGGCCTTCTGTACCTAACTCCTGACTCCTCCCAAGAGCCCCACAGGGCTATTCTTCAGGTGAGAAACAAACATCTAAGGCTTCAAGAAGTTATATTAAACCTGTGGAAGGTTTCATGGTCAACTGGCCAGTGGCTGAATGGAACTGAGAACCGGATCTTCCTAACCTGAGTCCACTTAATCATAGCAAGTCATATCTTCCTCTAATGATGTTAGGACTGTAAGCAAAGGACATTGTGGGAATGTTGTCTGCAGAGAAGTGATGAATATGATTAGGGAGACCTATGTGAATACAAAGAATCCAAATAGCGAATAATGTGCGTTGGGATAGCAAAGGGCTACTGCATGTGAAGCTTTTGGTACAGATCCCTGTGTTAGCTTTCCTAGCATGTCATGGGGTCCAGTGAAATGCTCATAGAGAAGTCCATTTGAATAGTGGAGTTTGGGAGTTGCTTAAGCCACAGATCACTTGTTAATTGTGACTTGAGGCTAGTGTAACCTGTCTGGTCTTTAGTTCCTTCGCTAATAAAATGGGGATGATTGGTTATAAGAAGGAATGAAATAATCCATCATTAGTAAGTGCCTATAATGCAGCAGGAATTTTTTAAGCACTATGTTTAGAGCATTGAAAAACAGATCAAGGAGTGCACTCATCAAGCTTATTTCCTAAGACGAGCAGACAGTCAAGAGATAAGCAAATACACAGTTTGTTAAGTGGTGATTAGTGCTACGAAGAATGAATGAAGAGAGGTACAAGAGCATGAGAGTAGGCTTCAAGAGCAGACACTGAGTTAGCTGCGTAGATATGAGGGCAGGGCAGTGCAGAGGTAATTAGGAGGTCATATGGTGGACGAAAAACATGGAAGGAAGAGGTTGGAATGGCTGTGGCCATTGTAAAACCTTTGGCTTCTACTCTGAATGAATAGGGAGCCTTTGGAGAATTTTGAGTAGAACAAGACAACCATGATTTCCTTTAAAAAGGGTGTCCTTCTGGCTGCTGTGGAAGATAGTCTGTGAGTACCGGGTAGAAGAGGGAGTTGGGTTAGACTATAGGAGTAGTCCAAGTGAAGTTATCATCCAGTTGATCATATATCTCCTTTATTGATCTGAAAACATATACAGACATTTGAACAGATGGAGAAAAAACGAAGATTATCAGTTACAACCACTGGAGTGGGCAGGTGCTTACCAGACCATTGGTTTTCTGACCATAAATTACACATGGTGCTTCAGAAAGGATGAGTTGTGAAAGTTGCTTTGGCCCTGCCCCATGATTACATGAGACTGTTGGATATGATCAGATTGATTAATTAAAATTATTTTTACGGGATCCCTGAGTGGCTCAGCGGTTTAGCGCCTGCCTTTGGCCCAGGGCGTGATCTTGGAGACCCGGGATCGAGTCCCACATCAGGCTCCCTGCATGGAGCCTGCTTCTCCCTCTGCCTGTGTCTCTGCCTCTCTCTCTCTCTCTCTCTCTCTCTCTCTCTCTCTCTGTGTGTGTGTGTGTGTGTCTCATAAATAAATACAAATCTTAAAAAAAAATTATTTTTACCTTTATTCATCTCCTCTATTAGCATTATAAGTAGTATTAATATTGGGCTAAGAGCGGATTTAGAGAAGAAATCAAGGGGAGTGATGTTCCTTTTTAGGATGAAGGAGTTGGATTTTCAAATAGGACTTTTCCTCTGGAGATTAGATATTTGTTTCTGCTTAGCATTGGAACAGAAAAATAGTAATGCAAGGTGTTTTTTTTTTTTCCTTGAACATCATAAAAGATTAAAGTATATTCATTTTTATCGTAAGTCCTAAGAATCATTGTCTTAGCATAAAGGGGGAACCATATTCCAAATCAGTGGTTCTTAATGGGTGTGACAGTGATTTTGCCCCCACCGCCCACCCAGGGACATTTAGCAATGTCTGAAGGTTGTTTTTTTCCCTTGTCCATAAACTTTTTTTTAAATTTTTTTTTTTTAAGAGCAACTTTAGGTTTACAGAAAAATTGGGTGGAAGGTACAGAGTTCTTGTACTTCCTCACCACCCCTCTCCTCACCCTTTCATTAATACCTTGCATTAGTGTGGTACATTTTATCACAGTTAGAGAGTTAACATTATTTTAGCCAAAGTCCCTGGTTTGCATTAGAGTTCATGCTTTGTTTTGCACATTCTCTGGGTTTTGACAAATGTATGAGTATGATATGTATCCAGTATTACTGTGTTACACACAGTAGTTTTACTGCCCTGAAAATCCCGGTGAGTTCCGCCTATTGACCCTTCACTCCCTCCTTCTAAAACCCTGGAAGCCACTGATCTTTTTCCTGTTTCCATAGTCTTGCCTGTTTCAGAATGGCTTGTGCTTCCGATTGCACAGCATGGAGCCTTTTCTACAGGCTTTCCCTTAGCAGTATGCGTTTAAGTTTCCTCCACTTCTTTCTAGCTCACAAGCTCGTTTCTTCTTAGCCCTGAATAATAAATACTTCATTGTCTGGATGGATCACAGTTTGTTTATCCATTCTCCTGATGAAGGACGTATTGGTTGCTTCTCTGGAGATGGTTTTGATTATTACCTCCTTGGAAGAAGCCAGGGATGCATGCAGCTAAGCATCCTCCAATACAGCCCCGCAGGACACACCCGCAATAAGGAAGTACCCAGCTCAGAATGTCAGTATGCAGAGGTGGAGAAGCCCTGTTCAGAATACATCGTAGGTAGGATAAAGCAGAGTATTTTAATCATCCACTTTTTGTTGTGCTAAAGTGTAGTTTGAGAACCTCAGCTTTACAGCAATCCCAGCCACATGAGTTCCATTTTGTGGTTGAAAAAACAATCTAACATGCCTCCGGTCATTCTGCTAGTAAACGGCCAAAGCCAGGATTCTGACCTGCAGCCTCTGCATCTGTGCCCAAGTACGACATTCGCACCGCCCCCCCCCTTGGTGTTATTTTGGTCCTTCCCTCTGCATTATTTATGGATTCTTTTGCTTTTGTTTTAACCAAAATGATCTTCCTTTTTTTCTTAATGACTTAAACGTTTTGTAATGTTTTCACTTCAATTCGGTAGGTCTTTGAGTACAAGTAGGTCACTAAAGCAGCCAAAGCAGCAAAGATGAGAAGCCATGGTCCTCAGGGAACTTTCAGTCTAGTTGTCTTCCAATTCCGTCTTTCTTCATTGTCCCCCTCCGATGTGACTGCCTCCGATGGTGAAGATACAGTGATACGTGTCCTCTCATGACCCAGCTCTTCCTCATCCCAGAACCAGAATCCTGTCTTCTCTAGAGAGCCATTTACTTAACGAAGTAATGAAACTTGAGGCATCCACACCCCCTGCACCCCGGCTGGTGTCTGTCTCAGGGTTTGGCTGCCATCTCTGGCCTTCCTCCTGTGGCCGTGAATCTAGTTCCCTGGCACATGGCAGCTGATCAGGATAAAGAAGTTGGTTGTTCTTTTTCAGTGCCCATTAGAGGCCTGCCCTCTCGATCTGTTCTTCCTGTTTGCTGTGAAGAACAGCTGGCAGTGTTGGTTTAAAAGCCAGCATTTTTATTTGTTTGGGATTTTTGCCTATTCATTTTTAGCATTTCTCTCTCATCTCTTTCAGCCATGGAGATAGCTGTTCATAGTGGCACATGTCCTGTATCTGGGGAGAAGGAACGCCCTCCACCACCACCCCACCCCCAACACATTGCACACACACACATCCCATAAAATATCTGTTTGTTTGTTTTTTAGCAACCAGGCTGGTTTCCGATACATTAATTTAATCTTTATTTTTATTTTTTTAAAGATTTTTAAATTTTATTTATTCATGAGAGACACGGGGGGGGGGGGGGCAGAGACACAGGCAGAGGGAAAAGCAGGCTCCATGCAGGGAGCCCAATGTGGGACTCGATCCCGGGACTTGAGGATCATGCCCTGAGCCGAAGGCAGGCACTAAACCGCTGAGCCACCCAGGGATCGCTAATTTAATCTTTAGAGAAATTTCTGAAATACAAGGTTGGTACAGTGCCTTTCTGTTGGTTAGGGTAAGAAGCTATGTCTTTGGGTAAATGAGTGAGTGTCAAGTCTGTGCATGCATGCACATGTCATGTATAATGTTAGCAGCCGTGGCCAGGCTCTTTGTTTACGTGCCTTTCTCTCCTTTTGGACTGTCCATTCTGGGAGCACAGAGATTATAAGTAAATATTGGAGTACCTACTGAGTAGCAGGCTCTGGATGTTGGGGAACCTCTGCCTTCATGGATGTTGCAATCTTGTCATTACATGTCTGACCCAGTCATTTTGCTTCTGCAGATTTTATCCTAATTTTTTCATAGTGAATGTGTGATACAGATTTAATTGAATGCACAGAGAAACAGAGGAAGAAGAAACCAATCTGTCAGTGTTCCTGCCCTGGACAGGCCCACATAAATAGCAGTGACCATTCAGGGTAGCAGATGCAGGTCATTCATTCAGCAACTTTTGAGTGCCAGCTATATGCTGGGCACTGTTCTAGGAACTCAGGCTACAGCTGTGAACACAGTAGACAAAAGTCTTTGCCTCCATAGAATGCTATTCCAGCACACAATTTATATTTGTCTCTTTAATTATGGAAATGTCTATAAAATGCTACCAGATAACAGGGAAGAAGCAGCAGTCTACATGGATTAGTCACACCAGAATTTCATTGTTTTGTAGAACACACCCTTTTGTTTGTGAGTATTAAAAAGGAAGCCACCGTGTTCGTTTTACATATAGAAAGAATGAGGTTTTCTCCGAGAGTAAGCATTGATACATGTCATTTCACAGTTAGGAGGTGGAGGAAGGTAGTCTAATTAGTTATGTGAGCCACTTATCATTAGGATAGTCTGGATAAAATATAAGATACTATTTCTTGTCATGTCCTGTGTTTATGCTGGTTCCCCACATGCTCATCTGAACTAATGGGCTTTTTGGCATCATCTCCTCAAATGCATCATAGGGAATGAATTTCTCTACTAAGAACCCCCATTATAGCTTTGTCAGACAGGGTTTTGATTTAGTGATAACACGATGTGCTCTCCAGGCAAGGGGGGAGGGTCCCTGTCAGTCCTTAACTGCAAGCAGCCCCCTTGTTAGAGCCGAGCCATCGCCTCTCTGACAGATGCTGTTCTGCTGAGACATGGCCCAATCCGGAGGTGAAGGGCTGGACGTCTCTTCTTCCCCTTCTTGGCCATGGAAGCCAGCCTCCATGGGCTTTACTTTAAGAATCCAGTTGTTTTGGGATGCCTGGGTGGCTCAGCAGTTTAGCGCCTGCCTTCAACCCAGGGCGTGATCCTGAAATCCCGTCCCACGTCGGGCTCCCTTGCATGGGGCCTGTTTGTCCCTCTGCCTGTGTCTCTGCCTCTCTCTCTTTCTGTGTCGCGAATAAATAAATAAAATCTTAAAAAAAAAAAAAAAAGAATCCAGTTGTTTTAGGGGACGCCTGATGGCTCAGCGGTTAAGCTCTGCTTTCGGCTCAGGGTATGATCCTGGAGTTCAGGGATCGAGTCCCACATCAGGCTCCCTGAGGGGAGCCTGCTTCTCCCTCTGTCTGTGTCTCTGCCTCTCTTTCTGTGTCTGTCATGAATAAATAAATCTTAAAAAAAAAAAAAAGAATCCAGTTGTTTAAAAGGGGGATAAGTAAAGCAGGGAAAGATGTTTTCTTTATAGAAATCATAGGTTTTCTGATGGGACGGTCAAGTTTGAGTTCCATCAACTTCATTATGTGTTCTAGAAATTGAGAATTTGCCACACTAGTCTGAGAAATGGGGTGACTGTGATTCTCTACCTTGTGTGCACATTAGAATCATGCTGGGAACTGTTAAAAATCCCAGGCCACACCTCGGACCAATTAAATGAGAAACTTGGGGGAGGGCTGGGGTGACCCCAGGCGATCTGTTGTGCTGCCCACGCTGAGAACTTTTGCAGTACATATGGTCATGCCACGCAAGGCATTTACCTTCTGAAAAATCAGGAAATTTACCTTCTAAATGTAAAAATTGTATCCTTTCCTTAAAAGAAGAAATGTGACAGGGTGAGTTCATGCAGATGCCCTAACTTGGTTTGATTTTAAATGTCCGCATTTAATTAAGGCTGAAAGCCATATATGTTGTTTCATGGCCCGATCAGTGGGAAATTCTGGGAACTTCTATCTTGTATTGACCATACAGTGTGTGTGTAAACGCACACGGGGGTTTTTCTTCTTACTGGGCCACAAAACTGTATGTGTTATAGCGTGTTTATTTTTCATTCCTTGTTTCGGCTAACTTGTTTTTTGGGGAACTGCCTGACTCCTCGTTTAATTAACTTCCATCTCCTGTACATGTGGCTCATTTCACACTCCGTCTTAACTGCTAGTGGCTTTCTTTTCCATTGCAGAGGTTCATATGAAAAAATACCTAGTCTGTTCGTGCTGTTTGTTTCCCTGAAGCACATTATTTCTGATCTCGAAACGTAATGTTTTTCAATGTATTTTTTAATAGGAATTTGTTCGCTGAACTGCTTTTGCTGCTGCTGTTCCTTCTGGTTTGGGACTTACATAACTCTCTTCTGGAAAGGTCCTGCTACATTTCCATCTTCTTGATTACCATCTCTGTAAACCCTCCATCCCTTTGTCCTTTCCCCTCCCCCAGCCTCATTGTAACACAATGCTTGGTGTGCCTTTCTGCCTTGTTACAATTTATGGGGAGTGACAGCAGTGGGTGCACTTCTATAGTATAGCAACCAAGCCCATATATCACTGTGTTCTAGCAAACGTCCTGTCCGGATATGCATCCTTAGGGGTAGGGATGGTGTTACGCCAGGCTGTGCTGGCACACAGCAGAGTGGGCAGGAGACGTGACTCGTGGGTGATGTCTGCTTACTAGCACTACTGAGTTTATTGGTGACCTACTTTTACATCACCCATGCGTACACGCCGCACTAAAGCAGCATTGTCATTGCCAGAGCCTCCAAATGTTGGGGAGACAACCAGCCAGTTTTTCAGAGTCTCTGGGCACCACAGAGTGTAGCACAGGCTCATCTGCACACAGCACGGTGTACAGCTTGCCCTTGAACGGCTCCTGGCCTGTCTGGTTGCCACTGTACCTGTTCCCACTCTCTCAGCCCCTGGGCAGGTGCGCAGGAGTATAGATACACCCTGGTTAGCACCCAGCCCACCCCAACTGCTTCTCAGTCTCTCCTTTTAATCTTTTTCTTTAGCTTACCCTCTGTCCCCCACCTTCCACAGCCTTCTCAGTTATGAGGCCACTTGTTTCATCAATAAAGCTTTCTGTTTCTCTAAAGTTCATAACCTTAGCCAGGCATTCTACTTAGGTGCTAAGGTGCAATGGAGTGTATGACACGTGGTTTCGGCCCCATAACACCCAAAGTCTGGTGGGGGACAGCAAGCAGTAAACAGGAATTGACAGTGATGTGCATGGGGAGAGGGGTGGGCACCCAGGGCAGGGGAGCGCCTCATTGAGGACCTGAAGGAGAATTTCCAAAGGAAGTAACGGACCTGAATCAAGGACCTGAAGAGGTGGGGGAGAAACTACTGCTTCTGAGAAACTGTGTTTGTTATAGCTGGAGCATGTTGGGGAGACGAGATGGAACCGAGGCTGGAAAGGCCACAGGGCTTTATCCTGAGAGCAACAGAAAGCTTTCAGGCTTTGCAGCCCGGGATTGGCATGATTGACTTATAGGAGGGACCTGTCCTACTGTGTGGAGAGTGGACTGGACAGGACTAAAATAAACAAAGGTGGCCAGTGTGTAGCCTGTTCAGGATGACCCAGTGAGAGCTGCTGGGGGCCTGGCCCAGGAAGGAGAAATGGGTCGGAGAAGGGACCCAAGTGATATTGAACCCACGGCTACTCTCTGGGGACATAGTTGATGTTTGGCCCCTGAGTGTGAGGGCTTCTCCTGCCCTCCTGCTGCCTCAGGTCTCCATCTGTGTCCCACATCGCACTGAGAAGAAGATGAACATAAGCTTCCTACTCATCAAGATGCTTTCATGGATTCAACTACCTACAGGGTTCTTATCCCTTTCTGGTTTCTGGGTTTCCAGATCCTTGGGCTAAAGCTGGGATTGGTTGTGCAATATCCATAACCATCAGGTAACTCTTTGTCATCTCTGTAGAACCCTAGAGGCCAGAAAGTTAGAGTAGAATGACTCCTTAAGGTTCATCCTAGCCAGTCTACCATGTTTTAGCAGTGAGTACTTGGTGGCCCAAGGGAAATAACTTGCTTAAACCCATTCCGACAATTGGGACTGGAACCAGGTGTTTCGGCTACCAGTTAGGTGATTCTTTGGGCCAAACAACTGCTTCTCGAACTGTTCTAACTCACAAGTGTGTTACTCTGCTCATTCTGTGTCCCTTACTCTTTCTCAGCTGGAGTGGACCCTTCTGAAAATGGATGGCAGATAAATAAATCAAGGCTGGTCTTGGGCATGCCCTTCTTTTAAGGCCCTGAGCTTCCCCTGTAGAGATAGTGTGTTTTCTTCTAGCTTTGCCTGTCCTGTCATTTTTTAACTGCTTGTTTTCTTTGTCCCTGACAGCAATGAACTCAAATCCTGGATTGCTCTTTCTTGAGCCACTTGGTGGGTGGCAGGGATCAGAAGGACTCGGGGCTTCATTAGGGCTTCATTGTGGTGAGAGGTGTTCTTTGCAGCATGGCACCCAGGAGCCTGGGCTTGGGAATAAAACTGTGTTTGAGTCCCACGTCTGCCACTTGCCCCTGGGCAAGTTTCTCATCGGTGCGATTAGGGACAGTCCAACTGCAGATTTCAAAAGATAACATGTGTTGGGACACCTGGGTGGCTCAGTCAATTATGCATGTGACTTTGGCTCAGGTCATGATGTCAGATTCCCCTCTTGGTGGGGAATCTACCTCTCTCTGCCCCCACTCATGTGCTCGCTCTCTCTCTCTCTCTCTCTCAAATAAATATATGTTAAGAAATGCGGTACAGAGCCTGGCACTTAGCTGGTGCTCAATAAATGGTGACTGTGTTTATACCAGATTATTGTTCTCTGTCCCTTTATTACAGTTTGCCAAACCATAGATTTACCACCACATACCTATTGACCACCAGTTGTCCTATGTCGATTCTTTCATAGGATTTCACGAGCATGGGATCTTTGTTTCCACCTTACTGAGTGACAGTTTATAAATTTTTGTCTCTCTCACCCGCCCTGAACCATGTCAGTTCACCTTGAAAGCTACCAGACTCTGGAAACAGAGAGAACCAGTGGGCAGTGAGAGTCTTGAGCCTGAAGCAGGAGAACAGATAGAACATACGTGGGGGGCAAGTGTTCCTTGCTCTGGAAGCTAGCTGAATTTTTTTTTCCTTTGAAACTTTTTGTGTAGTCCCCCCTGTGCTCTGAAGAAACACGGGAGTGGGCAAGGTGGTACAAAGCCACCCTTCCTAGATGCAGGATTGGAGCGTGACAGGAGGTTAATATTTGAACGGGGAAATGTAATGAGCCATCATCTTCCAGCTTCTGCTCAGCGAGGTAACAACACAGGCTTAGGAAAAGAAAAGAGGAAAGCGAAGGTGGAAAGAACGATTTAAATAATGCAGGCGAGCCTGCTTACCATTCCCCCTAAGAACTCTGCCCGGGGAGGTGAGCAGCCCATTCAGGGAGCTAAGGGCAAATCTCATGAAGGAGAACCTGCTTTATTACAGAGAAGCATCCAGGTGCAAACATCCACTTTATCTGGTATTCAGTCAGCTAAATCTCTGCTTGCGGGAAGTGCCATCCTCAGAGTGGAGAATCTTTAAGAAGTCAGTACCCTGAGCAAGACTGCATACAGAAAAGAAGGCTGGGTTTCGACAAGTCTGAGGTTTCTTGTGAGAAGAGATGAGTTGAGGCATTAAAGTCTGACCAGCTCCCAGGAAAGGCTTGGGCTGGGGTTTCACAGGAGAGCGAGGTGGCCCTTTGGCTCATTACAGGAGAATCCAGCAGTCTTCTCTAATGGGTGGTATTTGGGGACCTATCAAAGGAAGGGCTTTGGGAGCAGAAGTGGAACTGAAAAAGAAAAAAAAAATTCTGTTTAATAGAGCCCAGCTCCTAAACTTAATATATATCACTTTGCAGTGTACTACCGCCCGGACCTGGTCCAGAAAGGTTCCTGAAATCTCCATGAAATCTAGTTAAGGACTGATTATTACAAATCTTCTTGTGCCACAGCTTCGTGACATTTTTAGGAACCATTCTGAAGACCAGTGACAGCACAGATAATAGCACAGCGTTGGGCCCACCTCGTGCCCATCAGCAGGTTTGCAGCTTATTACAATAGCCTCCCAGGGACTGGACACGTGTAGTTAACAGCTGCATTCATTGCGTTTCTTTTTTTTTTTTTTGCCAGATGTTTTGTATACATTATTTCATTTAAACCTTGTGGTAACTCTAGGGCAAGCATTGTTATTCCTGTTTTATAGGTGAGAACAGCCTGGCTAAGGATTTTTATGGAGCTTGCCTAGGGTCACACCACTGGTAAGTGTCAGAACTTAAGGAATCCAGCTCTGTGTGATTCAGAAACCACTGCTTTTCCCTAATAGTTCCTGGGTAATGACTCTAGTACAGTCTTTGCTGAAAAAGGAGTTAACGTCAGGGCTCTAAATTTTTCTGGGAGAAAATTTAGGACATCTTTATTATTGCCCTCTCTGCTGTATGCTAGGCCCTCTCCACATTCCCATAGATTGGCTTTGTTCATCTTCTTGACTTCCAGATACGGTCATTTTAAAAAGAAGGCATCTCATCATCTTCTTAATGGCTTCCATTCTCTTCCAAGTTAAACCAGAGAGTCACTTGTCATTTGCCTCAGTAATTAGACTGTGACTTTAAGTGGCTGCTAGAGTTGGCCTTTGGCTGGCTTGACTTGTGTTAAAGTGGTTCTCTGTTTTCGGGTCAGGTGGGGACACATGACTCTTGATTCTCCCTCACCAGGAGCAAATCAGTGGCCCTGGTGGGAGAGCAGAGAGCCTAGACCTGCGGGAAGGCCACTGTGCGCTGGACACTTCAGTCACCGTGAAGTCTTTGGACTTCACATTATCTTGTGGACTCTCTCCAACAGTCTCAGGAAGACACTGTTGCTGTCACCAGGAGATGACAGGAGGTACACCTGATAATGTGCTGGATTTGGGTTTCAAACCCAACTCTGTCCTTCTGTAATTAGCATATGGTGAGGGAAAGGCCGGGGTGGCTTAAGAAGGTGGACTTCATGGGGTACAGGGGATATAACTAAGGCACCAGGGGAACTGCTATCTTCTACGCCCCTTGCTTTCACTCTCTTTTGGGTCCTGTCACCAGGTGCTGCACACTCATCCTATGAAAATCATAAGTGTTCAACTCTCAGATCTCTTCACAGTGGACAAAAGGCAGTTCGTTTTGGTTATTGAGTGGAAAAACCCTCTGTGGTTTATTGAGAGAAAAGTTACTTCTAACAGTAAGCGCCATTTCCTGACACAAAGCGTTTGATTATGTTGTCCCATTTCCTCATCTATGGCACGGGGACATTCATATGGGGTGGAGAAGTGAGATAATGACCCAGAGTATTAGCAGAGAGCCCGGCACTCATGGAGGGGCTCCCGTTGTGTTAGTGGCTACTGCGCAGCCTCACCCAGCACATCATTGCTTCCCTCCATACCTAGGCCATTGTAAGGCACATCCGTGGTACACATTTATTAAATGTTGGTGAGTTATTTTATTTATTGCCTTCATTTCCTACACAGATACCTGGGTACCTAGTGTTGTGCCAGGCAAAGAAGGCCATAGGCACTTAATACACCAAAGGCATTTATATATCATCTTGTGAGATACGATCATTTACCAACATAATCCAGGGAAAGTGACCCAAGGACAGGTGTTGGCCTTTGAAGCTGTGGAGCACAAAGCTGATTTTGAAATCCTTCCCCAGCTGTGTGGTTCATGATGCTAGGGTTGGGGGTGTCCTCACTACTTCTGACTTTGGTGTCAGAATTGGACCTTGTGCTGTCATTCTAAGCTGGTTGGACCTGAGAATGTTTCATCACTGCTCTGTGACTGAAGGGTGATGTAATGTGTATCATGAGGGAGTTTGCTTTCAGAAATGGTAGTTTAGTGGGGAGCCGGGGATGGATATTGGAGGTTAGGAAAGAGCTAGAAATTCAAGTGCTACTTCAAGTGACTGAATCCACTCTTACCTGTGGGGCAGCCAATCAAGGTTTGAAAGGCTCTTGGTGAATCCCTCAGTCTCTTGTACTCACTGTGGGGCATGGGGACCGGTGGCATCCATGTCACCTGGGAGCTTCTTAGAAAGGCTAGTCTCTATTCTGGATCTATTGAATCAGATCTGGATTTTAACTAGATCCCCAGGTGTTTGTATGCAGTGTGGGAAGCAAACTTCAGAAAACACAGGGCCATTCTGTAGATGCTGAGCCTAGGAACAAGAATATTATTACAGTTGTCTGCTGTTGAGCAGTGCAGTTAGGGCTACTTTTCCTTACTTCTTAATACTTGCCAAACATCGTGAGCAACAGAATTCCAGACTGAGCTGCTAAGTGCATGAAGGCGGTGTGATTGCTGATGAAAACAATAGGACGTTAGAGTTAAAAGCCATTGCTATATACTCCTCTCCTCCAGTGCCACAGCAGTCTCTGCTTTATAGGTAATAAAAGTGAAGGATGGAGAGATGATGTGACATGCCTGGAGTCACATAGTGAAATGCTCTCACACTATTTGAACCTAAGTCTTAAAACTCCAAATTCAGAGCTTTATGTGTGTGTGTGTGTGTGTGTGTGTGTTTTAATCATCTAATGTTTCCATATTGAGATAGCAGAAGTCCTCTATCAATGCCACTGCTCTTGGGTTGGCACACACAGGGTATATGAGACGGTTTTAGGCGGAGAAGAATCTGGACCAGGAACGGAATTCTGCGGTCATCAACTTTTGGAAAGTTTTGTGGCTGTTTCTGATTTAGAGCCTGGAACAGCAAACCGTTTTTCCCTTGTAGCCCAGCTCAGAGGATCCTGCTCTGCACAACCTCCAGTGGGTGGAGAGAACAGATAGTTGTTTGCCCCATTAGTGTTTATTTTCACTCGTGCTCCTGTTACAAAGCTGATCCTTACATCTCAACTACCTGCCTTAGGACCCACCTACCCAGCCAGCCCAGAAGCTCCCTGGGGACCTAGAAAGACTCCTGTTCACTCCTATACCCCAGAACCTGGCTTGTTTGGGCCCTGCATACATGTTAAATGTATGAATGCATGCACGTATGCATGATCCAGACTCTCTTTTTTCTTTTCTCACCCATAACCCCATTGTCTACTTTTTAAGGATTTTTTTAATAGAATCTGAAAGAGGGGAGCAGGAAGTATAAAGGTGGCAGATAAAATTTGTAGTTTGGCTCCACTTCAGTAACTTTTGGGAAAGCATTTTAAGGAAAGGGAGGTCTCACCTGGGGCTTCAGGGTGGTGGGATCCATTACAGTGAATAAACATGGCTACAGTTTATGTGGAATGCTTGCACGTTATCTTTCCTCAAGTTTCCACCGGTCCCCTTGTAACCAGTGGAATGTAACAGATGACATTCTAGGAAGCCTGAGAGTGACCAGGCTTTTCCACAGTTTGGAGAACTTTAACATATGGTGGCTTGGGATCTAATGAATTATGTCTGGAAATGTAAGTGGGAACAAATCTTACCCCCCTCTAAGTACATGGGGGCTTCGGCCGCTTTTTCAAGGTGTGAATGAAACCTGTTTCGTATGTTCACTCCACTAATAAACAGCACTCAAAGTGTTTTTGCTGTGTAACAGAAGAGGACTTTCTGTGGACCTTTTCCCTATTTAGAAGCGTAAGTCCTAGATTACATGTGGAGGCAGAGGTGAGGGGGCAGATGAACAAGAAAGTATTTGGCCTGGGTCTTACATAATTTTTTTTCTCTGGAATTAATTCCCTTGGAATATATACTCTAGCAACTGTCTATTTCTGGCTCCAGCATTTTTCTTTTGAGTGTCAATCCTGGTTTCATCTCTGAGTTTTTTCAACAGGAGAACTTGACATTCACATTCTGAGAGCACTGTGTAATGTGTCCATGTACATGCTACTTTCCCTCGTTTGTTTGGCTGGAGGGGTATGTGAATATATACAAGAATCTGAGGTTCTTTTTTAGCTGCTGCAGAGGCAAGCCCCAGGGGAAAAGTCAAGATAACTGGATTCCTGAAATGGTAACTTGGCAACTCATCTTTTCTGTTTCTGAGCCTACAAAACGATCTTTAGTTTTAGAAGAAAAGTAGCTCGTATTTGTAAAGTCTTCGTTAAAATGCTGTGTTGAATGCGTCAAGAGCCCTTATAATCCTTACTCCCCTTAACCCAAGGTACATGTTATCGGCTTAAAAGCATGCCCAGAACAAGGGGGGACAGTATATATGATATTAAAATTGTTCGTGCCTTCCTGGCACAAGGAAAGGAAGGAGAAGTAACATCCTATGTATTAAAATGCAAGATTTTGCGGTGGTTCAAAGCACCTGCAAGCAAATAGTCCTGAGGTAAAGATCAGCAAGGGTTGGGATTGGTGGAAGGGCTTTGACATTTTGAAGAGCCTCATAGATGGGCCCACGGCCTGGGAGGAATGACCACCACTGGAATGAAGGGTAGCCAGAAGGATTTAGATGTCTCTTTATGAAGTCAGGTACAGATCCCCACGCAGACTAGGCTAGACTAGGACATCATAAAACCCTGGTTCAGGTATGCACCCTTTTTTTTTTTTTTTAAGATTTGTTTATTATTAGTGCATGTACCAGCATGCTCAGGCAAGCAGGGAATGGGGCAGAGGGAGAGAAAATCCTGAAGCAGACACCCTACTGAGAGTGGAGACTGATGTGGGGCTCCATCCCAGGACCCTGAGATCATAACCTGAGCCTAAATCAAGAGTCGAAGTTCAACTGACTGAGCCACCCTGGTGCCCATTATGCATCTAAAGAGGACCTCCTCAGCTGTGCCATAAAACCCTATGGTTAACTCCAAGGATTCTGGCTTTCTAGGTTAATTTTAATTTTAAACAAGAGTAATTTTTAGGTTAATGCCTATTTATTGAATGAATATGCAGACTAAACTCCTAAATGTTCTTTTCTCCCTCAGTCTCAGAGCAAATGTGTAATTGCTGGCTGAGCTCTGTAAAGGCATGACTACAGGTGAGACACTTCAGCCCCAAATGAACCATTTCCTGGTAAGCATTAGCAGAGAGGTCCTACCTGTCAGAGAGGCTCTGTATGCTCTCTGAAATACTCTTTTATTAACAGTTGTTTTAACAGAGGATGTTTTTCAGTAGCAGTTGTTGCAAAACAACGGAATTATTCCGATGAGTACATTTTGGAGAACTAAATTGAGGAATGATGCCTTTGAAGTTATATACTAGAACCAAAAGGTTAAAAATGCATTAAAAGTCCCAGTCTTATTAAAAAAAAAAAAAAAAAAAAGCCTGAGATGAAAAGTCTCAAGCAGTTTCCAGTTTGGTTGAAGAGAGAAGCTTTCCACATTTGCATTAATTAGGAGAGACATTTAATGTGACTTGAGGGACCTGTATGCCTGTGGCTCAGCAAACCTCAGCAAAGGGAGAAGGGTTCCATGGGGGCATTCCTGTAGGAAGATTGGAACAGAGCTTGAAGGTGGGGCTTTGGGATACCTCTTTGCTGCTTGTTGCTTAATTGACTGTGTGTGGAGCATTCCAGGGAGAGGGACCTGGGCCAGTGGAGGTTCATTGCAGGGACCCGATGGGACAACATGTGAAATTTTAGAGAAACATCAGGTCAATTTATCAAACCTTCCCTGGGCCCCTCCTATGTCCTAGGCCAAGTGGGAAGGGCTAGGGATATAGAGTTGACAAAACCAAGGCCTGGATGACCCTGTGGGAGTTTCTCGTAGTAATGCTGTGTAAACTGTGACAGAATTATGGCCCCTAACATAATCTAGCTCTGCCATTTTGCACACCAGCCATGTGAGACTGGCCTTACTCCTAGTTCGTAGATGAGAAACAAGTGCATAGTTTGGGTGATTTGCTGCCAGGACTAAGTTTCAGTCCCTGGCCCTCAGAGTTTATATCCTCATCTCACTGTGTTTCCCTTGGGTTAGAAAATGTAGCCTAACTAGGCCTCCCCGACAAATCATCTCACTGCCCTCCCCACAGATAGATGGGTAGATAGGTAGATTAGATGGACAAATTGGACAGGATGCTCAGCGCTATCCAGGAGGGCATGACTGAATGACTGCGTGCTTGCCACCTCTATATTGGTGCATGTTCCACTGGTTCAGGGTCTCCCTAACCTGCACAGACCTCACCTATCCTGTCTTTATCATTACCCACTATCCTTCCTGTGGTCCTTCCATCCCTCTACCTGATACCTGCCTGTCCAGGCACAGGCCTTGGGAAGGGAACATGCAAATACCTGTGAGCCTCAGCCCCTGACCTGGAGGTGTGTATGCAGTCAGTTTTGTTTGATTAGAATCAAATAATTCAGCTTCACAGCCTCTGTCTGGTTCTCTTCTCGTACCACACTCCTCCCTGTCCCTCAGCTTTGTTCCAGGGCTGCCTGATGGGCCTGGGGGCACTCCCTGCCCTGCTGAGCGGGACTTCCTCAGGCTCCCTGCAGGCTGGCCCACAGAGAATCAATCCCCCAAGTTGTGCTTGCTCCCCTTTATACCTGGGTCAGCCGTTCCTCCATCTGAGGCACCTCCCTTTGGCATGAAGATCTGCGCCCTCCTGAGCGTGTCCTCCAGTGTCACTCTGTCTTACCATGTTCATGAACCGGCGCCTGGGCTCATGCTGCCCAAGGGCGAAGACATTTGCTTCCGTGTCATTTCCTAAGGCTGAGCACATGGATAGTAAGGGCACCCGCTCGCTTGTGTATCACGGAGACAGCTGAATGCTGCGTTAAGTCCAGTAAATATGTTGGATGCTCTGCATCTCGAAGGGCCACCTCCACGCTGCTCTAAGTACAAGCATGCAGGTGCTGGCGGTGGCTTCCTGGGCACTAATTGGGTGTCAGGCACGTGCTGGGTGCTCTTTACGCCTATGCTCCTGGAAGGCCTTGCAGCCACCCTCATTTTACAGAGGAGGGACCCGAAACACACAGTAGGAAGTCTCTTGCTCAAGTGGAGTGAAAGCTGCAGGAGTTCTGGCCTCTGGACACGTCTGTAACCACGCCACCATCGGTACATCAAAGGGTTCTCCCCGCTGCTGTGACTCCTCATTCTGTGAATATTTTTTGTTTTTTGTTTTTTTAATATCGAACTAAGCAATGGGCTGACACTGAGTGGAAATAGAATCTCATAAAAATGGTGAGATAAACATCAGAATGAATGCCAACTTTGTTTTTCGTTCATTGAGAGCAATTTTGTCAGTTTGTGTTGTAGCTGCTTCTTATCACGGCCCCACTTTCAGCCAAGCTCCTCGTTAGCGTGGGGCAGGAGGGGGCATGTTGTACCAGAGGCCGTCCCCGTTCCCAAAACTTGCTCTGAGATGTGGAGCACATCACCAGGCTTCTCCCAGCCTTGTTTTTCTTTGTCTGGGAGACAGAGTAATTCTTCCTGGTAAATGTCTCATGAAGATTGAGGGAGACTGTATATGTTCCCTCCCAGCTCCATACCTGGCACTACTAGGTGCTCCGTAACTGAGAGCTGGAAAGAATAGACATTTCAGAAATCTGTCATTATTTGGTGATTTTCTAATGCAAGGTAGGTGCTGAAGT
This sequence comes from Canis lupus baileyi, assembly GCF_048164855.1. Lineage (NCBI taxonomy): Eukaryota > Metazoa > Chordata > Mammalia > Carnivora > Canidae > Canis > Canis lupus. Next base: position 29,213,672 of record NC_132851.1, on the reverse strand, counting down.
ATTTATTGTATCTGTGCCACTCAGGCCTTGGCTCCTTATTTTTTGTTTATCTTTAATCCCTCTGTGGAGCACTATGGGTGCACTTCTCAGCAGGGTTAAAACACAATACAGTTAGAGCAGAAAGCAGTAGCAGCAAACCTTCCACTGTGATAGGCATACAAAAATATTTCACATTTGTAAAGAAAAATCTGGCTACTGCCTGTGGAACCCAAAAACCGATACCAGCTTTTAGTCCAACCGAGTTTGAACACCAGATTGACACTGATCATGGGTGCCTTCCTAGAGCTCTCCAAAAAACAAACCAACCTGTTGTGCTTGTTCCATTTTCCAAAGATACCAGGGTTACTGTTGGCTGGGTATTTTAGCTGCTGCACATACGAGGACTCTCCATTTCAGTAATTAAAACAAAAAATTTTTTGAAGCTTGCTCTTGAATAGATAAATATGATTATAATTACATTTTTCCTTGGTTTTATTTAGACAACCAAAAATTATTCTAGTGATAAGATCATTTTGTTTTGGCCGACATACACAAAATTCTCTTCATTCATGAGATTCCATGTTCACTAGTGCTCACAGGTTGGCACCAGGCCTTTTCTTTCCTTTCTTTTTCTTTTCTCTTCCTTTCTTTTCTTTCTAACTTAATGGTTAAAAACTCCTTGAGTATTAAATTTTTATTTGTGCGTGTTTCTAGAAATTCCATAAGGAAGGTGGACTATTTAAAGTCATTACTACTATGTCCTAGTATTTATTTTTGCTAATCCTTCCTCTTCATGCTTCCTGTGAGAAAGTGAGTGTTGGTTGCCAGGCCTTCCCTTTCTTGTTGGTCTAGTGTGTCCTGAAGTAATTCACTCTAAATTTGCAGTCAGGGGGATCCCTGGGGGGCGCAGCGGTTTGGCGCCTGCCTTTGGCCCAGGGCGCGATCCTGGAGACCCGGGATCGAATCCCACATCAGGCTCCCGGTGCATGGAGCCTGCTTCTCCCTCAGCCTATGTCTCTGCCTCTCTCTCTCTCTCTGTGACTATCATAAATAAATAAAAATTGAAAAAAAATATTTAAAAAATAAATAAAATAAATAAAAAAATAAATAAATTTGCAGTCAGGGAAGATTCAGGTGTTAAGAAACCACTAGTACCGTCACTGTTAGCCCCTGGTCTTGACTTTGAGTTGTGGGGCAGAGAGGTTCCCATTCCTCTTTCATTGGTATTAGGCCCAAGGATTATGTGCAGCCACGTACTTAGGATGAATGGGAAGAAGGAGTAGAAAGGAATGAGCAGTTTCACTGTCTCCTGAGGAGAATTGATCACAGTTTCTTTGTGGAGGGAGGGGTTGTCAGGAAAGACGTTTTCTTTGCAAAGCTGTCATGCTCCATTGGTGACTGCTGAGATCCTTAGAACTGCATTGCTAAATTCCCCCTCACCCCCACCAGCTGCATCTTAACCATCACAGTCCATCTGTGGTCACCATGGTTCATTGTCAGTGAATTTCAGACGTAACTAGAGGAAGCTATTGGTCTCATTGAGTGGCGACACTAGTCTTCACACTTCCCAGCTGTACCCTGGCTCATCCCTTCTTATTCTCAGCCTAGCCCTGTTAGCGCTTGTTCATAAAACACAGCTCTCCCTGCTTAAAATCTTCCTTGGGCTCCCTCATCACCTTTACGGGAAAAGCATAGTTATCACAATTTGGCCTTTCTGGCCTTCAGTTGAGCCTTGCACCCTGTGGGCCGAATCACACTACACATGATCGCTTGAATCCAGTTATAAATCCAATTTGTGGGGTCTAGCTATTTTTGGAATACTTGTTTGCCTAGTGTTCCTTTTCTTGTTCCCATTTGCCCAGTGTTTGAGCTCTGGGGGTATGATTACTGAGTTTCTAGATTTTATGTACAGAATTTTTGCCCAAAACTTTCAAGAAACACTGCACGTCTCATTGGCCACTTCGCCACTTCGGCCCCTTTCTGGGGATGGGTCCTGTCTATGAGGATGTCTGCCCGCCATGCCAGCGAACTGGCGGTTTAGGGAGGATATGATAGTGGCAGTGAGCAATCCTGATCATATCCTCATGGGGGAACATCCATACAGTCCATGAAATGTCCACTTGTGGGCTCTCCAGATGAGTTCCTCCTGCTTCCTGGTGATTCCCTACATTAGAGAAGTCTGACTGCTTGTTCTGAAGCTCCTCAAACTAATGTGCTCACGAAGACTTTGCCTTCCATCCAGGCATGGGTTTTAAGCCCCCAGTCACTGGGAATTTAGTCTGGCTTTTCTGTTTAGGCAACTAGTGAGAGTATTCTACTTTGCCATCAAACCAGATCTGAGTTCTTCTGCTTGATTTTTAGGCCTCTACTATCTGACCCTTCTTCTATATCCAGATGCACCTGTCACTTTTTTATCAGGTTGTCTCCTTGTCTGCACTCCCAAACAGTGTCCTCACCTCCTGGCCTTCCCTTGGCCTCCCCATTCTTCTCTAGCCGCCTACTCCCAACCATCCATTAGAGCTGCTCCCAGATCCCGTGGTCTCTGCAGAGTGCTCCTGACTATGCCAGGCTGTGTGGATATAGTTTTTCTCCTTCCTACAGTGGTCACTGCAGAGCTCACAATGTAGTGCCCACTAACCATGTCCAGCCCATAGACATTCTCTATGTTCAACCAAATTTCACCTGGTTGCTGTCATTTAAGTGTCAAGAAACTTCACAGAGATAGTAAGTTTCTCGTTTGTTTTGAAAAATCAATTGGGTAACACAACTCTCTTAACCTAGTAGCTACCTTTCATAAGTGGTGCATGTTGTTCCCATGATGGCCACAGTCATACCCTCTTCCTGTAACAGATCTTATCAAGCTCTGATAATGTCTCTTATTATCATTATCTACCTGGCTCCAGTAAACATCTGCATGTGTGACCCCTTGGTTTCCAATCTGTATCATCTTCTACCTCTACCCTCTTTCTGTTTTCAATGATTTGTGTGATTCGTGGAAAAAGGAATGCTTTTTTTTTTTTTTAATATCATTTCCCCAGGAGTGTCCATACTCTGATGGGTAACTGTTCAACCAAATTGATCATTAGTTTGATATTTTTAGCTCGAATGCCATGAAAGAACTTTTTTTTTTCTTATTTAATATGCCCTACCTGGCATTAGTGACATTTGTAAACCTTTGCACCCTAATACTACCATGGACGGATTCCATGCCACATACCTCCCCATTTCCAGGGGAGGCCAGAGCACAGAGCCATGGAGGATGATTCTCAACTGAAAGGGAGAGAGAGAAGAGGAGACTTCTTTTGTAGTCTTTTAAGTCTGTCTTCCAGCATCAGCTTCTCCAGTTACGTGAGAAGTTTCCTAACAAGTGGTTTGAATCCCGATTTGTCTTAATTCCAAATGTGAGGCTCTAACACCCTCATAAACTTGCCCTCCTACAGCTTAACCCCCTGTGCTCATGTGATTGATGCTAGGCTTTGCTTTCCTATCTGTGAACCTATTGAGGTCAGAGAATGTGTTTACTTATTTTTGTACTCTTGGCACCCAAATCAAGGTGGCACTCAGAAAGTGTCTGATAAAGGAAGTAAACATGAATGCGTTTCATCTTTTTTCCTCGGCTTATTTGTGGCTGGGGTGGGCGTGGGGGAAGGTTGTCTTTCTAGTTAAATTCTCTGGTGGTCTTATTTGGGAGTAGGTGTTTTGTTTTTTTTCTTTTTGGGTAGCCATGTATGTATTATAGAAAAGGAAAGGCACTTAAAATATTTAGCCTTTCAGATTGCCAAAAGGATCTTACTAAGTGTTCATAATCACATTCACGAGTCAGGATGGATAATGGATATCCTTGCAGAGTGCAGATGACACCGGTTTTATTGCAGTTGGTGGACCTTAAGCAGTTTCAGATGAGATTTTTAAAATGTTTTGATTCCATTGTTTTTGCAAGTAGATTGATAATAATTAAGCCATTTTTCAAAACGGAAGGGTAAATATACAAATACAAATGAAGTTTATAGTTTTGACTAAGACATCTAAAATATGGACTTGCAATATCGCTTTGTTTCTCCTTTTTTTCCTTATTTGGTACGATAAGTAGAGAAATAATTATTTGCCAGATAGATTAGCAAATTCCTGGAACACTATAATTGCAGAGTCTTAGATACTTCTGCTTTGAATGTGTGATCAAAGCAAATTGGATTGTAATTAACCTATACCGCCAAATGGAGAACATGTAGAAGATACTGAGTCTCTTAGAGGAAAATGAGCTAACATGTGCCATGGCTGTGATCTTGATCCCTGAGTCCTCCACGTCATCATCGTATAGATGAGTCTCAGAACAGAATGAATGAAGTTGCTTTAAAAAAAAATTTTTTTTTTTAACTTTTGATAAATATCCCAGTCTGGAAAACTGAACCAGTACATTAGTGGTAGCATCATAGTCCCCAGACTTTGAGGTAGAAGCCTCTGTTCTCAGGAATCCCTGGCATAGTTAGGGAATCAAGAACCAAAGAAGTTCTCCCCTTCCCTGAAAGTAAAGTTTTGAGTCCAAATAATACGTGTACATCAATCTTTCTATGGAAAAAAATCCAGCAGTAGTGATGGCATTGACCATAAAGAGATTTGTAAAAGCTTAAAAGCAGGAAGACAAGCCATAAATGGTAGGGAATCATTGTTTCTGTGGGTCTGCAGGGCTCTAATACTGCTAGCTGCCTTTTATTGAGTGCCAGGCTTATTTATTCCTTCCAACAGCCCTCTGGGCTACTTATCATTCCCCGTTTTGCAACATGGTATTTGAGTCATTGAGATGAAACAACCTGTCCAATGTTTCATGCCTCAGGTTGTCTGACCCCAGACCTCTGTTCTCCTGCCCAACAAGGCCTCACCACATATGATGGGTTTTCTGTGTGTATACACATACACACATAGTCACAACCTACTTGTTATTTGGAAAAATAACATGTTGTTTGTTACGTTATTTGGAAAAAGTGAATCTATAAACACACACGTTTGTCCAGCCATTCTTGGACAAACCAGTGCCTGTTACACTGCATGTGTTCTGGGTTACTTTAAGTGGAATGATGGTATTAATGCCTAAGAAGAACAGTAGAGGGATATTCACATATCTTTGTTTGTTTGTAAATTTCAGTAAAAATTTAAATGTGGTTGAATTCTAATGTAGAAAATTAAATTCACTTTTGATACCCTTCCCGGCTCCTAATAAATAATTGTATTGAATTTTAAGTAACTGGATATTTTTATTATTTCATTACAAATTTTCATTCTTAAACAGAGTATCTGATGAGTGTTTATGTACATCTCTCCCACTTTTCTATTGCCTTGTATTGGCTTGGATAAATAACTCTGTGGCTCAAAGCTGAAAGAGTTCACAGTAGTGACTAAATTAATATTGCATGAGTCGTGTTCTAAGAACCTTCTAGTCCTTATACTCCTGGTGTTGACATGATTGGCTCCTGTCTGTCATAGGAGACCAGGTGTCGAGAACACCTTCCACCACTGGTGCCAATTTGTGAAGACTTAGCTGTCAAAAATGCTGTAACCAGGGGATCCCTGGGTGGCTCAGAGGTTTAGCGCCTACCTTTGGCCCAGGGCGTGATCCTGGAGTCCCGGGATCGAGTCCTGCGTCGGGCTCCCGGCGTGGAGCCTGCTTCTCCCTCCTCCTGTGTCTCTACTTCTCTCTCTCTCTCTCTATGTCTATCATAAATAAATTAAATAAATGAATGAATGAATATTTTTTTGAATGCTGTAACCATTATCACAGTTAGACTCTATCTACATTAACATGCTCAGGGTTTTGCGGAAATATAATCACAATAAATACATAGCACACTACTTTTCTAAATTTGTATTCTAGGCCAAAGGTCAGTCACCAGTTTTATGAGGATGGATTTTTTTGATAACCATAGATGAGGAATAAAGAAAGACAAAAGGGACAAGGAATATTAGAAGAGCACAGGTAAAATAATCCTCGTTCAAGTCCCACTGGGGTACTCACTGGTGTTGAGACCTTCTTTTAAGGCCCCTCGATCCCTCTGACCCATGGTTTCCTTTTCAGTAAAATGAAGGCAGGAACATCAGCCCTGCCTGTCTCTTGTTGATGACCACATAAAATAGGGAGCATTCAGGTGGCAGTTTGAGAAATTCTGTAACAGCAGAAACGTACTGACCTGAGACCCAGACTCAGGTTTCCAATCTGGTACAAAGTCTATGTTCGCTCAGAGTTAGATCCCATCTCTTTTTAGCCTCAAGTTTGATGGTGGTTATTAGTTCAAGGGGGGCAGTGGGTTCCACACAGAGCAGGGTCACTCTTGGTTATGGTTGCCTCACTACTCAGTGGACCCCACCCACCCCCATGTGCCCTTCTTGCCTACTTTCACTTCCCTCTGTTTCTCTCTCCACTCCTTTATCTTTTACTCTTTCTGATCTCTCTGATAGAAATTAGTGAGTATTTTTAGAGTTGCGAGACCTAGAAATACTCTAGTCAAATTTGTTTATTTTTTAGATGAGGGAACTAAGGCCGGGAGGTTAGCGTATTGCTCAAGAGCTCACAGCTAATAAGCAGCCAAGCTGCTGAACCCCGTATGCTCAGTTTTGAAAGCAGATCTGTTTTCCCCACACCGTGCTGCTTTTAAAATTTTATTCCCATGGAAGGGGCCCCCACCCCCATTTAAAAATATGGTTACATATCTCTGGGAAGTGGGTTTCTAACACCTGCCATTAACTTTGAGTGTGGTGTGAGCCAGGTCCTCATATTTCCTGGTTTTTATGTTCAAGGCTCCATATGAGACAGCTGATCCATCTTGCAGAGAAGCAGATTGTGGCAGAAGGTGTGGGTAACTTCAGAAGCCCTAACGCTGGCTGTACGATTCAGGCCTAACATGAGAAAAGAGTAATTTCCTTTGCCTCCTCCGTGTGTTTCCGGGCTAAAGCAACCACAAAGTTCAGAGGAAAGTGTAGGATTTGTGTACTTCTGTTAATTTTTTCTCTCACAATCTCATCGAGAATGAAGTGCTGGAGGTTTGGCGGTTTTGCTTTTACCTGACAAGTAGGTAGACTAAGAGTCAGAAACCTGGGTCTGTTGGCTTTATTAGCTGCGTGAACTTCTAGAACTCCCCTCATTTCTGCTTCCTCACCTGTGAATGAGGGCTCCTGCCTGGTTTGTCTCATTGAATTCAGTTCTGCCCTCAACGTGGCTCCTGAGTAGGGTCAAAGGATGCTAGGTGGTCCAGAAGCAACAGTGGTTTCTCCTGTACTCCACTCCTGCGTTAGATTAGATTTAACAAGGATATCTAATGCGTGTGGACTATTTGAGGAATTATTTGGGGTATTTTTGTCCTTTATTTCAAATATGTGTATTCCCCAGCTAGAGAATCTGGCGGTATGTATTGAAAAGAAAGAAAAGACAAAAGAAACATTGATTTGCATGGAAGACATTAGCGAAGAAAGAAGAATGTTTTCTCATTGGCAGATATTGTCTTCATGTGTTTCTAATGAAACAGAAGCCAATGGGTCTCTGGTTTATTTCTTTGTTTCCACTCTGACATTGTTGATGTCAGCAAAAAATGTGGATTTGTTTTTTGGAGAGGGTCATGTTTTCCTTTTCCATTTAGCATAGGAATGGTGGATCCTACCTGCCACACCCCTCTAAAATAATAAAATATGTCTAGAATACGGAATGTGACTGCAACTTTCTGTGGTCAATTAGATCCTGTCTAAGGATCTGGAGTCAGAAAATTCTTCTGGAAATTTTCATGTAACCATAGTGACAAATATTAGGCATAACACTACCTAATAATTATTTACTATGCTTGTTCCCTTCTTACTATCTACTTGATACCATATAGAATTTAGGACGTTAGTGCTAATTTACATATATTATTATTAACATGGCCCTTGGATTTTCTACAGCACAGGGAAGGTAAATGTTCAGCCTCATTGAGAACCAGCCTGCTCAGAATTTCTTTCTTTCCTTGCTAAGAGTATATATATATATTTTTTTTTGCCCAGTTGCGCTCTACCCAGATGGGGCAGGCTTGCTGCACTCTTGACATCTCTGTGAATGCCATTTGTAGTTGGAGAGCTGTCCTGCCGACTTCAGTGAGATGGGCCAACAGATGCCCGCAGCTCTCTGAGCAGACACGTTATGAGCCGAAGAAGACATTTATATAATCTGGGGACAGATTTGGAAACTCCTGGGAGAGATCTCACAAAAATCATTTCCAAATGTGAGCTAATGGCTGCCTTTTGTGATGTTTTCTAAAGCATTTGAAAACCACTTCTATATCTGTACTTCCTTTATTCCCACCCATCAGACTCTCCTTTCTGGTGCCGTGTTTGTCACATTTTGAGTACTGTGACACCAATTTTGGATTTCTGTCATGAGAACACTTAAGTATCATGTTGCTTATTGTGTGTGTGTCGTTTGGGCTTTAAAATTTTTTGGTTTTGCTTACATTTTCCAAGATGGGATTGTCTAAGCATTTTTTCCATGTGGCAAAAATGCAGTTGATACTCTGAATTTGTTTTGATTGCATCGAATTGAATTTTCCGGTTCGTTCACCTCAACTCAACTTTCCTTTATCTTTTTTGTTGTCTTAAACTCCCTGGACATGGAGAGCTAGTGTGGCTTAGGGTCACTGGTATGCTTCTCTTGTTGTCTATGAACATGCTCTCATTGCCTCCTTCCATCCTTGCTGCAGAGTGGTCATCACCTGTAGGTGAATGGCTGGACTACAGGAGACAGAGATAATAGCTCAGTTCCTCTTGTGCCCTGATCCTGGATGGCAGTGACTTTCTTCTCAGTCTCCCGAGGTCTGTAGTCCTCAGCCAGAGCATGTATCCTACCTTCTCCCTCTTGGAGGTTTGGATCTGGACCTCCTGGTGTGGGACCCTGGAATCTGCATGGAAGAGCACTCATAGGCGAGTCTGTTGTGAAAGGTGTGGGCAGGGCTTAGAGGGCAACTCTGGGCCCACCATTAACAAGCTGGGCCTCACAAAGACGAAACACGGATGAGGAGTTGGGAGCATCCCTCCCACCCTCGGGACTGGCCACCCTCAGCACCAGGTCGAGTCAGTCCTTCTACCCTTTGCCAGTGGCTCATCTGGTTCCCTCCTCTGCCGCTGCCCTCTGGCACCATCCGTGAGCTGCCCTACCCATTCCTCTGCTTCTGGTGCTTGCCTTCTCTTGACTCTGTTTCTGCCTCATGGTTGAAGGTCACTCGTGCTGCTGCAGAGCCTTTTCCCGAGCATGAGCGTTTCCACTTTAGGTTCACGTACCGAAGTGCTGTATTCCTTTCTCAATTCATGTTGGGCCTGCAAATCAAACTGATACCTGTTTGGTAAGAATTTAGGTCATGTGGTCCCAGTTGTTCACGGCTATGTTGAGCTACTGTCGCAGGAGGCCCTGGGATGGATCTATCCGGGACTCTCATGCTGGCTTTTTTCATTTTCAGGGTACCTATCAGTAATATGGGCCATCAAGTGTCTTAGACAGTTCACCCTTTGTATTTCATGATTGGATGTAGTAGACAAGATCCTGAATCTTGAATTAAGAGTTAGGAGTTCCAGTCCTAGCTCATACACTTGTTAAATGACTTGCCCCAGATCACACTACTAACCTTTTCGGGTTCAGCTTCCTCCTTTATATGGGGGCTATTGCAACTTCTCTCACAGTAATAATGTGAAATGTACCTGAAATTGCTCTATAAATTGTCACAGAAGTAGAGGAGATTGTTGTGACAGCTGTGGCAGTATAGTACCCCACCTTTGTTTTCTGAGGACTTCCCCCGGCCACCACCCCTGCTTTATTGAGATGTAATTGACACATAATACTGGGTAAGTTGAAGGTATACAACACAGTGATTTTATATATGTGTATCATGATGGCCACAGTAAGGTTAGTTAACATATCCATCACCTCACATAGTTACAATTTGTGTGTGTGTGTGGTAAGAACTTTTAAAATGTACTCTCTTAGCAACTTTCAAATAGACTGTTCAGTATTATTAACTATAGACATCACGCTGTATATTATATCCCCAGAACTTAGTCATCTTATAGCTGGGAATTTATGCCCTTTGATCCCACCTCACCTCTACCCGTTTTTGTTTTTGTTTTTTTAACAGATGAGGAACTGGGCTCTGGTAGTGCCTAGGACACCATATCTTATTAAATAGCAGTGCCAGACCTAGGAGCCAGGCCTTCGAGGGGGTCTTTTTATATCATTTTTCAGTGCAGGGCATCCACTCATTCATAGAAGATCCTGTATCTGATCTTTTTTTTTCTTTTCTTTAGCGAGGCCTGCTTGTTTTTTGGAACTTAACTCTTTCCTTAATCACTGTACCTTAGAATCCCCTGTTTCTGGAGCCTCTGATGAAGCCCAGACATTATTAGGACATTGACTTCTGTAAAAATGTAGCTAGTATTACCTTTAGCTTGATTGTAGGTACCTATATCCCTTCCAGTTGTTCTAGAACTATTATCTAAAACTCTATTCCATATATATTTTCCATATATAATGTAAATACTATATACTATTTATGGAATATAAACAATTTTCCCCATGCATTTTGTAAATTTAGAACAAAGAAGCAAACAGACCTGTCTAGTCTCTGATACTTCTTGTAGTCGCCATTTTATTTTCTCGGAGTGAACACTTAGCTCTGTGCATTCCCATGTTTCCAAAGTGTTTTCTGGCTTCTGTGCTGGCCATGAGGAGAGCTTTTGCACACAAGCAAGCCAGGATGTCTCAGGGGGACTGGTAATTGAGAGGGGGGTATTGACCTTGTGGTCATCAGTCTGAATGTGCCTAAGTGAGTAGCAGCCCAAAGCCATTACTGCTGCCTTCCAGGAATCTTTAATAAATGAATTAGTGGGCTTTCTGTAGTAGCTCTTGATGACCTGTAGAAAGCCTCATACAGGCTTCATTTATTCACCCATTTATTTTCTTCTGTTGGGGCCAGAAATCTAACTCCATATGCAGAAATCTCCCAGCTGCGGGTTTCAGAGCACTTGGAAGAGGAGGAGTTGCCATTTGCTGACTGTCGTCTTCGTGCTGGGAGCTTCGTATACTCTCTAATTTCATTCTCTCTAAACCTCTAGACGTGGTTAAGATTATAGGATTATAGCCTCCTGTTTTACAGATGAAGCCACAGAATCTAAGAAAGTTTAAAAAAGAAAACAGTCTAAGGTCACCCAGTGACAAAGTACACAGTATTTTAACATGGAGCTATAGTATGAGGAGTCTGTGCTCCTACACGTCACCAAGGGGTCCCTCTTCCAAGTTAAGGGCAGGGAACTATGGTGGAAAAGAGAGGTTCACTATCCATTTCTGCCTACAAGTGTGGGAGAAGAATTACAGAATAGGCCATAAAGGAGGACTTTCAGAGCTGCGTAGGACTCCCATTCACTTCGACACACATCTACTCTGTGCTTAGGGCTGTGCTAAGGAAAAGGAGCGTGTTGCCATTTGCTTCTCTTGATCCCAGGGAAATGGACTCTTGTTGATCAAACTGAATGAAATAAAATAGTATATCATCAGGTGTTAATTCCCAAGGTACATCCCCAACAGTGAATGCTTTGGGAGGAAGCGGGAAGAGAGAAGTTGACATATCACTTTGTTTTTCTTTGGCACAAGGAGGAGGTTAAGCATCCCTTTCACTGTCTATCATTTAAGAAACTTGGGCATACTTAAAGGTAAGTGATGGTTCAAGAGAGATTGTGTGGTCCAGTGCAAGGGTCTAGACCAGAAACCACAGCTTCCTGATTCTTCAGCCTGGTCCTCTGTCAACTAGATATTGTGTTCTCTCTACCAATGAAAACCCAACCTCCCTATTTTTGCACTGTCATTATGCCGCCCTGTACAGAGGAAGTGAAGACTTGGCTCCTCCAAAAGGAACTCAGGATGCCAGCAGGGCCCATCTTCCACGCATTGGTGACAGGCAAGTCACTCCATCCCTCTGCAGAGTCACAGCAGTCTGTGACTGTCATAGTCTCCAAGCCTGCCTTTCTGACATGGTGCTTTTCAAGGCGGAGCAGTGCAAGCAGGGAAGTGCACATCAGCATGAGAAGAATGAAACGGTGATCGCACTTAAGGTGCTCTGGGTTACAGCGTTTTAGCTGCAAAAGAAATTTCCCTTTCTTGGATGGAAAAACTTCAAGACCCACTCAATAAAGGCCTGTAGCCAGTTAGTGGCTGAGCCAGGACTAGAACAGAGGCCTCCTCACTTGAAGACTGGTGTTGTGTACTTGCCCCACCCCCTCATCCCACAGAGGGTGCTGGGGCCAGCGGGCTTTTGAACAAGTCCTAGGGGTCAGAATAATGCACTTTGTGATCAGAGCCAACAAGATCCCAAGTTTCATTTGTATGCCACCTGCACACATCTGGGGCAGTGCTGCACATCAGAATCATCTGGGGAGCTTTAAAAACCTGCCTGGGTCTCACCACAGACCAGTTGAAACCACTCTCTCCTATCTCACCTAAGATTGTCTGTCATCTCAGTATGACATTGCAAGGTTCTCTCTAAGTGCCATCAGGATCCCCAGGGGTGCCAGTTAAGAAACAGATTACAAGGTCCTATGTGCTTCTCCTGAGTACAACCCTCTGGTGTTGGGAGCTGAGCTTCCACATTTATAGCAAGTTCCCCCAAGGGATTCTGATGCAAAACCAGTGTACTGGACATGGTTTGTGTTTTTTCTAGTCTGTCGCCCCAACCCCAGGTCCCTGTTGACCGCTCCTACCACTTTGCTTCTGCTCCTTTTCCTTCTGCATTGCCACGTCTGGAGTGGAGGGAAGCAGGCATGACCCTGCCTTGGCAAGGGCCTCTGAGCTTCAGGGTTTTAGATTAGTTTGGTTTTTCTCCTTCATAAGTGAAATAAATTTAGAATGTAGGCTTTCTCCGTATTAATTTTAAAGCAATGAGTGAAGGATGCCTGGGTGGCTCAGCAGTTGAGCGTCTGCATTTGGCTCAGGGTGTGATCCCGGAGACCTGGGATCGAAACCCACATCGGGCTCCCTCCATGGAACCTGCTTCTCCCTCTGCCTGTATCTCTGCCTCTCTTCTCTCTGCATCTCTCATGAATAAATAAATAAAATATTTAAAAAATATAAAATTTTATTTTATTTTTTTTTTAAATATAAAATTTTAAAAGTGATGTTTACAACACTAAAATGAACCTTTTTTTTTTAATTTAAAGAAACTATATATATCGAGCCATTGGTCAATAAGCAGTGGGATCCTATCTTTCTCCATTAGCCCATCTTTTTTTTGAGCTTCATTTGTGAAGTTCCCCTTTGCAGTATCTCAAGAGACAGGACTGTCTCTAGGTACTCAGCACTGACCTCAACATATCAGAAAAAATGGTTCCCACTTTCCTGTCATATACACAGGGATTGAACAAAACAGTGATAACTAGAAAAATGTACTAGCAGTTATTAGCAATATTCTCAAAAAGGAAAGTGACAGTATTTCTCCCTTCTAAGTTTTTTCACTTCTATCACATGGAAAGCTTCACTCTACTGACTTTTTTTCTTTCTGGCTCTAGGGTTTCATATTGTGCTTATTACAAAGCAAACAAAATAGGTGTATTCTTGCTCTGTGTAATGATATTCCACAGATAAAGAAAACAATTTAAGTGAAGGACAAAAAGCACCCCTCAGGAATGCACACCTGCAAAATGCATTTCTGTTTGACACCTTTTGAAACTTGAAATTTGAAAATTTCATATTTTTAAAGAAAATACTGCTGGGGCACCTGGGTGGCTCAGTGGTTGAGAATCTGCCTTTTGAGAATCAGGTCCTGATCCTGGGGTCCTGGGATCAAGTCCCACATTGGGCTTCCCACAGGGAACCTGCTTCTCCCTCTGCTTATGTCTCTGCTTCTCTCTGTGTGTCTCTCATGAATAAATAAATAAAATATTTAAAAAAAAATACTGCATATTTCCCCTCTTCAAATTTATCTTCATAGGTATAGGGATTCCCTTAGAAGACATGCAAATGTCTTCTGCTTACTTACTGTATTTTGTCTGCAGATTAATTTTGTGTAAGGTGGTAAGATTAGGGATGTGCTAAAGGATTTTAGCTTGGGGAAACCATTTTTAGAGCTGCAGACTTGAGCAGAGGGGAAGTTCCTTTCCCAACCCTGACACCATAAATGACCCTGTTACTGTGATCTATAACCATTAATTCAGTTTTGTCTTTACACGGCTCTGGTATTATGTAAAGGTTTTGTGATAGCTGTTCGAAAATCTGTGCAATATTGAAAAACAAGCAGATTTATTATAGCAGGATACAGCACACATTATGATTTAGTTGGGTTTTCTGAACATTGAGGACTAAAGGAAAGATGAACAGGCCTAGAAAAACACTTGGGAAAGTGGTATTTGAATTTTCAGATGACTTTTAGCAAGTTACTTAATTTTTCTAACTCTGTTTCTTCACTGTAAAACAAATCTAGCATCATTACTTCATCAGGAGGACTATTTAGGGATTGAGAATATTCATGCAAAGCACTTGGCTCATGAGTTTGAGGGTAGGAAGAGCAAGATGAGCTTAGCAAATCTTGGTTGAATATGAATCACCATCTGGAATCAACTCAGGCTTTCTAACACAGACCACTCTGACCAAAGGTCTGAATTTGTGCCTTGGACAGAAATGTACTTGTTTTTGTCAGTGTTATTTTTCTGAAATATATCAACTAGATGTATAAGGTACATTCAGATTCAGATGGGAAAGATGCCGTCCCCAGACACTGAAGCACGCACCTACCTATCTTTAAGCAGCCAAAGCAATGGACAACAAAATAAAGAGTATAAAGTTAGGCCTGAAATAAATGGGTAATTAAAGAATCAACTCATTCAGCCAATTAGTAATTTGGTAATTCTTTCTTTTTTTTTCCCCTCCCAGAATAAAGATCCACAGTTTTTATTCCCACAGAGATTTTATGCAGTATAAAAATAAGAAAGTGGAAAAAAAATGGAAACCAGACAAAGTGGCACACAGTTGTAAATAGGAGATAGGAGAATGGTAAACTAACTTTAATGATTCAGGAGTGGAGATAATTATGTAAAAAAAGTTTCAATGTGGGACCATTTATTAATATGAAATTTCAATAGTGAAAGCAAGTTTAACTCAGTGGATGATCAACCCAATAGTTTATTTAGTTCCATTTAAAACAAATCTCATGGCTTTTATCATGTGT